>NC_143013.1:231609564-231934581 GCF_055824585.1 Amblyomma mixtum
CAAGCAACAGGCCAAAGCCTGGCGAAAACTTCAAATTAAAATCTGCCCAAATCCCCAATTGTGTAGCTTCTATTCGGATGGACTCTACTCAGACAAAAGCAAAAATGTGATAGTAAAGCCGATCTAAATCGCATGATTTAGAACTGCCCGCAGGTCACTTCATTACCGATGTTCAGCCCCGACCCGGGGACACAGATCAAGCTCCACCTGCTAGCTGAAGATGCCGCCGCTGCCCAAGGGATAGCGGCCGTCGATGGCTTCCGGTCGCTCCTCTGTATCTGCTGGCAACAAAGTTTCACCACCACCGTGGAATGGTTAGATTGTCGGAACATGTCCAACGTTTAGCCCGTGCTCCATGAACCAGGCGGCGCAAGAATGACCGAGATTTAAGATATCCCGCAAGAAACTCAGGTGTAAGACCATCTGCGTTCCTTTGCAAGGGTCGAACACTACCGTTGAGCAGCGATTTCATAGACAAATGCACCGGCTTCATCGCTTTGTAACATTCCTGAAACGGAACCGTGCCCATCCAGCACTTACCAAATGGAAATAAATGGGCTGTTTAGATAAACGCGAAGGTTGTACATTACATGTTAAGGCGCACCACATGAATGCCGTGGTGAGATACCAACAAGCACTGGGCATGATAACAACGGAAAGCGGTTCAATGTACTAAAATAAACCGCTATACGAGGTTCGCAGAGTGCAAGACGGGAGGGCACTGCGTATGAAAGGGGCTAATTGTGTAAACACCACCAGTTCTAGGTGATCGCGCGTAACAGCCCTGGGCAGAATGGCTTCTGATCCTTCCGGGAGGTGTTTTCTGGCTTTAAGCAAGGCCTCCTTTAAAATGGATATTATCCCCCGTCCCTCCCCTCCGCTCACACATAATCTTTATCATCGCGCATAACCAGTGCAAAAACGACACGTGCCATAGGAGAAATCATGAAGTTTTATCTACGTGTGGTGTCGATCGATTGCTGCAACCTTGAGCTCTGCCATGCCGATACCTGCTAGACTCATTTCGCCCTGCCGCCGCGGTGGCTCAGTCGTTATGGCGCTCGGCTGCTGACCCGAAAGACGCGGGTTCGATCCAAGCCGCGGCGGCCGCATTTCGATGGAGGCGAAATTCTAGAGGCCCGTGTACTGTGCGACCAGGTGGTCGAAATTTCCGGAGCCCTTCACTACGGCGTCCCTCATTACCTGAGTCGCTTTGGGACGTTAAACCCCAATAAACCAAACCATAAAATCATTTCGCCCTGTCGGAGCTTCCTCCCTTCTCTTACGGCGCGGTTCAGGTGTCCACCGAGATATACGAGACAGACAGAGCGCATTTTCTTTCCTCAAAAACCATTTTTTTTTAATTTTCATGTCCGTGGCCTGTCAAGACCATCGAAATACCTATGCCCCTCGAGGCTGCTTGCGGACACGACTGCTCACGCGTTCTTTTAGCACAAAGTGAAAAAATCCTTGCGGCGCTAACAACAACAAAAAAATGGCTGAGGCTTAGCTAAGGTTAAGCCTAGTCAGATGCGAAGCATATTGATGGCTAGGCTTGGTAATACATGGCTTTCCTTGGTTGAATACTTGGTCATTTTAATACAACCACTAGAAGTGTAGCAAGGATTGCCGTGGCAGCTATATACGGGATCATCGGTGAATTCAATTCAATGCAGAGCGTACAACCGCTGCCCCAGCACCGGCTACAACAGCATTCTTGGCACCCATGGAAAGTACATTGGAAACACCCTTAGTTATTCCACCACCCCCACCATTCCCTATAGACTGTATTGATGTACCCCCAGCAGCAGCAGGCAGCGCCTCTGATTTGGAGCCTCCACCGCCGCGGCCGACCGCGCGAGCCGGCAGCCCATCTCTCCTCTGCTGCGACGTCATGTTGTCACGTGGTCACGGTGGTAGCTCCACCGCCGCGCTCGACGGGCTGTAGTGTAGCTCTAGTAATATGCTTCGCATAAAAAAAGATTACCGAAGACACTGGGGAAATTCTAAAGTGTGCTTGGCGAAAGCCTTGTGGTCAACCCACTGCCGCTTCCCCAAACCGCTTGGCGCGTGGCGGGCTTCCCCCACGCGCGGTTTTTATTGCCTTTGGCGACTTCAGTCGCTATTTTAAGGCGGAAGCCTTTAATGTCTCATCGTTGTAAGCAGCAGTTGTCGACAGAAAATGTCACGCTTTTCAATTGGTGGAAACGGTCGTGACGTCACAGTGCGCGAATTTCAAACGGGGCCAATTGTACTTTGGCTAGTAACCATGCAACCAATTGAAGGGATCGTATAGTGATGCTCCAAGTAAGTGGGACTGGGCTTAGTTAATTGCTTAATTACCCAATTAGACTAATTAGTTTTACTAGTCAGGAAATATAAATAAATAAAAGCGATTAAGAAATTGGTCGAGCTCAGGAATCGAACCCCGGTCTTCGGCGTGAGAGACAAGCATGCTATCCACTCCGCCATGCCAGCTCGATGGTTTGGAATGAACAAAGGCGCGTCTAGTGAATACGGTGTCTTCACTCACTCTCATCCAACTCCATTCCCTTCCGGCGAGGTTTAGGTGTCCACCGACAAATGAGAGACAGATACATTTCCTTTCCTCAAAAACCAATTTACCGACGAGCCAGGCGTAGCACCGAATATGCGATGGCGTTCTATGGACTCCTTTGCAGCGTTGCAAGACGCTGTCGCGTTCCACTCTTAGGGGGCGAAGCTTAACATCTTAACCACACATCAGTGACCAAGCTTTAGGTCAAAAAGTGCCCCCCTGAATTTTGTGACACAGTTACTGCGTAATTTCTTTTCCTCAAATACAATTTTCATTTTCTTCATTACGGCTCCTCTATATCTATCTTCTTTCACTCCCACTTCCTCCCTTCCTCTACGGTGCGGTTCAGGTGTCCACCGAGATGACAGAGAATTACTGCGCCATTTCCTTTCCTCAAAAAGCGTTGCGTTCAAAGGGCAAGGCATCGCGCCGAACGGGTGGTGGCGTTCCGTGGACTCCCTGGCAGCGCTACAACGCGCTGTCGCGTTCCACTCCTAAAGGCGAAGCTTAAGCGTCAATAATTAGCAGTTAATTAGTATTCAGGCATTAATCAGTAATTAACCATTAATTAGTGATTTGTCATCACTTAGTAATTAGTACTCAATTACATGTGACGCGACCAGTGCCACAGAAACAGCGAAGGTGGTGCGGAAAACTCTTCCGCCTCTACCCACTTTAGACAGTCAAAGTGCCCCCTGAATTTTTTATTGCAGTGTTTCGCGGCGCCACCGTCGACCGTTCGGCGTTCATAGTGTTCATTGGCGTTTGCGTTGACGTTTTACACTCCCATCATTTTAAGGCAAGGAAGTGCGCAAACTGGCTCACTGGGTCAGTGGACGCCTTAATCGCGTTGTTGTGTTGTTGATGCTGGCGTATGAACCGTTGCCTAGCAACCGTAGCGGTGGACACCCGAACCGCACTGTACAAGGAAGGGAGGAAGTGGGAGTGAAAGAAGAAAGACAAAGAGTGGTCGTGGTGAAGAAAATGAAAATTGTATTCGAGGAAAGGAAATTACACAGTAACTGTCTCGCATATCTCGGTGGACACCCGTGATCCATTTGCAGAGGAAGGGAGGAAGTGGCAGTGAAAGAAGAAACAGAAAGAGGGGTCGGAATGAAGAAAATGAATTTGAGGAAAGGAAATTACGGAGGAGGTTGCGCCGCTGCGCGGAGGAGAGGCCCCAGTTGGCACGATTCCAGCGCACGGACGGACACCGCTAGCATGAGCCATGTAATACCCCTCATGTAATACCCAGAGCCGTATGTAATACTTCTTCAATGGGGTCTTTGAGGTACAAATAAATAAATAAATAAAATAAAGTCTTTCGCCTTAATAACCTGCAAAACAGCACTCCTAAAAGGTGGAAGCGAATGCCTCCTTCATGGTGGTGCACACCTGTCGGCCACTAATGCTGGTGAATCCCACCAGTGTTGTTCATGGCGGAAGCGATCAGGGCGTACGCTGACGCGGGAAGTGGGTGAGCCACTTGATTCGGTCACTCCATATTAAGCGCCAAGAAGGGAGTGGGCCTAGTGTCTTGCAGCTAGCTGGTCTTGCAGCTCATCCGCGGCAAACCAGGCGCACTTCACGAAAGAGGAGTTGGGGAGGGGAGCCGACTGAATTGTCTTCGGGAATTTTAGGTGGATGGATGGAAACAACTTTATTACACAAAAAAAAAAAATCTTCCAGGGTGGTCCCCTACTGGTCCAGGAGTCCACGGGCTTGTGCTTCACGTAAAGCCCTATGCACCAGCCATTCCTGGCCGGCGGGCTGAGCGGTTCGTAAAGCAGCCTCCCAAGAAGAATGAGTGGGATTGGGGATGGGGGGTACTGCCTTTGGGGAAGGACATTCCCAAAGGTAAAAAGTGGGGTGAAATCATGAGAGACGGTGGAGGGAAATAAAGCAGCCTTTCTGTAGGAAGGAAAAAGGAAAAACTTTATTCTACTCTAGTCCTTTTTCCTGCGGTTTGGGAGCATCTTCAGAGACGTTTTCTCCTTGATTTTACCCCCAGGAGTCTTCTCTGTCGAAGTCGTCCGCCTCTAATCAGTGGTCGGTTGCCCTCAGTCCAGGGCTCCGCTGGCCACTGCCGCCCGTTGAGCTCGCTGTACCAGACCTTCTTGGTCTTCACAGCGGTCGCTGGACAGCAGAGTCTCCCACTGCTCCGCACTCGGGTTTTGTATTTTGGGGACCACGTCTATCTTTTGGCAGGCCCATGTGATGTGATAGAGAGTAGGTTTTCCGTCGCACCAGGGACATTTGTCCGCGTATATGGTAGGGTGCATTTTGTTTAGTATATGTAGGTTTGGGAAAGAGCCTGTTTGTAATTGTCTCCAAGTGACAGCTTCCTCTCTGCTGAGAGATTTGTGCGGTGGGGGATACCGCAATCTTCTGCCTCTGTAGTTTTGTAGTATGGCCGAGTAATCCCTGGGTGCTGGCGCGAGTTCCGCGGGCTCATCGGATGCTCGGAAAGTAATGTATCCTCGAGCTATCCTGTCGGCCTCTTGGTTCCCTGCCACTCCCGTGTGCCCCGGTACCCACACAATTTTGTGTGGGATCTTGTCGCTTTGTTCTTCCTGGTTTTTAATTCTGTCGCTCGCTGCGAGGAGTATACGGAGCGCGTGACGACCTATCCTGCCATTCATGTAATTTCGGCAGGCTGTTTGAGAGTCGGTGAGTATTGTTAGCGACCGCCCGGTTCTATAGCCCTCCGCCACCGCTAGAGCAACGGCTACTTCCTCGGACTCTGCAGCTGTGCAGCCTCGGAGAGACGCGCTGGTCATTTCGCGTAAAGACGAATCGACCACCGCCGCCACAGCGATTTTGGTGTCTCCTCCTCTCCAAGACGCGTCTGCATACACGGTCGTGGCTTGAGGAGCGTATGTTCTTTCGATGAAGTCGGCCCTCGCTTCTCTTCTGCCTCGATGGAGGTTGGGATCCATGTTTTTTGGTATTGGCGCTACCTTGAGGGTCTTGCGAAGCTCGTCGGGGATCGTTGCCGTCCTCGTCATTTCTCGCATCTGCTCGCGGTATCCGAGCCTCTGCAGGAGCGCTCTTCCAGTCGTTGTCTGCAACAGCCTGAGTTTTTGCGACTCAAGCTGCGCCTCTCGTAGCTCCTCAAAGGTGTTATGTAATCCCAGGGCCATGAGTTTTTCGGTTGACGTGTTGCGCGGAAGTCGGAGCGCTGTCTTATACGCTTTGCGTAGCAGGGCATCCGCTTGTTGTATTTCGTTTTTGTTGAGGCACTGGTAGGGTAGGCTGTACGTGATTCTACTAACTACAAGGCTTCTGACTAGTTTGAGTGTGTCCTCTTCCCGCATGCCATGTCGCCTGTTGGTGATGCGGGTGATCATGCGTGAGACTTGTAGTGTTGTTGCTTTGAGCAGGGTAAAAGTGTGAGTACTGCGCTGGTTGGATTGAACCCACATGCCTAAAATTCTTATTGTTGTCTTTTCGGGGATGGGTGTCCCGTCAAGGTAGACGTTGAGTTTTAGGTCCTCGTTGGTTGGGACGGTCCGGTTTTGCTTGCCTCTCCAGACTCTCAGCAGTTCCGATTTCTCGGTCGAGCATGCGAGTCCTCTTTCTGCGAGGTATTGCTCTACACAAGAGGCCGCTTGCTGTAGCCTTTCTTCCTTCTCTCCGAGACAACCCGTGTTTGTCCAGACTGTTATATCGTCAGCATACATTGCATGCCTGATGCCTTCGATGTTCTCTAGTTTTCGAGCTAGGCCTATCATAGCTATGTTGAAAAGTAAGGGGGAGATAACTGACCCTTGGGGTGTTCCCTTATTTGGAGTGCGAATTTTGTCCGATCGAAGGTCTCCTATGCCGATGGTGGCAGTTCTGTCGGACAGGAAGGCTTTGACGAAGCCGTGGATTCTGCGCCCGCAATCCAGCTTGTCTAGGCCCGTAAGGATCGCTTCGTGGCTGACGTTATCGAATGCCCCTTTGATGTCCAGGGCCATTATGACATTTTCTCCCGTCCGAGGTACGTTTCGCAGGACATCTTCTTGTATTTGGAGGAGAACGTCCTGCGTCGAGAGCTTCGCTCTGAAGCCGAACATGGTATGTGGTACACAGTCGTTGTCTTCCATGTAATTTTGCAGTCTTAAAGAGCCTTTCTGTAATTGTCGCCATGTGGCGCTGGATGAGGGCGACAAGGTACTGTGGGGTGGTGGCAGTGTCACGCGGCTGTTTGTAAAATGTGGTGATTTGTAGAGAGGACCGATGGGGCTTCTTGCGCATGGTTGGGTGCCTGATCCTCCGGGGTCCGGGAGGAGAGTTCTCGGGCCAGCGCATGAACGCCCTCATTACCGGGGATCGAGGCATGCCCAGGGACCCACGACAGAGTAACCGTTCGGTCGAGATAGGTGTCTGCATTTTAGGTGACAAGTGGCCAAAATTGGAGATGACCCAGAGCAGTTTTTGAATGAATAAGACGCCGTACGTTTTAGGGGAATAAATCTCAAGCCAGTGTGAGTAGGACATTGAATTAATTTTGACGAGGAGCCTAATGGATCAAGTGGATAGGCAAAGAATTGGAGTTGGCATAATAGGAAAGGACGCCTTTCCTGTGATGCACGGCCTCTATCCTGGATGGAGGGTATGGCCAGGGGATTTCAAAGGCCCGGCCTAATGTGTGGTGGCTGCGTTGATCCGAAAGAAAATTGGTTTTAAAGAAAGGTAATGACGCAGTAACTGCCTCAAATATCTCACTGGACACCCGAACCGCGCTGTAACGGTAGGGATAAAGAAGTTAATGAAAGAATCGTCTTGTCTTGGGCTAGTTGGTTTTTCATGCTGTAGGTATTAGCAGCGCACACGAAACAAGGACGGACAGAAAAGGGAACGAAACACTGCGCTGACTTTCAACTGAGCTTTATTGGAAAAATAAGCGACTTTTATACAAAGAATTTTTAACATGTGACTCAGAAGATATCAAAACGTCCTACTACATGTGCTATCCAAAATCACTGACGTTCTTTATTAGGTTCTATCTAAGTATCAGTGATTTTGGATGGCACATGTAGTAGGACGTTTTGACATCTTCTGAGTCACATGTTAAAAATTCTTTGCATAAAAGTCGCTTATTTTTCCAATAAAGCTCAGTTGAAAGTCAGCGCTGTGTTTCATTCCCTTTTCTGTCCGTCCTTGTTTCGTGTGCGCTGTTAACACCTACAGTATGAAAGAAGGAAGAGACGCCGTAGTGGAGGTCTCCCGAATAATTTAGACCACCTGGGGATCTTTACCGAGCACTGACATATATCGCACAGCCGTGCACTGACATCCATCGCACAGAACACGGGCGCCTCTTGCGTTTCACCTCCATCGAAACGCGGCCGCCGTGGTCGGGTTCGAGCCCAGGAACTCCGGCTCAGTAGACGGAGCGCCTTAACAACTGATCCACCGCGGCGGGTTAATCCCTAATCGTCCGTTTTCCGTTCCTTCCGCTACAGTGCAAATCAGAATCACTATGAAACGTGCCGTACAGACCACATTTGCATGGTCTTTGTGGTGACCATGACAGCGCGATGCCCGTCCATCAGCCTTATCTGGTAATTACGAAGCCATCGCGATGTCTGCATGCAACAGTTTCTAAAATAACTTGAAAAACACTGTAGCGCAGCAGAAGGCCAACACACAAAGAACAAAAACGAACACCACGAGCGACAGTGGTGTTCGTTTATATTCTTTGTGTTTTGGTCTTGACTATGAAGTCTATGAACCAACAAGCCCACAAAGCCGCACTAGTGATCTAAAATAACGTACAGCAGAGCCGAAGCAACAAGCGATCCCAGTTACCTTACCGCCACGTCTAGCGTGCCGGTATGTAAAGCGTGCCGTGTGCAGCCGGTTGTCGTGGCCAGAGGGAGACTAAAATCGGTAGAGAATTGAGGAGCAAAATCTTGGGGTCCGAGCTGACCAGCACGGCCCCCACCGCTCGGGAGAAGGGAGCTGTATCAACTCCGCCAGAGGTGGATCATATTCGCAGTTTCACAGAATGTGGTCGCATGTGGCCCTTTCACCCCATTTATGGCAGTTTGGGTCGTACTTTTCCAGGCCAGGGCACATGAGGGCAAGCACTGCCGGATTCAGAAGGGAGCGTGTTTGCAGTCGGCGGCAGGTAACTTCCTGCGCTTTTGTTAACGATTTGTGGGGAGGGGGATATGCGCGCCTCTACAACCTAAAGTGATGGGTGATGTCATGAAATGCGATCAACCCGTCCCTCGTGTAATTCGGGTCGGAGGGCGCGCTCACTGCCCCTCCGATGAAACCACGGGCTTACGCGTGAGCCGCCCCGAGCGGGCCAGTGAAGTCGCCGCCAGCCATGGGCTAGCGGCCATCAAGTACATGTCTCCTGCAGCCTGCTCTCGACGCAATAAGTGTTTTACAACCCAACAATGAGGAGAAAAATTGCCGAAGAGAGGAGAGTGTCGCTACATTCAGCATCAAGGGTTTTAGTTCAAATTATAGAGTCACTAGTTGGAACTTCTGAACTCAATCAGTAGTAAGTCTAGGCTAGAACAGATGTTTAGTTTAGTTTATGGGGTTTCACGTCCTAAAGCGACTCAGGCTATGAGAGACGCCGTAGTAAAGGGCTCCGGAAATTTAGACCACCTGGGGTTCTTTAACGTGCACTGACATCGCACAGTACACGGGCCTCCAGAATTTATCCACCTGGATAGCCGGATATGACCACATTTTATGGAGCTGCAAAAAGGTGCCGCCACGGGCGGACCTACTACCAGTCCCTTTTCTAGAGCGGTGGGAGGCTATACTGGCCAGCTCAGACCCGTCGACGCAAGACCGGGCCACGGAGTGGGCTCAAGGTCGCCAAGAGCCATGGGCTCGAAGCCACCTAGTATAATGCCCACTAGGGCTCAGTGCTGACAATAAACGTTTTCCATTCCAAATCCTCCAAAGAAATTCAACCACCGCGGCCGGGATCGAACCCGCATCTTTCAGGTCAGCTGCCGAGCACCATAACCACTGAGCCACCGCGGCGGCAGAACAGATGTTTGTTTATAGTCAAGAATTAAGGTCTTCAGTTAGGAAGGGATTAAGCAATGAAATATGTGGGAACAATGATGACAGAAAAATTTTTAAAACGAAGAAATGCTGCGCATAATTTAGCGAAGCAGGACAGACCGGCTACTTAAATCGCTTCGTTTGGACAAAGAGAGTGGGGAGTGGCAGAGAAGAAAGTTCATATATTCGGATGCAATTCAAGAACGAAGAGTCTAGGACCCCCTTCCAATCGATGGCGTCGGCCGATTCTGATGACCCTGCTAGCTTTTTGTAGCGAGAGCTACATTACCCGCAGTCTCACCGTTTCGCTGCGGGCCTTCGGCCCCACTTGTGCGCATGCGCGAGGAGCCGAGTGACGTCACAGCTTGCGGCGCCACCGCCAATCGCCTCCGACCATGGCGGCCAGGGACAGCGAGGCCGGCGCTGTGCGGCGGCTTGTCTTTCATGTCTCACTCGTAGCCACGACGATAAGCAAAACAACTAGACGTAAACAGATATATACCGTACCTCTCGCTATCTATAAAGTGGCATAGACACACCAGATGAAGATGTAAGTTACAATGAGCTTCATGATGCCGTTACCATCAGATATAATCTGTGGCATAACTGGATGACCGTGAGCTGGAAATACCGATAAGTCGTCTTCGGGTTAGCTTGTAAAAACTGAAGAAAAAAAGTTGAGAGTTGTCATGTAAAGTTAGAGGCAAATTTTCTTCTTTTTGTTTTCAACCGCTGTTCTTTTTTTTACTTGACAATTAAAGGAGCAAGAGAACTTGACAAGAAGGCAGTGGTAGATGAAAAGGGATAGGTCCCTCTCTCCTCCCTGTATTGTCACGCCAGTAGGATAATGAAAATCGGCCGAGGGAATTGGATGAAGGATAGAATTTGAGGAGCGATTGAGAGAAAGGGGGGAGAAAGCAGTGGGCGAGGAAAGTTTGCAGTAACTTGTGCATGAGGAATGCCGACACACAACTGAGAAAGCGAACAAATAAATCCTGGACAGCAGTTTGGGCAAATCAGGAAACATCGGTCAAGAAAAAGTTTAAAGAAACAGAGAGGGGTCTGTGAAAAACAGGCATGCAAACCGAATCGACACTGGAAACATACAGGACTTCTGAGCAGGAAGTTTCCAAAGAATATATCCAGGATAATTCTAGGGGAAGTTTTGTTCGAGGCCAGGACGGGAGTATTACGGACAAGGACATCGCGCCTGCGTGGTGGCTCAGCGGTTATAGCGCTCGGCTGTTGACCCGAAAGGCGCGAGTTCGATCCCGGCTGCGGAGGTCGAATTTTGGTGGAGGCGGAACTCTAGAGGTCCGTGTTCTGCACGATGTCAGTGCACGTTAAAGAACCCCAGATGATCGATATTTCTGGTGTCCTTCACTACGGCGTCCCTCATAGCCTGAGTCGCTTTGGGATGTTAAACCTCCTAAATCAAAACCAAGCCAAGACGTACCGAGTCACGAACCACGAGATAGACACATTATGCGGTGCGTGAGGAGAGGAAGAGGACACGACTGATCACTTGATACTTTTCTCCAAACGGCTTCAGCCTACAGATGAAAGGGACGTGTTTTATCTACTCAAAAGCATTGGTGCTTAAACACGGTTTTCAAACGTGCGGAAACCAAGATAAGAGTAAAATTTTACGAATCACAGCAGCTAGGTGGTGTGATCCGCCGCCCTGTTTAAATATTTAAGCTTTATGCATGCGTCCGGCGGGAATTAGCGGAAAAGTGATCAGTTCGGAGAAATTCCTAAAGCCTTGGAGATTTGGTTGAACTTTACGGGTTAGCTGTTTCATTTTAGATGCGTTTATGAGTCCCTTTGCCTCTTCGCCATCCGTGCCGCGTTCGCACAGTTCTTTCTTTGGAGACCTGGCCCTGAGCGCAGCTTCCATCCCCTTGTAACAGAAGCAAGTGGATCTTGACGTATTGATTGTGCCGTTGATGGAAATTTGTGCTTGGTGCGCATGGGATTTGGCGTTCAAGCAGAAAGTAGGCGCTGGCGCTACATACTAGTTTCAGTCTGCGCTCGTACTGTGTGCTTCTTTGTCCCGTTCCTTGCTCGGGTTTGATGTCAATAAACTCCATATTTCTCCCCGGCATGTTTGTAATTATGTAAGGGAACGCCTATAATTTATAAAGTGGTGTTACACGTGGTCCATGGCTGCAAAACAAACCATTTCCCAAAGAAAACGCGTCCGTCTCTTTTCTTTTTAGATGCAGAGCTCGAACTCCATTAAAAGGAGGCTGCAGGTAACCAGTGACGTCAGCGGATTGTGAGTCGCGTGACGTCACATTTGAGGCCCCGGAAGTTCTTGCCCCCCCGTGTTTCAAGTTTAGCATGGGAAAAGGCCCCGGGCATGCCTAATTCCGTTTCTCGCCTTCGGCAAAGGTAAAGGCCAGAACAGACGGGGATAAGTGGATTAGACACAGTCACGGCCTTTTGCACTGCATCGTCGATATTGATAGGCAGCCTAGTTGTAAGCTAAGGACTGATACGGACGCACGCCTGCGTGCCAACGTGACTGCACGGTAATCGACGGCAAAAGAGACTCCAACATAAAGAAAACAGTTTTCTGCTACGACGTCCGCAGTACAACGCATGGAACACTCCAGGCGGCTTTATGGAAAGGTTTGAGAATCTTCTGTCCTTACGCTCAACGTTAGCCTTTTTATGCCAGCGTAAATGAAAGAAACAAAAGATTAAAAACACAAACGGTGTGCAAAGTTTTTCGTTATTTGTATTTAGATGGGGCTGTGGAGGATAATTGCTCATGGCGCAGAAGCGTTTCTATGGCCACCCTATACTAAAAAATGCAGGACAAAAGGAAAGCCAGGCGGCAGGCTTGCATTTCTTTAAGAGGTTTTTAAATTGGGCTAGTTGGTAGTTAACATGGTCACACATAATTGCGCTTTTGAAGTGACTTGGGACAACACAAACACTGGTGAGCAAATTGTCGACGGAAGTTTATTGCGTTGTGCACACACATATATAAGCCTCACATGTCAACAGAGAAATTTAAAAAACGCAGCTAAAGCAGCAACTTTGCAATCATATCAACAAACATCAAGAAAGACTGTTCCAGCAGATCGGTCTGCCTTCATTATTACTATTCCAAGAATTTCATTTCTTGCTTGGAAAGCAAAACTGAGGGGTCATTTACACAGGTCCCTTTTCCCTATTCCATACAGTAAGCTTCCCACAGCTCCCTGATTGCCCTATCTCCGGATTTCAGCAGAACTGTGGTCTGTTGGAAGTGGGGTTTGCAGCTATCGCACCTGGCTCAACGTAGTGCCAGATTTCCAGGCGAGTTAATCTGGCGACAGTTGCAGTTATGATCTCTAAGTGTTTCATTTAGGCATCTGCCCTTCGGGCCCACATATGCTCGGCCGCAAGATAGCGGTATCTTGTAAACCACTCCTTCACAGCACTCGACGAGCCTGTTTGTGTGCCTGTCGCCACAAGACTGCTCTTCTCTAGGACTGGTTTCTTAATTTACCTTCGCGCACATTCCTTTTAGTTGTCTTGGTGCGGAAAAAAACTTGATGCGGCGTCAGGCACACAAACAGGTTCATCGAGTGCTGTGAAGGAGTGGTTTACAAAACACCCTATCTTGCGGTCGAGCATATGCGGGCCAGACGGGCAGATGTCTAAATGAAAGACTTAGAGAAGGGTCTTGTGTAATTACCCTTCAGTTTTGTTCTCCACACCAGAAATGCAATTCTTGGAATAGTAATAACAAGGATAAACCGATCAGCTGGGACAAAGTCTTTCTTGATGCTTGTTGATATGATTGCAAAGTTGCTGGTTTAACTGCGTTTTTTGGGGCAATTTATGCTTTTACACGTGAAACTTATATATATGTGTGCAAGACGCTGCAAATTTCGGTTGACAGTTTGCGTACCAGTGTTTGTGTCGTCCGTGTGTTCTCCCAAGTAATTTCTAAAGCGCAATCACGTGTGACCTTGTATTTTTTTTGCTACCGTCAAAAGCCTCTTTGATTTTCTATTTCAATCTTAACTGCTCGATGGAACGATGGAGAAATTTTAGAGGGCTCACCAGCTACAAGGCAACTCAGATTTGAAATTTTTCTGCGGATAGATGGCAGCACCTGAGTACCCCAAAAAGGAGGGAAGTTCTATTGCCCCTCCAGGTGTGTAAACTACACCGCGACACGAAAGTATTCGTTCTTCCGCGTACAAAAAGTAGAGCCCAGAACGTTCTGTAGGTATGCGGCCATGGTTCCGGGAACCGAAGCACAAAAAAGTTAACCCATCTCAAGCCATTGAGCACAGAAGGATGTGGGGGTCATACAATGGACCATTTTCCAGTAACCCACCAATTTAGCGTTTCCAGTTTGGGTTGCCTAAGAGCCTTTCTGCGAAAATTCTTTTACAATGGTAGGGTGGGGTTTCTGGTTTCGCCTGAGCAGACAGGTGTGGTCGGTTAAAATGGCCAAAGTGAGGCTTGGTGCATCGGAAGGACATTACCCAGAAAAGGTTCCATTGTGTTGAACACCTATGTAGTCAGTCTCTAAATAAAAGGAAAGAAAGGAGCTCCTAGCACAAGGCGTTATGACTGGTTTTCTTCCCATTCCCGCGTAGCCTTCCTTACATAGCTACGGAAGCATGTCCTCAGTTGTAGTGACAGCCTGTAGCTTACTTTGCCTAGTCTCGTAGGAGCCTTCCCAGCGCCGAACACCCATCTTCCGCTTCTCAGCACCAACAAGGCACCAAGCAAATCAAAGTTGGATGAAATTTAAAATGACGAGAAGTGTGGTTTGCAAAAGCACCGAGAGCGGCCTGTAGCTATGCATGGTGACGGAACGCAAACTTTGGCATTGCATAAGCGAGTTCTTGCTTAGCTCTGGTTACATGAACCAATAACGCCAGGTTGAGTCGGGCTGAGGGAAGTCAACCCAACTCGACCAACGCGTATTTACATGAACTCGATTTTAGCAAGTCGAGACCGGTTCATAACAAGCGGTATGATTATGGATGACAGTTGGGCTAGTTGGTGTGAATTCGTTAGTGACTGCGACATTGCAACTAGCGTGGAAAGCACAAGGACAGCGACAAAAGGAACCGACGGGATGGTGGTGAAAAACATTTATAATACAATAAATATTTACAGAGAGGTGATTGGGGTAGGCCCTATTGGCCCTTTCCCCTAACAATACTTGGTGGAGCCCCTATTCCGGGGCCCCATTGGCAAGCAACGCCGCCCGCGTCCGGTGAACCAAGGCCTTTTGGGTCTTTAGGTCCTGACAGCCGAGCAGGGCCGCCTCCCAGTCCTCTCTGCTGGGGTTGGGGGGAATAGATGGGTTTGACTGACGCGCCCAAACCATGTGAAAGGTGTCAGCCACCTCCCCACAGAACTGGCACGCGCCATCAAAGGATGTATTGAAATGTTTAAGCACCGCCGGGCATAGTACAGTGTTAGTAAGAATTTTGATGAGGAGGCGCTCGTCAGCGCGATCCAGACCCTTACAAGGGGCCGGGTAGCGCCAGTGCTCCTCCTTGTAGTAATCGGTGATTTGTTTGAATGTAATGGCCAGATTGTCTGATTGGGAGTACCCTTCCAAGGACAGGGAGATAGCCCGGGGAGAGAGTGCGCGGGCGGCCTGATCGGCCTGTTCGTTTCCCTGGAGTCCCTGGTGACCGGGGGCCCAAATCAGGTTGCGTGGAGTTGGATCTTCAGATCGACAGCTATATTCCAGTATGCGCAAGGCAAGCGGGGGAGCCCAGCCCAACTCGTAGTTCCGACAGGCCCCTCGCGAGTCGGTGATGATGTGTTTCGACTTGGGAGTAGTGAGAGCAAGAGCAATGGCAATCTCCTCCGCGTGTGTTGCGCTGTAGGCTTTGAAAGTGAGCCCGTTGACTGTGTTTGTGTTGTGTACGACTGCGGCCGTGTACCACACCCCGTGGTGTGGGCCGGCAACGTCTACGTAATACACATGTTCTTGGTTACCATAGTATCGCGCCAACGCTTCCGCGCGCGCCTGGCGACGACCGCTATGGTCTTCTCTGGACATGTTGCGGGGAAGGGGTCGGACCCGGAGGGCGCGTCTCCAGGGTTCTGGCACTCTCTCCCTTTCCTCAATAAGGTAGTCATGTTTGATGTGTAACCGGTCCAAGAGGCGGCGACCGGACGTGGTCTGTGCAAGACGCGTGTATTGGTTGACTAAGTGGGCCTCTCGAAGCTCCCGAAATGTGTTCACCACGCCCAAGGCCAGAAGTCGCTGGTTGGACGTGGTGACCGGGAGGTCGAGAGCCCGCTTGATGACTTTCCGGTGGATGACCTCCAGCTGGTCATCATCATGTTTGCGCAGGTGCAAGTAGGGGGTTGAGTAGAGGATTCTACTCGTTACGAAAGCATGGGCAAGCCGCAGTGCATCCTTGCTTCGTAATCCGCCCCGCTTGTTGGAGACCCGGCGGACCATGCGGCCCACCTGGTCTCCCACCGTGCGAAGTTTGGCTAGGGTGGTGTCGACTCTGCGTTGGTGGTGTATGAAGAGACCAAGGACGCGGATCTCCTTGGACTCCCGGATCGGTCCCGAGGGGAGACTGATGCAAAGCGGAGTTGTGTCCCGAGGGGAGGGACGTATGTGCACAAATTCTGATTTAGACGGGACAGCACGCTAGACTTCAACTGACGTTTTAATGCACACATAACAGATTTTTACACTTGTATTCGGCGCATGCTCAGGAGACTGTACCCCCCCCCCCCCCCCCGCCCGTTCTCTTTATCACGAAGCAGGTTGTCATAACAAATAGTAAACATTTAAACCAAATTGACGCGCAAGTTTTTCGACAGATAGATTATCTCTTTTTCCGTGAGGGCTACTGAGGGTGTGCTCACGCACTTGTCCCCTGCCTTATCAATGCAAAATGCTTCAAATATCTCCCTATCACCCTGCCTATGAAGCCGCCTCAGCACTCTCGTGTGGCTAGAGTGGAACGCATTTTTCTTCATTACCGCCTGTTGTTTTTACTTTGCATTTGCGGCAATGTGCGGCCAAATGGCCCCCCGCCATCAGAGCTGCGACTGGGTGATAGGGAGATATTTGAAGCATTTTAAGGCAAAGGCTTCAATGTCTCATCGTTGTAAGCAGCAGTTGTCGACAGAAAATGTCACGCTTTTCAATTGGTGGAAACAGTCGTGACGTCACAGTGCGCAAATTTCAAACGGGGCCAATTGCACTTTGGCTAGTAACCACACAACCAATTGAAGGGATCGTACAGTGATGCTCCAAGTAAGTGGGACTGAGCTTAGTTAATTGCTTAATTACCCAATTAGCCTAATTAGTTTTACTAGTAAGGAAATATAAATAAATAAAAGCGATTAAGAAATTGGTCGAGCTCAGGAATCGAACCCCGGTCTTCCGCGTGAGAGACGAGCACGCTATCCACTCCGCCATGCCAGCTCGATGGTTTGGAATGAACAAAGACGCATCTAGTGAATACGGTGTCTTCACTCACTCTCATCCTCCTCCATTCCCCTCCGGCGAGGTTTAGGTGTCCACCGACAAATGAGATATAATGAGATATAGATACATTTGCTTTCCTGAAAAACCAATTTACCGACGAGCGAGGCGTAGAACCGAATGGGCGATGGCGTTCTATGGACTCCTTGGCAGCGTTGCAAGACGCTGTCGCGTTCCACTCTTAGGGGCGAAGCTTAACATCTTAACCACACATCAGTGACCACACCTTAGGTAAAAAAAGTGCCCCCCTGAATTTTGACGGGTGTCCACCGATATATGTGAGACAGTTACTGCGTAATTTCCTTTCCTCAAATACAATTTTCATTTTCTTCATTACGGCCCCTCTTTATCTATCTTCTTTCACTCCCACCTCCCTTCCTCTACGGTGCGGTTCAGGTGTCCACCGAGATGACAGAGAATTACTGCGCCATTTCCTTTCCTCAAAAAGCGTTGCGTTCAAAGGGCAGGCATTGCGCCGAACAGGTGGTGGCGTTCCGTGGACTCCCTGGCAGCGCTACAACGCGCCGTCGCGTTCCACTCCTAAAGGCGAAGCTTAAGCGTCATTAATTAGTATTCAGGCATTAATCAGTAATTAATATTTAATTAGTGCTTTGCCATCACTTAGTAATTAGTACTCAAATATATGTGACGCCACCAATGCCACAGAAACAGCGAAGGTGGTGCGGAAAACGCTTCCGCCTCTACCCACTTTAGACAGTCAAAGTGCCCCCTGAATTTTTTGCATTGATAAGGCAGGGGACAAGTGCGCGAGCAAGCCAAATCAGGATTTAGACGCCCCTTTTGAGTTGCATGACCTTAAGGCGGCCCTGGCTAAAATGCGCCGAGGTGGGGCACCGGGTTGGGATTGCATAACAGTGAAACTGTTGGCGAACCTCTCCGACTGTGCATATCTCCATTTGCTACAATACATAAATCAGATCTGGGATGGGTGTCCGCTCCCACTCGAATGGAAAACATCCCTTGTAACGTTCATCCCCAAAGCAGGTAAAGCCGTGACTACGGACAACTTGAGACCCATCCCATTAACCTCGTGTGTGGGAAAGCTCATGGAGACGATGGTTCGGGATCGCCTCTCTCCATACATGGAAGGTAAGGGCCTCTTTGCAGACACTATGTTCGGGTTCCGCCCGCACATGTCTGCACAGGATGTCCTACTCCAACTACACAGGGACATAATACGACCCACAGCCATGCAACAAAACGACAAGGCCATTCTCGCCCTCGATCTTAAGGGGGCGTTTGACAATGTTAAACATGGCACCATACTCTAACTTGAACACCACTAACTGCGGGGCGAAGGTCTTCGCCTATGTCAGAGACTTCCTCTCTGCGCGTCAGGCACTCCGGATCGAGGACGAGGAGTACGGCCCGTACTCTATGGGTACACGAGGTACACCACAGTGGGCGGTGTTATCACCGCTCCTTTTCAACATCGCCATGATGCACCTGCCCGGCCGACTGGCTCAGGTGGATGGCATAACACACGCACTCTACGCAGACGACATTACAATCTGGACCTCCAAGGGGAGCCTTGGGGAGATAGAGGACCGCCTTCAGCAGGCCGCCTCCATAGTCGAAGCATATGCTGCCGACTGCGGTCTCCAATGTGCTCCCGCCAAATCAGAGCTTCTACACGTCAGGACAAACCACAAGGACAACAAGTCTCTACACATATCTCTGTCGGGCGGTCCCATCAGAGAAGTGGCGGAGCTCCGGATCCTGGGTCTGTTCATCAATAACAAACTTAGGCCGGACTCTACTATAGCGAAACTCAAGAGCATAGGTGAACAGGTAGGGCGCATGATCCGCCGTGTTTCCAACAAGCGGGGTGGTCTGCGGGGCAGGGACGCGCTACGGCTCGCCTATGCCTTCGTGACCAGCCGGATCCTCTACGCCGTGCCGTACCTACGCACCACCAAACAACAAGACGAGCGCATTGACGCCATCATCAGGAAGGCAGCAAAGCGAGCACTGGACCTTCCGGTGGCTACCTCCAACGCCAAACTGAAGGCGTTGGGAGTGGTAAACTCCTATCAGGAGTTGCGGGAGGCCCACCTCGTGAACCAATATACGCGGCTATCGCAGACGGTGCCTGGGCGCCGCCTGCTAAACCGCTTACACATCCAACACACATGCATACCAGAGGGGACGGAGAACATCCCGGTGCTGTGGCGCCACATGCTCTTGGTCGCTCCGCTCCCGCGTAACATGGACATGGCTTCACATGAAGGCAGACGACAAGCGCGGGTTCGCACGCTTGAGAGGCAATATGGCTATAAAGAGGGCGTCTATTACGTGGACATCACAGGGCCGTCGCCCGCGGGATTCTTCACGGCTGCCGTAGTCCACCGGGGAATGAATGTCGATGGGCTATCTTTTCGGGCCCCAAATTCAACACGAGCGGAGGAAGTCGCAATAGCTCTCGCTGCCGCCGACCCAAAATCGAAAACGGTTATCACAGACTCTCGCCGGGCCTGTGAACATTATCTTGCAGGCGAAATATCACCTCTGGCCTCGCAAATTCTAAGACGCGCTCTCGCCGATCCAACTCGCACAAAAGTGATCTGGGCTCCTGGCCACCAGGGTCTACGAGGCAATGAGGCCGCTGATGCAGCCGCCCGAGCGCTCACACACCGGGCTCCTCATCCTAGCTCTCATGGCTCAGAAGCTCATAAACCGCTTCTGCGGTTCCGCGAAATACTAATTTATTATTCCGACAGCCACCGTCTCTACCCGGCATCTGCCAAGGGACTGAGTAAGGCGGAGGAGCGAACTCTGCGGCGCCTGCAGACAGGAACCCTTCTCTGTCCTGCAATAGCAAAACACTTCGATCCGAACACAGATGGGCGCTGCCCGCACTGTGGAGAGATCTGCGATATCTTTCACATGGTGTGGGCATGTACTCAGAATCCTCACCTTCTCCCCTCCCCCACCCCCACCCGAGAGGCATGGGAGACTGCCCTCCTCAACTGCTCCACACTGGAGTCCCAAAGGGCTCTGGTCAAGCGGGCGCGAGACGGGGTCTCGTCATGCGGTGTCCCGGACTAAGGATACCGACCATGCATCAGGGTTATTTTTTTTAACCCTCAAGCTCTCTTTGATTAAAGTTTTTCACCACCACCACCACCCTCAGTAGCCCTCACGAAAAAAGAGATAATCTAGCTGTCGAAAAACTTGCGCGTCAATTTGGTTTAAATGTTTAACTCTTTGTTATGACAACCTGCTTTGTGATAAAGAGAAGGGGGTGGGGGGGGGGGGGGTACAGTCTCTTGAGCATGCGCCAAATACAAGTGTAGAAATCTGTTATGTGTGCATTAAAACGTCAGTTGAAGTCTAGCATGCTGTCCCGTCGGTTCCTTTTGTCGCTGTCCTTGTGCTTTCCACGCTAGTTGCAATGTCGAAGTCACTAACATAAGAAGCGACACCAAGCGTCGAGCACCGCATTGCGAGCGAGAAGTGGTAGCATCCAAGATTGAGGCACACCACCGCTGCTTCGGAAGTGCGACGGCGCAAGTGAAAAACAAGTTTGCATTTATCCTCTCGCCTCGGTTTTTTCGGCCCGGCAGCGTTTACAAGCACGTCGGGGCAGGGTGGAGTTGAGTCAACCCCGACTCAAGTCATTCGGGGTTGACTGAACCCAGTTACATGAAACGTGTACATGAACCCAGTAACCGGTTTTTGACCCGATAACTCGACTCACGTGTGCTTTGGTGCCAACAATGCCGTAGTCTGTGTGCTGCGGGAGGGGTGAGGTGCTTTTGGGTGTGACCTTGCATCCCGCTTCCTTTTCGCACCACAAGCTCGAGAAAAAAAAAAAAGCAGAAAGCCTTTCGAAATACAGCCCAAGCAAGAAAAAAAGGAAAGAAAGAAATCAAGTTCGTCCAGGTTCTAAAGCCGCGTTTACATGAATGCGACAGCAGCTCATCGCATCAACTTTTTAGCGCATCGTATTCATGTAAACGGTGGTAATGCGCTAGGAAAGCGCATCGCATCAATGCGCCAGATAGGGGTAGATCTCGAATGGCAAGTCGACTTCAGCGGTGAATGGAAACAGGTTTGGAGGTGTCCCTCCTCCTTCTTGTCGTGCCTATACAATAGCCTCCCGCCGGATAACAAAGCAGACTTGGCTCAAGATGGCGGTCACAGGACCCCTCGGCAGCGTGTAGAACACTGTAGCCGCGCGGAATGGGCGAAGGGTCACTGTCCCGCCGGACTTGAGCGCATCGGCTCCACGGGATACGCTAGGAAATGCGATGCGCTGCTGTCGCATTCATGTAAACGCGGCTTAAGAGGGCTCACCAGCTACAAGGCAACTCAGATTTGAACTTTTTCTGTCGATAGATGGCAGCACCTGAGTACCCCAAAAAGAAGGGAAGTTCTGTTGCCCCTCCAGGTGTGTAAACTACACCGCGACCCTTGACCGCGACACGAAAGTATTCGTTCTTCCGCGTACAAAAAGTAGACCCTGAACTTTCTGTAGTTATGCGGCCAAGGTTGTGGGGACGGAAGCACAAAAAAGTTAGCCCATCTCAAGCCATTGAGCACAGAAGGATGTGGGGGTCATACAATGGACCATTTCCCAGTAACCCACCAATTTAGCGTTTCCGGTTTGGGTTGCCTAAGCTTCCTTGATTCTTTTCTGCGAAAATTCTTTTACAATGGTAGGGTGGGGTTACTGGTTCCGCCTGAGCAGACAGGTGCGGTCAGTTAAAATGGCGGAAGAGAGGCTTGGTGCATCGGCAGGACATTACCCGGAAAAGGTTCCATTGTGTTGAACACCTATGTAGTCAGTCTCTAAATAAAAGAAAAGAAAGGAGCTCCTAGCACAAGGCCTTATGACTGGTTTTCTTCCCATTCCCGCGTAGCCTTCCACAGAAGCATGTCCTGGGTTGTAGTGACAGCCTGTAGCTTACTTTGCCTAGTCTCGTAGGAGGTTTCCCAGCGCCGAACACCCATCTTCCGCTTATTCTAAGCACCAACAATTAAGGCACCAAGCAAATCAAAGTTGGATGAAACTTAAAAGGACGAGAAGTGTGGTTTGCAAAAGCACCGAGAGCGTCCTGTAGCTATGCATGGTGACGGAACGCAAACTTTGGCATTGCATAAGCGAGTGCTTGCTTAGCTCTGTTTACATGAACCAGTAACGCCAGGTTGAGTCGGGGGTCGGGCTGAGAGAAGTCAACCCAACTCGACCGAGGCGTATTTACATGAACTCGATTTTGGCTAGTCGAGACCGGTTCATAAGCAGTGACACCAAGCGTCGAGCACCGCATTGCGAGCGAGCAGTGGTAGCATCCAAGATTCAGTGTTGTCGGTAACGCGTTACTTTTTTCGGTAACTTAGTAGCGTACTAGTTACCATTTCGGAACTGTAACGGGTCACGTACTTACGTTAACATTTTTCGGTAACGTGAGGTGCCGCGTTACTAGTTACTTTTTTATTTCAATTGTCCCCCTCCGCCCCTTTTTCAAAAAAAAACGCCGAAAATGATGTTGCAAATAAACAAATTGTACCGGTGTTCTCGACGACCATTGTTGCGGCTCGCATGCACGGCAAAAAACACCTGCCCTTGACGACGCACTCAACTAAAAAAAAAAGCACGAACACGCAGTCACACACTTGTCTTCACCCCCAAACCACTCACATCCACAACTCTCTAAAGAGTGGACGCATGCCGAGCCACCAATGGACCATTTGTTCAAAAATCTGTAAGTCAGTTTCTGCGTTGTTTTCCAGCCAAAAGGTCTCGTTCCACGCGACACATTCGCATTCCCTCATCTGAGCAAACTCATGAATGTCGCCAGTTTACTTCAAGATGGCCCCAAGAGAGCCGTCGAAAGAGTACAATGGTACAGCACAGAAAAGGGGATTGCAGTCAACCTGCTGTTTCTGCAACTGCGGCTACGTTTCAGGTTATTGAGTTCCTAAGCGAGCGAAGCTGACCTTGAACACCTTGACGTAAACACTCGCATTTTTGCGATAATTATGCAGGTTCAAGTAAAAAAGAAATTGTTTATGTGCGCTAATATATTTTTTCCGGAACTATGACATGTAAGCATTTCTTTATTGCTACACAATTTCCGCGTAATTTCGTAAGCAGAAGCACACCAAAATTACTGTAAATTTGTTGAGTTCAGCTGTTTTCTTTGTGAAGTTGGAATTAAATGAAGTGTGAGCTTTATAAAATTGTTCTTACAGCGATGACACTCAATAAAATTTATTGCCATGGAGTAACGGCAAAGTAACGTGCGATACTTCTTTTCGGTAACGGTAACGAGTTACCTTTTTTTGTGGGTAACGTAGGGCGGTGACGCGTTCTTTTTTTTTAGTGTAACGAGTAACGTATTTAGTTACTTTTTTTCGGTAACGCCTACAACACTGCCAAGATTGAGGCACACCACCGCTGCTTCGAAGGTGCGACAGCGCAAGTGAAAAACAAGTTTGCATTTATTCTCTCCCCTCCTTTCGGCCCGGCAGCGTTTACAAGAACATCGGGGCAGGGTGGAGTTGAGTCAACCCCCGATCCCTCAGCGCGACTCGGCGCGTTTACGTGGACAAAGTAACCGGTTTTTGACCCGATAACTCGACTCACGTGTGCTTTGGTGCGAACAATGCCTTACTGTGTGTGCTGGGGGAGGGGTGGGTGGAGGTCAGGTGCTTTTGGGTGTGGCCTTGCATTCCGCTTCCTTTTCGCACCAAAAGCTCAAGAAAAAAAAAAGCAGAATCCTTCCGAAATACAGCCCAAGCAAGAAAAAAAGGAAAGAAAGAAATCAAGTTCGTCCAGGTTCTAAAAAAAAAGTGTGCGCCCGAACACAGACAAGCAAGAAGTTGGTGGTAGAATGTAGTAGCGGCAAAATAATTTGTCGCCAGGTGGAGCCACGTCGCACTAGTAAAATTTTAGCGCGAAATTCAAATCACCACAGAAAATACATACACAACTTTCAGAGCCTGTAAAATACAAACACTAGGTTAGATATGGATAAAAATTGCGGCTTAACAATCAAGAAAGAAAAAGGGAGGAAATGTCGCGGACGAAATTTTGATATTTGGCTTAGTTTTTTCCCAAGATGACATGAAAGTTCGACATATCTAAAAGCACCATTTTTCTGGAACTTTGCGTCTAATTGGTAAAAAAATGAAACTTAAACAATAAAATCTGTCCGCAACATTTCCTCTATTCACTAAAGACGAAAACGCTGCCACAAACCTCATGAAAATCGAGCCATGTTTAGACACGGTATAGCTTCTGAAAGTTCCCATGTATTTCCTATGGACACTGCCACTGGTGAACCCTCTTAAGAAAAAAGTGTGCGCACGAACACAGACAAGCAAGAAGTTGGTCGTAGAGTGTACTAGCGACGAAATAATTTGTCGCCAGGTGGAGCCACGTCGCACTAGTAAAATTTTTGCGCGAATTTCAAATCCCTGCAGAAAAATACATACACAACTTTCAGAGCCTGTAAAATACAAACACTAGGTTCGATATGGATAAAAATTGCGGCTTAACAATCAAGAAAGACAAAGGGAGAAAATGTTGCGGACGAAATTTTGATATTTGGCTTAGTTTATTCCCGAGATGACATGAAAATTCGACATATCTAAAAGCACCATTTTTCTGGAACTTTGCGTCTAATTGGTAAAAAAATGACACTTAAACAATAAAATCTGTCCGCAACATTTCCTCTATTCACTAAAGAAAACGCTGCCACAAACCTCATGAAAATCTAGCCATGTTTAGACACAGTATAACTTCTGAAAGTTCCCATGTATTTCCTATGGACACTGCCACTGGATCTTGCTACACATCGTAAGAATGGACCATTAACCTCAATATTTCTATAACATTACTTTTAAAATATTAAAAATATTGGCCAAGAATGTTGGACACGAAAGTGCTTAACGGAAAGAATGCCAGGTGGTCGGCATTGTCCAGAGCCCTCCACTACGGCGTCTTTCATAGCCTCAGTCGCTTTGGAACGTTAAACCCCACAAACTAAATATTTTGTTTTGTGGTCCTCCCCACCTCCCGCCGGTGGGACATTAGGTGTCCCACTGCGCCGCAAAATCAGCTTTATTTCAGTGAGCCTCAACATTAAAGTCGCCAATTTTAAACTATTTTGCCGCTGCGAAGCCCGAACGACCGTGTAACTTTGGTTATACATGACTGCAATACAAACGCGCGCATAGAAGAGGTATATAAGAGAGATTTAGAATAGCGGGAACCAATCTATTAGGTAACAAACGGGGCGACAGAGAGCACGCGCGGGACAAGACAGGCCCACGTGTTAGTGTTCCGCCCATGCGCCCCGCTACTCACCTATCACTCAACCGATAGGGTCCCCCTATTCTAAAGCCCCTCATAGACTGAAGAAAAAGCATGCAGAAAAGAATCAGCACACTTCCCAGTTGTGGCGGATCCTGCTGGTGACCTTGAGCAGCTTTGCTAGGAGCAGCCACTTGCGCAGGTCCCCTCGACGACGCAGCCCCCGGATCTTGAGCACGGCCAGCGCCTCGGCCTCGTTGACGTTCAGCGCCATGACGTAGCCACGAAGACAGCAGCTGCAAACACACCGTCACAGAGACAGGAGCAGACTGGGCAACGGGGTTTGGCGCGCACGCGGAGTAAGGGTGAGCACGTGACTATCGCAGCCAATCAGCGACGAGGACGGGGAGAGGAGGAGAAACGACCCTCTTTCTTGCGTTCCGAAGCACTCCCAGCTTCCCTTTCTCCTTTCCTTCTCCCGAATCTGACACGCAACTGCGATTGGTAGAAAACCGCTGTGCTCCCTGTTCCCACAGCCTGTTTGCTACCTTCGCGCACAGAATTTTTCTGCGTTGCTGAATTTTCGTGCAAAGCTGCAGCAATTATTTGCATGCATTGCGGCAG
The DNA here is from genome assembly GCF_055824585.1 of Amblyomma mixtum. Taxonomy (NCBI): domain Eukaryota; kingdom Metazoa; phylum Arthropoda; class Arachnida; order Ixodida; family Ixodidae; genus Amblyomma; species Amblyomma mixtum. The sequence goes on from NC_143013.1 coordinate 231,635,548, forward strand.
CTTTGTGCTGTCTACTACCCCTGTCACACTACCAAATTTAATGTGATTGTAATCGAATGACATTAGCACCTTATGTCATTAATCGACTGCTACACGAGAACATGTAATGTCATTATGGCGAACGGCGATGGTGAATGATATTCGCCATCTAATGAATTACGGGAACTCATTCGGATTCGATCTCGAACCGTATGCGTACTCTGGACACCAGATACGCAGCAGAAACAAGCGATGCGAAAAAATAACTTGCACACTGCCAAACTTAGAAAGTGTATTTATTTAGTTCTGCTAAAAAAAGTTAATGTTGGTGTGAATCTTTTTACACTAGAGGCTGTCGTGGATAGCTATTACCCTCGTTCTGAGCAGCTGCCGAGCGTGAAGCAGCGTCTTTCCCGCGAACGTCGGTTATTTTGGGTGGCCTGTTTCTTGCTAGTTGGCGTGCCATGCTCGTTAAGCTCGAAAGTACTGAAAGACGTAACTGAGCAGTTCACCTTTTGGAAGTCCAGATCACCTTTTGGAAGTCATTTCCATGCTTCACGCGTGTCCGCGCGCCGCCATGTCAGCCATTTTGTTTGCATGACAGTGTTCTAGAACACTGTAGTTTGCATTTATCGGATTTGTGTTTGACTTTGTACTTGGCTTGGCTTTTTTTTTGACTAAAGTGGTGCAGAATGGCAGGAAATAATATTTTGAGCTTATAATGCTGCGCACAAATGTTCTCACCTGCTTTTGAAAACACTGCACAACAATTACAAACATCTTTTATGCTCGCTGATATCTTCAAGTTGTACTATTTTTTTCCCTGATCGTCAATGCCATCATTTTTGAATTACGTTATTGTTTTTCGTCCAGCGCTGAAAGAGACCGGATGACATTCGATGCATCGAATGCCATTAAGTTCGAATGACATTAAATTTGCTAATGTGACAGGGGTATAACTCATCGCTGCCGTACCTCAGTTAGAATGGCGCGTCCTCTCGGCAGCTGCAGCTCCTTTCTTCTTCAACCGCTTACTTTGAAGCTGATTTAGTGACCGCGCTCTTTTAACGGGAGGTGATCGGCTTCGCAAAGCCCACTGCGCATGCTGCGCATGCGTGCGTTTACCGGAAACAGCCAAGCGCCATCTTGGATATAGCCCGTCGCGGTGTCGTCGTCACGGCAACTTACCTAATTTGGCGCCTTGACTCGAATTAGACCCCTTGGCAGCATCTTTCCGCCGTGTCATTTATAAATGTCAGCTAAACGAAACAGAGGCGTTACTGCAGAGTTGAGAGGAATGCGGTGCTAATCGCAGCTGGCGCAGGTCTGAGGCGGCGTGTAGTTGCTGCATAGAGTCTGGTGACCGCGGCGGCAACGTTGCGCTTCTTACTCGAACCTTCGTGTTTAAATCTTGCAGGGGACGGTGAAAACGTGCTTGGCCGTCACTTTCACGCATTTTGTCAGCAGAACATTTCTATGCATAGCGATGCCCGCCTTTGAGCGCCCTCATACTGTGCTTACATTTCGTGCATCTCGTTTTGCCCTGTTAATTTTCGGGGTCGTGGAAGGAAGCTCCAAAATTTGGGCAAAAGTTTTAATTTCGAGAGCATGTTCCGCTTTGTTCGATTATTGACAAAATAACTGGCCTTTTTGATTACGTAAATTTCTGTAGCAATGGGTCCGATTTTTTTCTTGCTGCATAATCACTGGAAGCAACAATGTTATTTTGCGCTGCTTCAGACAGAACAATTTCCCTATAACTGTGCGGAGAAAATTCAGGTTCCGCGAAAATATTTCGTTTTGTCTCTTCGCGTAAATAAACACCCAATTTTGCGAAATCCCAAAAAGGATGTTTTCCACGTTTAGTCATATATGATTTTATATATGGTGGTATTAGTGATATGTGATAGATATAGAGGAGAAAAATGGCTACCACAGCTATTGTAGACGACAATGGCGGAAATACCAGCGCAGGCGACATGGATGAGATCTGCACTGGGGTGGCCAGAAAAGATAAGGAAGTATAGGTCAAGCGTGCTTGAATAGGAACCTCTATTTCCAGGTGGTAGCTAAGAAGCCGGGAAGCGATAAAGAGAAAGAGGAGAATGTAAATCCCAGAAAGGAGGTCGTGTTCAGAGCAAGCAGGAGAACAGGGCAAAAGTGCCTGGGTGATAACAGCAAGCAGACAACCAGGTCCTTATCGCTGCTGACTGAAACATTGGAATGTGCACGGGAGCTATAATGGTTCCGGTAAAGGATATGGCGAGTATCAGTCGGGGGTTTTCCCGGAAGGACAATGAACGCGATGCTGAGAGAGACGAAAAGCAAACTGTCAGGGAATGTGGCAGGGCGTTATCTGGGAAGGGTAGCGGCGTGACTCAGTGGTGTCCTCAACGGTGACGCCGCATATTTGGTGGAAAGATAAGCTGTGGGAGTTGACGATATCTGCAGTCGGATACAACTGAAGAACGCTGCGGCTTTTCCCCATCAAAGGATCTCCTTTTAGCCAATGGCGCCGGCCGATTCTCGTCGCCCTGTTAGGATGACAGTGCAGGGAGCGGCGCCACAATGAAGAGAAGGGTCTGGCTCCGACCAGAGAGGGAAGGGATTGTCCTCTTTCATCTACCACTCCCTCCTTTGTCACACCAGCAGGGTCACGAGAAACTGCCGACGACATTGACTGGAAGGGGGTCCTTTGACGGGGAAAAGATACTGCGTTCTTCATTTGTATGCGACTGTACTCGTGCAGTGGTTGCGGCGGGGGTGAATGATGTCCAGAACGGTGACACTGCACGCGTGGTGGAAAGATTAGCTGAGTGAGTCGACGATATAAGGGCACTAGCACAGCGGGTGCATATCGTCGTGTGCACAGCATCAAAAGTGCTCGGACGGAATGGACCGAGGTTGCCGGAAACGGAGGCGCAATGCGTGCATCAGTGCATGCTCACGATTGCCCCCGCCTTCAAGTACATTCGAGAAATGTGGTCTTTTTCTGTGCAAGGGCGTCGAGAAGCCCCACGTTAACTAAAGCCAGCTTGCACTGATCAAAAAAAAAAAATCCATGCGTTGTAAATGAACGCTCACAAGAATTAACGCCAACACTACCTCCTTTAAAACAAAAAAAAATCAATTTAAAGTGTTTTTTGTTTCCTTACAGGCGGACGCAGACAAAAGCAAGAGTTTGCGGTGAAAACTGTCCAATAAGAATGACCTTCCACCAAGAGTGAAATCTTGTGCGGGGTAAAAACATTTCAAAAGGAGGGAATAAAGGAACACTAAAAGTAAATACTATCGCGTGATCTAAGCTCGATCCAGGATAGCTGTTTTAGCCTTCGTTGCTCAGACTTGAGGTTCCGGGCACATATACTTTTCGGATGACGACGACCGTTAAGCGCTTGAATGGCAACCCTTTGCCGATCATTTACAATTCACATGGTATGGACGGACGGACGGATGAATAGTAGCGCCCCCATTGAAACGGGGTGGTGGCAGTTGCCACCATGCTCAGCTTTTCTTTCTGTATTTTTGTTCAACTGCGTTGTTAATTCTCATTAAGATTCGCCATCTTCTATCACTACGGTTTCCTACACTTCTAACCTTATGTCACATCTCTGCTTTTCACCCACCAATCCTCCAATCGCTTTTTGCTAACTTCCCGTGATTCGAATGATGCCCAGCCCATATCCCCTTGTACAGCCTCCTTTGTAGTTTTGCCGTGGGCACCTAGTGCTAATCTTCCAACAGCTCTGTGATTTACGTCTAATCTCGACTGAACTTCTGCCCTTAATCACAGAACCGCATTTCCGAAAGTAAGCCTCGGCACCATTATTCCTTTTCAAATACGTCTCAGCACTTCATATTTGTTGTACCCCCATAATACCCTATGTTCCATTATCCCGGCGACTCTTCCTTTTGCCCTAATAGACTGTTCATGCTCCGAGGTATTTGCATTCGGCTACTCTGGGTATTTCGTTGCGTTGTATTGTAAGCGCCTGATGAGTTGTATCGTTGAAAATCATCCCACCTGACTTAGTTGCGCTAAAACTGAAACCTAGAGCGTCTCCTTCGTCTCCACAACAATTAACCAAAGTTTGTAAATCTTCCTGGCTATCTGCTAACAGTACAATATAGCAGGTTGAGGCCGACATCCACCACCTGCTAGGGGTTTGGCCGGCGTTGAAGCCGACAAGAATTCGGCACCTGGCGGCAGCGGGTCTTTCGCCCGACAACAGTGCTTCATACACCGCTTGGACACAAGGACCTCATCATCGTTCACTGCTCGATTTCATTAGATCGGCGAACATTTGCACATTTATTTAGGCATCTTCATCTATCATTACATACCATTTTATGCCCTGAGGCAATCAACATCGCATTAAAAAAAAGTAACAGTACGATATAGAAGCACTCAAGGACGCACTCTGCCGAGGAGAGAACGCATCCTCAGAAAGACACAGTAGCGCGCGTTTCTGAGCGAAGCTCTTTTGCATGCGAGTGGAACTTCTCACCGCGAAAAGCACGCAGAAATTCTACAGACGCCCTAGTGGTGGTGAAAATTCCAGGCACGAAGGTGAAAACTAGGCCGAGGGAATTGGGGAAATAAGAGACCTCTACCAAGGGCAGTTGCGTGTCAGGTTCGGGAGAAGGAAGGGAGGAAGGGAAGCTGGGAATGCTTCAGAGCTCAAGAAAGAGGGGCGTTTCTCCTCCTCTCCCCGTCCTCGACGCTGATTGGCTGCGATGGTCACGTGCTCACCCTTACTCCACGTGCACGCCAAACCCCGTTGCTCAGTCTGCTCCTGTCTCTGTGGCGGTGTGTTTGCAGGTGCTGTCTTCGTGGCTACGTCATGGCGCTGAACGTCAACGAGGCCGAGGCCCTGGCCGTGCTCAAGATCCGGGGGCTGCGTCGTCGAGGGGACCTGCGTAAGTGGCTGCTCCTCGCAAAGCTGCTCAAGTTCACCAGCAGGATCCGCCACAACTGGGAAGTGTGCTGATTCTTTCTTATCCTCTTTTTTTATTATACTTGTGTAGTCACTCGTTTATGCGGGCATTCGTATTGCAGTCACACAGGCCGGAAAAATTTTAAAATTTGCTTCCCTTATCTTGAGGGCCGCTGCTTGGTACTTGGGTTGCATGTAGGTTATTCTGTACCTCATGTTCTGGCTTTTCACGCCGCTATAATGGTAAAATCTACAGCAGGTTCAGCTCCTGAGTGGAGTCTCAGCTGTGGAGGAAGTTAACGCAGCTGTTCGGATGTCCCTATTATAGTTGAAATTTAAAAAGAAAATGAAAAGACGGAAGCCCTTCTCAACAACGAATACCCGAATGACTGCTATCTATCTACTCACCATTAGTTTTAACAACCGTAGACTTTGAGTGTACGCGCACGCGCTAACCCACAGCCTAGTTTATATTTGATGCTTTTTACGGTAAAGAAGAGCTGTCCGTCTTTCTGGTTAACTGTTTACTAAAAGGCGAAGCCGGTGTCATTCACCATGGCACCTGAATATTCCCCGCCGCGATTTCTCGCGTTGCACCCCTGCCTGATGCTAGACATATTCCACGTGCAAAGTGACACTAGGAAAAGATTAAGTGCAGGTACTCCATTGCGTTCGATGACCTCCACCACTGGGCATTTTCGCGATTGATGACAGCGAACAAAATCGGAAAAAATTTGCAGAACGGAAGAAGACAACAAACCCCGTACACTACCACTGGGAATCAACGTGATTACCACTTAGAAGACATAGAAACGCTCCCTCGCGCATGCGCAGTTCTCTTCGCTAGCTGCTACTGATTACAAGTAAGTAGAAACTTTGCTCATAAATCTGTCTTTTTGACCCTTTGTTTGTTCCCTACACTCACGCACGGTTTAAAAGCGAGACGCTATGCTGGGGTGTAGTGCAGAAAATCAACTTGTGCCTATATGTTCGTTCTTCGTACATGCTCAGGGCTCACGAAGACCGTTTTAGAGGCGTCCTTGCATAACCTCGCCTGCACTGTGCCATAATGTGGAGTGCTGAATTCATATCAAAACGAGATTTTTACAGAAAATGGAAAAACCGGTTCTGGCCTCTTGGCTTGCTTTTGTTTCATATCGGAGTAGCTTTTCCGCACGATTAACGTGCAGCCTCATAGTAGCGGTCATCACGGGCGCATAGCGATGCGCTCATAGCAGATCTCGAGATAACATCGGTACGTTCACACACCGTCCCTATGTGAAGAGGGCCCTTGCACCCCCCACCCCCAGTCTTAATCCGGGAGCTGAATCTACGAAGATGCTTGGGATTAGACTTCCGTACATCTTTGCATGACACACTATAAAGTATTTTTTTCCGTCTACCTTTATTGCATGCTCGTTCTTTTTAACCATACCTGATATCAACACCGCCAGTTCAATGGGAGAGTGGCACTCGGCATGTGCCGCTCTCGAATATCCACTACTCCTCTCAGCTCACTCCCTCAGTTGACTACCTTCCACCGTAGTCAACCGCCGGATCGTTCCCACCGGCCGCGGTGGCTCAGTGGATTTGGGTGCTCGGCTCCGAGTTAGCGAGCTAGGTTGATAAGCAGAAATAAACTGGCGTTTGTGGTGACACGGAAACTGCGCAGCTCCCTTGCCGGAGGCTACTTGGAGGGGAGGTGGTTATTACTTCATGGGCATTTAGTTGCTGCCTTAGACACTTCCTGGAGCATATCTGGTGTCTTTCATTTGGGAAGTTGTAGAACACCGAAGGAAGCAGCAAATGCAGATTACGTGAAGCAGACGAGAGATAGGCATTCCATCACTCGTCACCCCCGCGCAAGAATTTTTGAGCTAGCATCAATAACAACGAAGTTATACACGATTAAAAAATTACGCTGCTCCTCTCTCCCCTCAACTCGAACACGCGGGGCACCATAATAAAAATAAAGAAAACAACTCTGGGACTGGGCCCCGCCCATGATTACGTCATTCGCTGCCGTTCGGTTTGCAACTTCCGGTTGTCCCACCCTGCAGCAGCCGGTCTCTCTTCGCCTTCCTGCATTGCGGCGCGTGGGGGATTTCTTTGCTTACCACTGCGACAAAGGCACTGCGAGTAGCTCCCGACAGAAACAGGCGGCAGGGGCAAATTGAAACCATATGCGCGAAGGCAATGCCCTGGCTCGCGCTTGTCCGAGTGGGTCGCGCGGCGGCACAAGCAGACGATTTTCACGGCTACCGGAAATGTGCCCGTGACGTCGTGGCTTCAGCGAATGACAGCATGTCACGGGACTAGTGACGTCTATTTTCACGATTTTAGGTTCAAAATCGGTCACTACGAAGACACCAATCGGCCCGCGAATTTCAAAAACTGCGGTTTTTAAAAATTCATAGTAAATTGCCGGCTCAGTTCCGAAGACTTACATTTGGTGTGAATGCTTCTTAGCATCATTTCTAAGAATTGAAAACATCTACAAGCGACTTTTAATCTGTTGCATAGTCCCTTTAACGGAAAAACGGCTGAGAAGGAAGAGGGCGAAATTCAAAATTTTCGCGCGGGGAATGTGCCTTTCGAACTCACGGCCAACCGCGCTTTTCCCTGTGAGCCGTTGACAGGGAGCAGCAAGTTCGATCGGGCGCAGTCTTGTGCTCCTTCGGGACATCACGCCATTCATTTTCCAAACGGGCTTAGACGTCATCGGAACAAGCCGCCGTTTTGAGGTCTGCTTAGACGCTAGGCGAATTCGAATCTTTGCGTATCCAGCGCATCGTTGTTAAACTTTAACAAAACTTTTTGTGCTAGCCGCGATAGAAGAAAGGAATCAGCTTCCCCACTTACTTGTCATTTAGGATAGTTCCGTGAAGTTTTGGAAACGCCTTGTATGATGGTTGGTTCTGTTTAATCACAGCTTCCTTCTCATTTACGCTGCAGTTGTCTCTTTGCGTGTTTTTGATTAATAATTAGCTCTGTTTGGCCACCTATCAGTGTAACTTCTTGTGTACTGCTCTCCCCCCCCCCCCCCTTTTCATTATATAATGCCCCACCAGGGGCCTTTAAAGGGCAACTGAATAGATTTTAGACATCTATGAGCCTGAAATGGTCGAATGTGTGAAACTTGTGGGTAAAGCATGCGAAGTCCTTTTGGGCTAGCTTTTGAAATGGTGACGTAATCGCCGATTAAAATCGCTACTGCCTTCAAGCTTCTCCGCAGTGCACAACACCAAGTGGGGGGCGTCTGATGACGTCATCGAAGGTATTGGTACATTTCCAACGCATAGACACCTGCTTTGATAGAAAAAAAAAACCAACGCTACAGACGGCAAAGGCCGCCGAGCGTCGTTTGGCAGCATCCAACGGTGCAGGGCAGGGTGTGGCTGACGGCAGCGGTAATTTGAAATCATAGCTTCCGTGACGTCACACTGAACTTCCCCGCACTCGTGCGGTGCTTTGAGAAGAAGCGCAAAACTCAATCGCTGATTACGTCATTATTTTCAATGCTAGTGCAATAACACTTGGTATGCCTCACCTACAGCCTGTACAGGTTTGAATCCTTGAATATTGCGAAATTCTCAAAAAGTGATGCAGTTGCCCTTTAAGTGTCAGGTAAATCATTATGCTGATGGTGGTGAATTATTCCTAAGGCTATATATTGTCCTGGGGTATTAAACCGGCAGGACAGCCAGCCCAGCTAACAGGGAAGGCTTGTTTTTATGCTGAGGCTCTGGTCAGCAGGATGTTCCAGCTGGCCGCAGGGGTACTACTTTTTGGCGTGCTCTGTCCAGTGGGTGTAGCCCTCGGAATAAACGATTATGGGGAAAAAAAGGGAAGCAGTGTAACCTCCGTCCACAAATGGTGCGGTGATTCACGAAAGGATCACCCGCCGTCGGCATATACGCCTGGGCCGCTTGCGTCAGGTACAACACAAGGTGAGATTGGCCATCATAGCGGGCAGAGGATGTGCGGACACATGAAATAATTGTTAGATCTCGTCTTTTAGCAGTGATGTCTCACAGGCCGTTTTTGTTCGGGCCAGGCTTTCTGCACTTGCATTCACAGGACGTGCAAGAAATCGTGCTTGCGGGGACCGCAACTTGCATTACGTCGTCCTGGATACCAACACAGCCGACAGCGTTCGGGAGTATTCGCAAAGTTTGCAACAACGGGTCGTCACCAGACGCATGCAGGTACGTGGAGCTTCATAACTTCTCCTTCGATCACTCTAGTCGTTTTTTCTCTAGTTTTTCGCGACCAAAGAAAGAGGAATGCGTTTAGCCCACGGTGTGTGGTTCAGTCTCGTGGGAATCGCAGCGGAAAATGCATTTCTTTACGGGAGAAAATGTCCCACTTGAAGCGCTCTTACGCGAAGGTACCTGGAAGGGGTACTGTTTTATGTGTTCGCTTTTCATGTTCAGTGAACTTGACTTCTAAATTATGTTTTCTGTAATTCTCCTCCGAATCTCCCTCCACCGTAGCTTCTCTTAGTACATATTACCTCTTAAACTTCCATTGCTATCATACCCGAAACTTATTGGTGTTTCACCACTGTTGCCACATGGAGCCTCTTCGTAAAGCTGCCCTTGCGTTTATTTTAACGCCCCCCATTTCATCGTCGGAGACACAAAAGCTGTTCGATCTATTTCGTTTTGTTAATAGCTGAATGGTCGCGGCTATGCGACCTTTCTCAATTAAGAGCATGCACATGTATAGCATTAAACCCGACGCATTCGTCTCTCATTTTTAATTTCAGACCTCGCACCCGAGTTTCTGTCAAGAAATCTCAACTGTCGGTAATAGTTTTGGTGCCTGGTTAATGTACCACTGAGTAAATGTTGCACATGTTACACTCATCAAAAATATTCTATGCAGGTGACATCGCCAGCGACAGTACTTTCCGAACCACAAAGTTCCTGCTTTTCCCAGCTCACGGTGCCTACGAGGTGTTGTAATTTCTACCGTGTTCGCTCGACGATGCTAAAATTTATTTCATTTCATTCATGTTTCCCTTAAGGGCCCGAAGGCGTTACATAGGGAGGGGGGGGGGGGGGGAATTACGTATCGCTGATGAGCAGGCATATATTGACTCTTGTTTTTCGGAATTCGCTTCCTTCTAGCATTGCGACTATCGCTGAAACATCATCATTTCAAACAGCTATTTGGTCCTATTTAGAAAATTCTAACATATGTTGATGTGCGTTCTTCTTATTTTTTTATCACTGTGTGATTCACTTCTTTTTTTTCTCTCTCTTTGGTTGCTCCAGTGTGTGTGTGTCGGCCGTAACGTTCCGCAAAATGTTAGATGCTGTGTTTAGTAACTTTCGAAGGCGGGATTTTTCTTGTTTTTTCTTTTTTGCGGGGTTTGCTACATGTGCATTTTTTCAAATACCTGTTCCTAGCCTTTTTTTCCTTTCTCTTATTACCTTGTACCTGCCTTCTTAACTTGCTTACTTCTGTTTTCAGCCGTTTGTATTCTGTGTTGTATATTTGTTGTTTTCTTTGATGAATCCCCCCCCCCCTATGGCCCGCAATGGGCCCTTAGGGTATTGAAATAAATAAATAAAAATAAATAGAACACCTCAGGAAAACAGCCTCAAATGTCCCGCAAATGAAGCCTTCAAACCGCAGTGTCCGCGCTAAACAAACTTCTTGCGGCTATGGCGTGCCACTGCACGTGGCCGTCATGTGGAAGGCCGCTGACGATGACGTCATCATGATAGGTATGTGCTGTTGGCTGGAGGACCTTCTTTGGGGAGCACTTGCCGCTGTGTTCTTGAATATCCGATGGCATATTTCGCGTGCTTTTGTGTGTCTTATACTTTCGCGTACTGGTTGTGAGTTTCTGCCGCATCTGTGATCCTCTCAGCGCGCACGTAATTGTTTTTAAGCACTCGCTCCAATTCACGTAGTTCTGAGCGCCCTGAATGCCTGTGAGGCAATGAGACACCAGGGCTACTCTTACGCACCATGCCTCACCTGTCGTACTAAAGTCAATAAGAATGGTAAATTGACGTTTCCTTGCTCTGGCCTATCGTTGGTGGTGGTGCCTTTGGCTGCGTGGCGGTGGCACGTGTCCGCGACTTCCTGTCCAAGCATTCCTGGCAGCACTTGAGGAAGTTGGTAGCGACTTATGTTCTTGCTATACGCTCATAAGGAATGAATTAGAAATTGATTTTTTTCTTTCACCGAAGTAGGAGAAACCCAGGCAGCCACATAAGCATGAAACGGTACACACGAACGCATTGATGTGTGTTTTCTCATGCTTTTGTACACCTTGCAGTGGTTGAATTCAGAACCAAACAGCCTATCACAAAGCTTTACTTGATTGTGCGCAGTGGCCGCTCTCGCACACTTATTTTCGGACAATGCTTGGACATTAGCGCGTGAGCAGCGCGAACTTGATAACTTTTGTATTTTGTAACTAGTGTACAAAGCTCTCCTCTGTCCTTTCTTGCTGTCGCTCCCCTCTATACTTCTCCTCACTATCCTTTCCCTTTCATTTCCGCCGGCTGCAGCTCAGGTGCTTAGATATTAGATAGCAGTTGCCGAGGCCGGCAACACTCTTTTGCTTCACTTTTTTTATTTTTAAAAATAAACCACTACTACTACTACTACCACTGTGCACGCACGCTAATCAACGACCAGCGTATGTTGCACCTCTCTTGTACCACTTTTTGCGATAGTTTCGTGTGACATTTTTTTTCAGCCTGCTTCACTTACGGACACCCCCCCCCCCCCCCCCCCTTTCCTTCGTGCTAGCTGCCTTGAGTGGTCGGCAAACGGTGGTTCGGCTTTTGACGGCTGCTTCATTGATTTCGTGTAGATCCCAAGCGCGATGCCGCTGCGTGTTTATGAAGGTTGCCCTTTTTTTCTGGATCGTCTTATGTTCTTGTCTCTTGCTCACGTGCGGCTGCAGGACTACCGTTCAACATGCAAGGACTGTCACTCTATAGAGGGAGTGCCTCCAGCGCAGAGACGGGTTCCGGCTGCCGACTGTGGAGCTGCAATGTGCCCACCATAAGCGACGCTGCGTCGGCTGATCTGACCGACCGGACAAGATGACAGCGCCACTCTACGGTGGCTCTAGTACTCGTAGAAGCGTCATTACTTCGGGGTGCAAGTATCGTCGTCACCGATGCACTGAACGTCGGGCCGGCGGTCGCCCAGGAACATCGTGCTAGGACATGTTGGCGCTTGCGCCGACTGGTCCCTGTTTTCTGCCCTATGCATTTTCTCGGGAAGACAATAAATGTTATTTGCTCAAGTCTAGGCTCGCCTTTGTTTGCTCCATTTTGATGACTCTAGAGAGGTCATTCCGAGGGATTGCGGTGTTCCTCAGCATGCCTTGGCATTTTAGCCAAACATAGAACAACCCCCAAGCAGCTAGGGAAGTAGTGTTTCAGAATGCATGACTGCCAAGTTTTCTGATCTTATATCAAAATTGCATATTTTGTTGCGGAAGCAACACTACGCTAGTCGCCGAGCAGCTGACGTCGCACGGTGCACAGCTGGCGTGCCGCCACCGTCGCTGCGCGGGTGACTCAGAGGTGCCGCTACCGCGTTCGCCAGTTGCGCAGTAGCGGCGCATAGCTACGTGCCAGGGCCGCTGCCGCGCGCTCCCCCTCGCCTCTCTCTTCTCCAATGCGCAGTGGCAGCGCATACCTAGCGTGCTAGGGCCACTGGCACGCCAGCTGTGCGTAGTGAGGTCACTTGCTCCTCGCGCAGTATGGCCTTTCCTCGGATCCGCGAAGCTGCTCGGCGATTAGCGTAGTGTTGCTTCCGCAACAAAATATGCAATTTTGATATAAGATCAGAAAACTTTGATATAAGATCAGAAACGCAAATTTTAAAATTTGCGTCCCTTATCTTGAGGGCCACTGGTTAGTATTTGGGTTGCATGTAGGTTATTCTGTACCTCACGTTCAAGCTTTTCGCGCCGCTATAATGGCAACATACACATCAATTAGAGCTCCGGAGTGGAGTCTCAGGTGTGGAGGAAGTTAACGCAGCAGTTTCGATGTCCCAATTATAATTGGAATTTATAAAGAAAATGAAAATACGAAAGCCCTTCTCAAGAACGAATACGCGAATGACTGCTATCTACTCACCATCCGTTTTAACAACCGTATACTTGTAGTTTACGTGCACGCGCTGAACAACAGCCTTGTTTATGTTTGATGCTTTTTACGGCAAAGAACAGCTGTCCGTCTTTCTGGTTAACTATGTACTAAGGCGAAGCCGGTGCCATTGACCATGCCACCTGAATATTCCCCGCCGCAGTTTCTTGCGTTGCACCCCTGCCTGATGCTTCACATATTCCACGTGCAAAGTGGCGCTAGGTAAAGATTAAGTGCAGGTACTCCTTTGCGTTCGATGACCTCGACTACTGGGCATTTTCGCCGATTGATGACAGCGAACAAAGGCGGAAAAAATTCGCAGGACGGAAGAAGAAAACAAACCCGGTACACTACCACTGGGAATCAACCTGATTACCACTTAGAAGATAGAGAAACGGTCCATCGCTGATGCGCAGTTCTCTTCGGTAGCTGCTACTGATTACAAGTAACTAGAAACCTGTCTTTTTGACCCTTTGTTTGTTCCCTTCCCTCACGCACGGTTTTAAAGCGAGACGCTATGCTGGGATGTAGCGGAGAAAATCAACTTGTGCCTATATGTTCGTTCTTCGTTCTTGCTCAGGGCTCGAGAAGACCGCTTTAGAGGCGTCCTTGCATAACCTCGCCTGCACTGTGCCATAATGCGGAGTGCTGAATTCATATGAAAGCGACATTTTACAAAAAATGGAAAAACCGGTTCTGGCCTCTTGGCTTGCTTATTTTATTTCATATCGGAGTAGCTTTTCCGCAGGATAAACGTGCAGCCTCGTAGTAGCAATCATCACGGGCGCATAGAGATGCGCTCATAGCAGATCTCGCGATAACATCGGTACGTTCACACACCGTCCCTACGTGCGGGGGAGGGGTGCGACTGCTTCACTTGCAGCCCCCCCTCCACCCCCAATCCTAATCCTGGGGCCGAATAGACGAAGATGCTTGGGATTAGACTTCCATACCTCTTTGCATCACACACTATAAAGTATTTTTTTCATTCACCTTTATTGCATGCTTGTGCTTTTTAACCATACTTGATCTCAACACCACCAGTTCAACGGGAGAGTGGCTCCCGGCATGTGCCGCACGGAAACAGCACAGCTCCCTTGCAGACAGTTACTTGGAGGGGAGGTGGTTATTACTTCATGGGCATTTAGTTGCTGCCTTAGACACTTCCTGGAGCATCAGTGATGTATTTCATTTGGGAAGTTGTAAAACACCGAAGGAAGCAGCAAATGCAGATATATGAGCAGCTGTGCAATAAGTTAGTTGAGATTACGTAAAGCAGACGAGAGATAGGCATTCCATCACTCGTCACCCCGGCGCAATAATTTTTTAGCTAGCATCAATGACAACGAAGTTATAGACGATTAAAAATTACGCTCCTACTCTCCCCCCTCAACTCGAACACGCGGGGCACCACAATAAAAATAACGAAAACAACCCTGGGACTGGGCCCCGCCCATGATTACGTCATTCGCTGCCGTTCGGTTTGCGACTTCCGGTTGTCGCACCCTGCAGCAGCACCTCTCCGGTCCCTCTCCACCTTCCTGGATTGAGGCGCGTGTCGGATTTCTTTGCTTGTCACTGCGAGTGGCTCCCGACAGAAACGCTCGAAGGCAGTGCCTAGCTGGCTCTCGCTTGCCCGAGGGGGTCGCGCGGCGGCACCAGCAGACGATTTTCACGGCTGCCGGAAGTGTGCCCGTGACGTTATGGCTGCCTGGGCTCTAGCGAATGACAGCGTGTGGTGACCTGCCGACGTCACGGGACTAGGGACATCTATTTTCTCAATTTTAGTTTCAAAATCGGTCCCTACGAAGACACCAATCGGCCCGCGAATTTCAAAAACCGCGGTTTTTTAAAAAGCATAGTAAATTGCTGGCTCAGTTTCGAAGACTCACACTTGGTGTGAATGCTTATTAGCATCATTTCTAAGCATTGAAAAAATTTACAAGCGACTTTTAATCTGTTGCATAGTCCCTTTAATGCAAAAGCGCCTTCCGCGCTCAGAAGGACGAGGGCGAAATTCAAAATTTTCGTGCGGGAAATGTGCCTTTGCCCAGTGAGCCGTTGACAGGGGGCAGCTAAGTTCGATCGGGCGCAGCCTTGCGCTTCTTAGAGATTTCGCGCCATTCCTTTTCCAAACGTGCTTAGACGTCATCGGAACAAGCCGCCGTTTGAGGTCTGCATGGGTTATGTGCGTCAACATGGGTTATATGCGTCAAACATTTTTTGCTTGGCTGACGTCACCTGAAGCCCGGACGGGCGGCCTGCGCTATCGCTGCTTGTTTTGCTTCGCTCCTCGACCTCACGGAATGCCGCGTTGGAACCAAAACGTACTGACACAAAGCGCGAGGCGGAGCGAACTACGTCACAGGCGCTCACAGACGATGTGTTACAATGTGAAGCTGCCTACCAGGGTGACTTTTTCTCGCTTCGTAACGCGTGCAAAAAAATTTTTTTCTTGGCTGGACTATTTGGAAGATGATCTCCAATTCGGCTAATACAACATATCCCCTAAAATCAGAATTACAAATGTTAATTAACGTATTCAGTTAATGAGCGAACTAATGAAAGTAATTTGCCTCTTACCTGGCGTCCGCCGTAGCCCTCAGTATAGCCCCAGGGTTAACATAAATCTAAAGGAACCTTTCTTTCAAAATCTTGGACCTTCTAAAAAAAAACACCCGGTATACCTGCGTACGTACCATCGGGGGCAAAAGTAATAAATTCCCCCTCCAAGTTCCGACCCGTTCCACTTTGCATAGGGGCGCCACTTGACATCGAAACGAGCCCCCAGCGCCGGTCTCGACACCCATACAGTTTCTTACTATTACCTGGAGGGAAACCTGGCGCCCCGTCCATGGGAGTTTGCGCGGAGCTTCCTCAAGACCACTTCAGCCATAGCAACATGAAGTATCCGATGCGGACATAAGCGACTCTCTTCAACCCGTAATTCAACCGGCTCTGTTTCACGGTCATGGTGGCAGCCTCAAAGCGGCCGTCTACAAGCGCGGAACGAATGGTTGAAAGATGAGGAAAATGAAGAGTTAGTCACTAAATGAAGCAAGAGAATTTCAGAGTACACTTTCTCAAAATAACGTTTATTTCCCTCAAGGGAAAATACATATACAGCAGAAAACAAGCGCAATCCCTTCGGCGAAGGCACCAGGGCCATATAGTTCCATGGTGACCGCCAACCTCGACGACCGCCGCATCGGTGACAACGATACTTGCATCCCGAAATTGCACTTGAACGGATGTGACCATTCGCTCCCTTTGGCTGCGATATGCAGCTAATGGGGATGTCCGGTCGCCATAGGTAGTAGTTCAGCCACCGCACAGCGCCGCAGCCATCGTGTCCAGTCGTTGTGATCAGGCGACGCGGCCTCGCCAGCGTTGGCCAGTTTTGCAAACATAATACCGGAACAGCGGCCGGAACACGTCGTGATGGCTCGATCCACTGGACCTGCGGTCCCTTGCGTAGTTACTTGTGGGCATCTGCACCCGGACCCTGCAGCCACATACAAGAGGGAGACACGAGCGTGAGACGCTTCAGAAAAACCGGGCACACTTTAATCTCGCACCAGCATTACGGTTGGCGTTTTCATGCAATTACTCAGGCAGTAGACAAGAGCCGAAGAGGTGCTTGCTGACCGTGCAATGCAGCGGTCATGCATGGAGAGTGCCGAAGGGCGCATGCAAAGTTGTTTGTAAAGGACGCAGTGAAATACCGTGAAAGGGTGTGAGTGTTAGAAAGAGAAGACACACAGACGAAGCAAAGTATACCGTACGCTCATGTATGACTAGCGGACGTACTATCGCTCTCAATTTGAGTTGCAACGCGCGGTCATCGACCGGGGATCGTTCCGTGGTGTGCCTCCTCCAAACAGTCGCTCGGAATTCTGGGAGAGACTGCTGTTCCAGGAAACAACAGCACCCCCGCTCAGGAAAAAGTTTCTCCCAGAATTCCGAGCGACTGTTTGGAGGAGGCACACCACGGAACGAGCCCCGGTCGATGACCGCGCGTTGCAACTCATATTGAGCGCGATAGTACGCTTCAACAATGCCTAGTGCTGGAATAGTTTTTTCTGTGCCCCGCCGCGGTGGCCCAGTGGTTACGGCGCTCGGCTGTTGGAGCGAAAGACACGGATTCTATACCGGCCGCGGCGGCCGAATTTCGATGGAGGCGAAATTCTAGAAGCCCGTGTACTGTGCGATATCAGTGCACGTCAAAGAACCCCAGGTGGTCGAAATTTCCGGAGCCCTCCACTACGGCGTCCCTCATAGCCTGAGTCGCTTTGGGACGTTAAACCCCAATAAACCAGTTTTTCTGCATGCAACCACAGGGAAGTATACGAAACCAAAGAACGGCATGCATCAATCCGCTAGTGCATACTGTTTTACGTTTTTATGGATGTCTGTGGTCGTTCTACTTACGAATTTAAAAACTTCGTCTTCTCCGTTCCGTTTTCTGAGTACCAAGAGCATAGATCGCTACAGATCGGCTCAACAGCTGCCATGATTGAGTGAACGAGAAGTAGCGAGCCGGTGCGTGCCAACAGTAAGGCATAGCAGAGAAACGTAGTTTTCCTTGCATATTTCGGCACACCTATAATTCTAACTGCGTAACAATGAATCCCATGTTGAGAGGAGCATATATACAGCAGAAATACACCATTAGTTGGCCCTAACATACAAAACTAATGCCATATCTAAAGTCGGATACAGCTTAAGAATAACGTATAGAATGGATCTCAAATCAAGTTAAAAGGCTGCTGACTGCGGTGACAGCGGTTTGAAGGATTCCGTCGAGGGGAAGTGCCGCTGTCTACTTCAGCTGGATCCGGCTATACATAACCAACTAATAGCACCATTGGGGCACTATCCGCATGCACCAGCACACACATGTTGGAGAAGAACAGCCATTTCGGGATCGTCGGCAGAAACCATGCATTTGCAGCGACTCAATGTTGGCGATACGTAACTAAACGTTGGGAAGAATCTCCCCACAAGCAGCACGGATGCTGCAGAATTCTCAGCTGACACGGCGCATTCTTGTAATCTGGACGCCTGCTCATGCCCCCGTTGGTAATGAGGCGGCTAGCTCGAGAACTGTCCCGCCGAGCCGGGTCGTGCCGCCCGCCCTGTTTCCTTACAGCGAAATCCTGCAGCACTACAGGCTTGCAAGGCTCACATTCCCCCCAGCAGATAAAACGCTCTCCAAGCAACAGGCCAAAGCCTGGCGTAAACTTCAAATTAAAACCTACCCAAATCCCCAATTGTGTAGCTTCTATTCGGATCGACTCTACTCAGACAAAAGCAAAAATGTGATAGTAAAGCCGATCTAAATCACATGATTTAGAAGTCCCTACCCGCAGGTCACTTCATTACCGACCCAGGGAGACAGATCAAGCTCTACCAGCTGAAGGCGCCGCCGCTGCCCAAGGGATAGCGGCCGTCGATGACTTCCGGTGGCTCCTCTGTATCCGCTGGCAATAAAGTTTCACCACCACCGTGGAATGTTTTGATTGGCGGAACGTGTGCAACATTCAGCCCGTGCTCCAGGCGGCGCAAGAATGACCAAGATATCCCGCAAGCAACTCAGATGAAAGACCATCTGCGTTCCTTTGCCGGAGTCGAACACTACCGTTGAGCAGCGATTTCAGAGACAAATGCACCGGCTTCGTCGCATTGTAACATTCCTGGAACGTAACCGTGGCCATCCAGCACTTACGAAATGGAAATAAATGGACAAAATGTAATGCACAAGATATTGTGCATCGAAGAGTCAAAAGCGGGTCGTTTAGGTAAACGCGAAGGTTGTACATCATATATTAAGGTTTGGTTTGGTTTTGTGGGGTTTAACGTCACAAAGCGACTAAGGATATGAGAGACGCCGTAGTGAAGGGCTCCGGAAATTTCGACCACCTGGGGTTCTTTAACGTGCACTGACATCGCACAGCACACGGGCCTCTAGAATTTCTCCTCCAAAGAAATTGTAGCCGCCGCGGCCAGGATCGAACCCGCGTCTTTTGGGCCAGCAGCCGAGCACCATAGCCACTCAGCCACCGCGGAGGCCCATATATTAAGGCGTACCACGTGCCATGGTGAGATACCAACCAGAACTGGGTACGATAGCAATGGAAAGCGGTACAATGTACAAAGATAAACCGCTGTGAGAGGTTCGCGAAGTGCAAGGAAGCATGGTTGCTCTCATTCCAGCTTGAAGGCACTGCGTATGAAAGGGGCTAAATGTTGTTGTTGTTGTGACTGAGAGAAGGATGAAAAGGAAATTGCACGGGCCTGCCTACTGGCTCGAGCCTAGCCACCACCGCTGCCACGTGCAGATAGAGAGAGAGAGAGAGAACTTTATTTACAGAGGAATTCGGGGCACACCCCAGGGTCCCCGCACGACCCCACTGCACTAAAGTGTTTATGTTCCGAAGGTCCATAACACTGGCAGCACGGCCGGTGGCGATGGTCTGCACGGCCGGGTCCTCTGAGCGCAGCAGGGTCTTCCAGTCCTCCCAGGTCTTGAGGTTCTCTAGGTCCCGCGGAGGAGGCTCCGCCGGGCAGAGGGAAATGATGTGGAGGGAAGAGGCGAAGGGTTCTGGGCATAGAGTGCATGCCGGAGTGGGGAAGGAGGGATGATAATGGGCTAGGGTAAGGGGTGAAGGGAGTGTGTGTGTCTGTAGTCTGCGCCAGAGTGTTGCGTGTTTGTTATCTAGGGAGGGGTGGGGCGGGGGGTAGAGCTGGAGTAAGGCTCTGTGCGCCTGGGTCAGCTCACTGAATGAGTGCATGCGGTCCTTCGTGAATCCCCGATCAGAGGCCACCTGAGCCCGGTTTAAAGAACCTCGGGCTAAAAGGTTGGCGGCCTCGTTTCCGGGATTCCCGGAGTGCGCGGGCACCCATATCAGCTCCACTTGGCGGGGCGGGGGGGCATCGGGCGAGTCCAGTATGCCAAAAGCAGGGACATGGACTCGGCCTCGGACGCCGTGTGGGTGGACGCTGCCTGCACGGGTGATGAAGCGACAGCAGCTGTGGTGGACTCCTCTTTATCCGCCCTCCTCACACTACCTCTCCCTCCAGACACGTCCCCAGAGGCTGCAGAGGAAGCCGCCATTGCCCTTGCTATAACCCGCACGGAAGCCCGGTACATTCTAAGCGATTCTAAAACTGCGATTCTAAATTTTGCAGATAGAGGAGAGTTGAAAGATCAGAGGAAAGATAAAAAGGAAAGAAAAGACGCGCGTCGCTGCAACAACTGCGTCCGCCGGAGCGGACGCTGCTGAAAAAAAAACAGATAAGCTGCCGTAGCCGCGCTCGCCAAAGCGAGGACAAAGACAAGTTTATTGCGTACGAACCAAAACAAACAAACAATTCGGTACATGGCACACACGTAGATGACATTTATCTACAAAAGTGGTAGTCAGTGCTAAATGTGAAAACACCACAAGTTCTAGGTGACTACGCGTAACAGCCTTTGGCAGAATGGCTTCTGATCCTTCTGGGAGGTGTTTTCAGGCTTTAAGTAATGCCTCCTCTAAAATGAATATTACGAAACCCTCTCTCCCCTCCGCTCACACATATTCTTTATCATCGCGCATAACCAGTGCAAAAACGACAGGTGCCATAGGAGAAATCAGGAAGTTTTATCTACGTGTGGTGACGATCCATTGCTGCAATCTTGAGCTCTGCCATGCCGATACCTCCTAGACTCATTTCGCCCTGCCCCCGCGGTGGCTCAGTCGTTATGGCGCTCGGCTGCTGAAAGGCCTGAAGAAGGCGGATGAGCGGCTCCTTCTCCGCCTTCTCACCAATACATTGCTGTGCCCGGCAGCGCTAAAACATTTTGACCCCTCCTTTAGCGGCAGCTGCCCACACTGTAGTGCAGTGTCTTCTGACCCTTATCACATGGTGTGGGCCTGCCCCTCCAACCCCGCTATTCCCCCCATCCCCAATCCAACCCTGGAGGACTAGGAGGCGACCCTGCTCGGCTGCCACGACTTACAGGCCCAACAAGCCTTAGTCGGGCGCCACCGGGCGGCGGCAACCGCCACTGGGGTCCCATACTAGGGACCTCCACCTAATGTTTGTAGGGATCGGTCACTTACGGGCTGATCCAAACATACCTCCTGCTCATTCGTAATAAATGTTTTCACCACCACCACCCGAAAGACGCGGGGTCGATCCCGGCCGCGGCGGCCGCATTTCGATGGAGGCGAAATTCTAGAGGTCCGTGTACTGTGCGATGTGAGTGCACGTTAAAGAACCCCAGGTGGTCGAAATTTCCGGAGCCATCCAATATGGTGTCCCTCATTGCCTGAGTCGTTTTGGGACGCTAAACCCCAATAAACCAAATCATAAAATCATTTCGCCCTGCCGGAGCTTCCACCCTTCACTTACGGCGCGGTTCAGGTGTCCACCGAGATATGCGAGACAGATAGTGCGCATTTTCTTTCCTCAAAAACCAATTTTTTAGGTTTTCATGTCTGTGGCCTGTCAAGACAATCAAAATACCTATGCCCCTCGAGGCTGCTTGTGGACACAACTGCTCGCGCGTTCTTTTAGCACAAAGTGAAAAAATCATTGCGGCGCCAACAACAAAAAAAAAATTGGAGGCTTATTAAGGTTAAGCCCAGTGGATGCGAAGCATGTCCTTAGCGTTTGGAGGCATCTTTCTTGACCGCATACACGCCAGGCGCAAAGACGCTGGCGCGGTTGCGGGCACAGAGCACTGTAACAGAGACTGACGCGACGGCGGGCGCGCGCCGCCTCATCCCTGGCGTGACGTCACATCACGTGATGCAGCGATGGTGGCGCCGCCGCCGCGTCGCGCGCGACGGCGCGAACCAAAGCGTGGAGGCCTCCGCCGGGCGACGTCCGATGGCGCGATATGAGGCCCCATCTGCAGCCGGTGTGACATCATCACGTGATCTCACTTCAAGGTCAATGGTGGCCACCGCCGGGAGGCGACCGACGGCGCGATATGAGGCCCCATCTGCAGCCGGTGTGACGTCATCACGTGACATGACGTCACGTGACCTACTTGAAAGTCACTTGAAGGTCAATGGTGGCCACCGCCGGGCGTCGCGCGATGGCCCGAAACCTATGCTTCGCATAAAAAGATTACCGAAGACACTGGGGAAATTCTAAAGTGTGCTTGGCGAAAGCCTTGTGGTCAACCCACTGCTCCTTCCCCGAACGGCTTGGCGCGAGGAGGGCTTCACGCACGAGCGGTTTTTATTGTGTTTGGCGACTGCGGTCGCTATTTTTAAGGCGGAAGCCTTTAATGCCTCATCGTTGTAAGCAGGAGCTGTCGACAGAAAATGTCGCGCTTTTCAATTGATCGAAACGGTCGTAACGTCACAGTGCGCGAATTTCAAACGGGGCCAATTGTACTTTGCCTACTAACCATGCAACCAATTAAAGGGATCGTATAGTGATGTTCCAAATAAGTTTGACTGAGTTTAGTTAATTCCTTACTTAACCAGTTAGCCTAGTTGACCTTTCTAGTCAGACCAGATAAATAAATAAAACCGAGTAGGAAATTGGCCGAGCACGGGAATCGAACCCCGGTCTCCGGAGTGCGAGTCGAGCACGCTACCACTCCGCCATGCCCGCTCGACGGTTTGGAGGGAGGTCCGCTAGAACGCGAAGGGACGCTTGCCATATCGGCTCCGTCAAGTGTCGCTAATTCTTGCGGCGCATCAATTCGGCCTCTCTTGAAATTTGAACGAGTGGATTCCTAACATCACCAGGACTCTGGAGCCACCAAATTTCACCAGGTGGGCCCAATTTTCGCATTGTGAGGGGAGATTTCCACTTTGCCGCGAGGAGTGGACGCTACGCCTAACGGCTGCGTCGCTCCCGCGGCGGTGACACCCTCGGTACTTCTCAAGATGGCTTTTCAAGCCCCTCTCAGGGGCTACGACCCTTCCGAAATGGCCTGGACGACTGTTCCAGCTACCCAACCTGAAGCTCCTGCGGAACCTGTCCGTTTCGAGCACGAGGAGCTCTTCCAACTCGTCAACCGGCGGGGCAGAGCCGGCTCCAACAAGCAGGCTGCCACATCGATGGCCTCCCAAGCTACGCAGCAAGGCCTCACGCACGGGCCTGCCTCATCACTTAGAAAACAAGCGCAGTCGTGTCAGTGAAAGCCGCGTCCTATGGCACAGATGCACCCTGAAGACTACGTTGTCATCCTCAAGCCCACAGTCACCGCCGACCTACGGAACACCTTCCGACGTGGTGAGTTGGGCAAAGCTCTGAACTCGCACCTCGGCATCTCTGCTGCCGAGAACATTCTCAACATCGTCCCCGCCTGGAAGCAGAATCTGCTCGTTGTAGGCGTACGGAATCCTCACCTCGCCGATCGCCTGATCGGCGATATCAGTTTGACCACGAGTAAAGGCACCCTGCCCGTACACGGGCATTTGAAACCAACCGGAGACGTATGCCGCGGCGTCATCGGAGGCATCGCCGACGAGGAATCCAGCGCAACGCTCACCGCCCAAATTGCCTGGCGAGGCGGGCAGATTGCCAGCATTCGCCGCCTTGGAAAATCGTCCATCGCGGTGATCACCTTTGTGGGTAAGGTGGTCCCGCGGTACGTCCACTACAACGGGGAACTTACCCCCGTCCGAGAAAACAAGCGAACCGTACCCGCCTGTGTAAAGTGTCGTACTGTGGGACACCGCACGGACACTTGCCCCACTCCAAATTCATCTAAGTGTGGCCTTTGCGGCCAAAATGTTACTGTGACGCAGGATGGCCCTGCGCCACATGAGTGCAACCCAACATGTGCAATCTGTGGACTAGCCCACCCCACGGGCTCGAAAGATTGCACGGCAAAATTCCGCCGACTTCATCTTGCCGGTGTCAAGCCCTCTCGACATGGAGGATTCGAAAAGCCAGAGTCTGGAAACAGACAAGATCCCACCACCGGCGGAGCCAATGGCGGCACGGTACGTATCAATAACGCCACCGGCTCGCTCGAGGAAAACGTCAACGCGGCTTCCTCATCTCCCGGACTGAAAGGAATATAGCTGTCGATCTGAAGATCCAACTCCACGCAACCTGATTTGGGCCCCTGGTCACCAGGGACTCCAGGGAAACGAACAGGCCGATCAGGCCGCCCGCACACTCTCTACCCGGGCTATCTCCCTGTCCTTGGAAGGGTACTCCCAATCAGACAATCTGACCATTACATTCAAACAAATCACCGAGTATTACAAGGAGGAGCACCGGCGCTACCCGGCCCCTTGTAAGGGTCTGGATCGCGCTGACGAGCGCCTCCTCATCAAAATTCTTACTAACACTGTACTGTGCCCGGCGGTGCTTAAACATTTCAATACATCCTTTGATGGCGCGTGCCAGTTCTGTGGGGAGGTGGCTGACACCTTCCACATGGTTTGGGCGTGTCAGTCAAACCCATCTATCCCCCCCAACCCTAACCCCACCAGAGAGGACTGGGAGGCGGCCCTGCTCGGCTGTCAGGACCTAAAGACCCAAAAGGCCTTGGTTCACCGGACGCGGGCGGCGTTGCTTGCCAATGGGGCCCCGGAATAGGGGCTCCACCTAGTATTGTTAGGGGAAAGGGCCAATAGGGCCTGCCCCAATCACCTCTCTGTAAATATTTATTGCATTATAAATGTTTTTCACCACCACCCGGACTGAAGTCAACGGGAGAGAAGAAGAGAAAGAAGAAAAACAAGAAGAAAAAGCAGGCACCGCCACCTCCCTCTAGCGGAGACTACGCCAAGAACTTTCCCACCCTCAAACCAAGTGGCGCTGCCGGAGCCCGGTCCCCGGCGCAGCAACAACACACTCAGGTGAGCAGCTGGGCAGGGGCCGCTTCCTCCCCTCCCTCCCCCTCGTCCACTTCCCCCTCCTCCGCTTACGGCGTAGATGTCGAAAGCCGCCGGCAAAATGAGCAGCTTAGAGCACAGATAGGGCAACTGCTCGCCAAAATTCAAAATTTAGAAGAAAAGTTAGCTGCCGTGACGGGTATCCCGAGTTCCGACGCCA
Organism: Amblyomma mixtum; assembly: GCF_055824585.1. Lineage (NCBI taxonomy): Eukaryota > Metazoa > Arthropoda > Arachnida > Ixodida > Ixodidae > Amblyomma > Amblyomma mixtum. The sequence continues at coordinate 231,660,623 of NC_143013.1, forward strand.
TGGAGAGTGAGCCCGAACTGCCGCCCGCGTTCGCGTCGGCAATGGCCGCGATGGAGGCGCGTCTCACTTCCCAGCTTGAGAAAATGGTGGAAACGGCTATGAACTGCATGGAGTCCAAATGCTCGGCATCGGTCCCTGCAGCCATAAGCCCCTGCATGAAATCAAAAACCACCCGGACCAGTCGGCGGTTCAAGGGGATCCGAGCCTTCAATACGCACAAGAAAATTATCTGCAATCCCAGAGACGCGGTATCGCAGGACTCCAACGCCACACCCCCACCCAGTGCTGGCTCTAGGCCAGAGTCCAATCAGCCCCCGTCTCTCACCTCTAATCCTAATGATGGCGGCACGGCCTAACAAGCGTTCCCCTCCTCCGAAAACACACACATTGGTAACCGTAACGCAGTGGAATTGTAGAGGCTTCAAGTCTCGGCAGAAACGCGCGAACCTGCGCCTCTACCTAGAAACTTTCGAGGCTTTACCCGCCGTGGTCGCCCTCCAGGAGCCAGGAGCGGCGGCAAAATTGACTAACTACGTGACGTTCCAGCGAGACCCCTCGTCGTGTCTCCTCGTACACAAGTCGTACACAGCCACCGAAATCGACCTCGATCTCAACATACCGTACTCGTACGCTATGGTAAGGATCCTTCCCCTTCGCCGATCGGATCCTCCCCTGCACGTGCTTAATGTATACTGCTCCCCGAAAGTGAAGCGAGTGACCTTCGCGGACCTCTTTAGCCGTGCACTTAAAGAGGCGGGTCGCGACCCCCTACTGATTGTGGGCGACTTCAACGCCCCTAGTCAGCTATGGGGCTATCGTAAGGAGGAAGTGCGCGGACGCATGCTGGCGGAGCTGGCGTCCACACTGGGCCTGACCATCCACACCGACCCGGCATTTCCTACCCGCGTAGGCAACTCGGTGACCCGAGACACATGCCCGGACCTCACCTTCACTCGTAACATAAGACACGCAGACTGGATCAACACCGAGGATACCCTCGGCAGCGACCACTGCATCATCAACACCACTGTTTATACACGCCCCCTAAAGCGCCCTACCACACTAGCACGCATCCCCAATTGGACCACCTTTCGCAAATATTTCCCATCCGACACCAACACGACTATCACACAGCAAGGATGCGCAAACTGGTCCCGGTCAGTCATATCGCACCTTCGCTCCCACGAGAAGCAGACACAGCTTACAGAGGTGGTCACGGACGCGGACAACCACCTCCTCCACCTCTGGGAAGCGCGCCGCGGCCTCACACGCCGCTGGAAGCGCCAGAAACACAAGAAGAAGCTCAAAGCGCGCATTGCGGACCTCACCCGGCAGGCAGCAGAGTACGCGGCCCAACTCGCTGACTCCAACTGGGTAGATCGCTGCAACACGGCGGCGAGGCAGATGTCGAGCCGCAACACGGTGGCGGCTCTTCCGAGCCCTCATCAACCCAACACATACCCGCACAGAAACGCAGAAGCAACTACACAAAGCCATGCACGCATTCCAAGGAAATACAACGCAGTTGGCACAGGCGCTCCGGGATCGCTACCTGCGCACAACGCAGGACGCCCGCAGATCGGCCTACTCCTACGCAGGCAAGGAAAACTCGGAGTTGGACAAGCCTTTCCAGCTTCACGATCTGCGGGCGGGTCTGGCCAAAATGAAGAGGGGCACCACGCCGGGCCGGGACAAGGTCATCGTCAAACTTTTGGCGAACCTTCCTGATTCAGCGTACCAGTGCCTTCTAGAATACATCAATGCGATCTGGACGGGGGAAACCCCGCTCCCCATTGACTGGAAGACGGCTCTTGTCACCTTCATCCCGAAGGCCGGCAAACCGATCGACACGGACAACCTCCGCCCCATCTCTCTCACCTCGTGTGTGGGAAAATTGATGGAGACGATGGTGCGGGATCGGTTGTCCGAGTACCTCGAACAACACAACACCTTCGCGGACACCATGTTCGAATTTCACCCACATAGATCCGCACAGGATGTCCTGCTCCAACTCGACCGCGAAATCTTGAACCCCATTACACACCCCCAAAACGATAAAATTGTCCTTGCGCTCGACCTGAAAGGAGCGTTCGATAACGTAACTCACGAGGTCATCTCACACATTTGAGTCAAACTCACTGCGGCACCAATACCTTCAATTACGTTAAACAATTTCTCACGGACAGACTGTCCTACATCCGAAAACAGGACGAAGAGCACGGACCTTTCCTGCTCGGCACGAGGGGGACTCCACAAGGCGCGGTGCTGTCCCCTCTGCTATTCAACATTGCCATGATGCGCCTACCCGCCCTGCTTGGTGCGGTCGAAGGGGTCCAGCACGCTCTATACGCCGACGACATCACCATCTGGGCTACGCAAGGGCGCCTGGGGGATATAGAGACCAGCCTGCAAACGGCCGCCAGCATAGTGGACCGCTATGCTCGAGACTGTGGTCTGCAATGCTCCCCGCAGAAATCGGAATTCGTGCATTTACGTCCCTCGCGCACATGCTCGACCCAAATCAATCTCTCGTTGCAAAGCGGTCCCATTCGCGAATCCAAGGAAATCAGAGTCCTTGGACTCTTCATACACAACCAGCGACGCTGCGACACAACACTCGCCAAGCTCCGGCAGGTGGGGGACCAGGTGGGCCGCATGGTCCGCCGGGTTTCCAACAAGCGCGGTGGGTTACGATGCAAAGACGCCTTGCGGCTGGCGAACGCATTCGTGACCAGTCGAATCTTGCATTCGACTCCCTACCTCCACCTGCGGAAACAGAAGGAGGATTCCCTCGAGGTCATCCTCCGCAAAATCATGAAACGAGCGTTGGACCTCCCAGTTTCTACCTCTACCAGCCGCCTTATGGCACTGGGGATGGTGAACACTTTTAGGGAGCTTCGGGAGGCCCACCTCAACAACCAATACACTCGTCTCACAAAGACAGGGTCGGGTCGCCGCCTTTTAGCCCGACTACACATCCAGCACACTCAATTCACAGAGGAGAGATGCCGCCTTCCCGTACACTGGAGACGCGCCCTCCACGTGCGGCCTCTCCCCACCAATATGTCCAAAGAGGATCATAATGGCAGGCGCCTGGCGCGGGCGGAAGCCTTGGACCGCCATTTTCGGAGCAAACCAGGAGTCTTCTACGTGGACGCGTCCGGCCCGGACTCCAGGGGATGGTACACGGCCGCGGTCGTCCACGAGGGTAAAACAGTAGACGCCCTTACTTTCAAGGCCCAGTCAGCAATTCACGCAGAAGAGGTTGCCATCGCTTTGGCAGCCTCTGACACCTCCTCCAAATACATAATCACCGACTCACGAGGGGCTTGTCGAAACGTCACGCAAGGGTGGGTTACTCCCCTAGCTTATCGTATTTACCAAAATTGTAGCCGAGACTCGGATCGCGCGCACCGATCTATCGTTTGGGCTCCAGGTCACCAAGGCGTCCACGGAAATGAGGCAGCCGACGCCGCCGCCCGCGCGCTCTCTCTCCGGGCATTTCCCACGGGACCCGACGCCGACCAGGACTTCCATTTTAATCCGATTTACACTTTTAAGGAAATATGCGATTATTACAAATCCACGCACCAAACTCTTCCCACCCCATGCAAAGGGCTGGGGAAGGTCAACGAGCGGGTACTCCTGCGCCTGCTCACCAACACGATGTTGTGCCCGGCAATTCTAAAGCATTTCGATCCTAAATTCGACGGGCGGTGCTCACACTGTGGGGAGGTGTCTGACACCTACCACATGGTGTGGGCCTGCCAGCAGAACCCATCCCTACCCCCTATCCCGAACCCCACCCGAGAGGAATGGGAGGCGACCCTGTCCGGTTGCTGCACCCTCGAGGCCCAAAGGGCCTTAACGCAGCGCGCCCGGGCTGCGGCAAACGCCAATGGTGTGCCTGACTAGGCATCCCACCTAGTCGTTGTAAGGGCGTGACCCTTCAGGTCACGACCCCCAACACCTCTCTCTATGATTAATAAATGTTTTCACCACCACCCGACGGTTTGGAATGAGCAAAGGTGAGTGTCGACCATATTCTTTTCCTCTCTCCGGCGGATCCTCCCCCGCGGGGCCTGGAGCACCTTACCACTTGGGAGGCTTGGGAGACCCTACTGCGCTCCGAGGACCCAGCCAAGCAAGCCCTCGCCACCGGCTGGGCAGCCAGCGTCATGAGCCTCCGGGACATGAACGTTTGAGTGCAGTGGGGCCGTGCGGGGGCCCAAGGACCGACGTGTCCAAAACTCCCTTGTTACAAATAAAGTTTTCATCATCATCATCATCATCTAGTGAATACGGTGTCTTCGTTCACTCCCATCTTCCTCCCTTCCCGTTACGGGGACGTTTAGGTGTCCACCGAGATATGAGAGACAGATACATTTCCTTTCCTCAAAAACCAATTTACCGACGAGCAAGGCGTATTTGTCCGCGTTCCAGATTGGTCCAAATTGTCGGGACGTCACCGCGCGCGAATTTTGACGGGTGTCCACCGAAATATACGAGGCAGTTACTGCGCAACTTGCTTTCCTGAAATACAATTTTCGACTAGTGTCTACTGAGATATGCGAGACAGTTACTGCGTAAATTCCTTTCCTCAAATACAATTTTCATTTTCTTCATTACGACCCCTCTTTCTCTTTCACTCACACTTCCTCCCTTCTTGTACGGTGCGGATCAGGTGTCCGCCGAGATGACAGAGAATTACTGTGTCATTTCCTTTCCTCAAAAAGCGTTGCGCTCAAAGGGCAACGCATCGCTCCGAACGGGTGGTGGCGTTCCTTGGACTCCGTGGCAGCGCTACAACACGCTGTCGCGTTCCACTCCTAAAGGCGAAGCTTAAGCGTCATCAATTGGCAGTTAATTAATGCACCAACAAAATGTGCAGTGAACAATCGCGTAGCAGAATGCAGCACTCAGGCTTTCGCCTTTCACAACTTTAGCCGCTAAAGTTCCTCGTAATTTTTTTTATTGTAGTGTTTCGCGGCGCCGCCGTCGCCCGTTCGAAGTCCATTGTGTTCATTGGCGTTTGCGTTGACATTTTACACTCCGATCATTTTAAGGAAAGGAATTGTGCAAACTGGCTCGCTGGGTCAGTGGTCGCCTGAATCACGTTGTTGTTTTGTTGATGCTGCCGTATGAGCCGTTGCCTATCAACCGTCGCTGTGGACACCCAAACCGCACCGTACAAGGAAGGGAGGAAGTGGGAGTGGAAGAAGAAAGACAAAGAGGGGTCGTGGTGAAGAAAATGAAAATTGTATTCGAGGAAAGGAAATTACACAGTAACTGTCTCGCATATCTCGGTGGATACCCGTGATCCATTTGTAGAGGAAGGGAGGAAGTGGCAGTGAAAGAAGAAACAGAAAGAGGGGCCGTAATGAAGAAAATGAATTTGAGGAAAGGAAATGACGGAGGAGGTTGCGCCGCTGCGCGGAGGAGAGGCCCCAGTTGGCACGATGCCAGCGCATGGATGGACACCGCGAGCACGGACGGACACCGCTAGCATAAGCCATGTAATACCCCTCATGTAATACCCCTTCAATGGGGTCTTTGAGGTACAAATAAATAAACAAATAAACAAAGGCTTTCGCCTTAATAACCTGCAAAACAGCACTCATGAAAGGTGGAAGCGAACGCCTCCTTCATCGTGGTGCACACCTGTCGGCCACTAATACTGGTGAATCCCACCAGTGTTGTTCATGGCGGATGCGATCAAGGGCGTACGCTGACGCGGGAAGTGGGTGAGCCACTTGATTCGGTCACTCCATATTAAGCGCCAAGAAGGGAGTAGGCCTAGTGTACAAGGGCCAGCTGATATTGCAGCTTATCCGCGGCAAACCAGGCGCACTTCCCGAAAGAGGACTTGGGGAGGGGAGCCGACTTAATTGTCTTTGGGCATTTTAGGTGGATGGATGGAAACAACTTTATTACACACAAAAAAAAATTGGGGGCTTATCAAGGTTAAGCCCAGTGGATGCGAAGCATGTTCTTAGCGTTTGGAGGCATCTCGACCGCATACACGCCCGGCGCAAAGACGCTGGCGCGGTTGCGGGCACCGACGGCGGGCGCGCGCCGCCTCATCCCTGGCGTGACGTCACATATCACGTGATGCAGCGATGGTGGCGCCGCCGCCGCGTCCCGCGCGACGGCGCGAACCGAAGCGTGGAGGCCTCCGCCGGGCGACGCCCGACGGCGCGATATGAGGCCCCATCTGCAGCCGGTGTGACGTCATCACGTGAAAACACATCATGTGATCTCACTTCAAGGTCAATGGTGGCCACCACCGGGAGGCGACCGACGGCGCGATATGAGGCCCCATCTGCAGCCAGTGTGACGTCATCACGTGACGCCATGTCACGTGACCTACTTGAAGGTCAATGGTGGCCACCGCCGGGCGTCGCGCGAAGGCCCGAAACCTACGTTAATATGCTTCGCATAAAACAATCTTCCAGGGTGGTCCCCTACTGGTCCAGGAGTCCACGGGCTTGTGCTTCACGTAAAGCCCGATGCACCAGCCATTCCTGGCCGGCGGGCTGAGCGGTTCGTAAAGCAGCCTCCCAGGAAGAATGAGGGGGATTGGGGATGGGGGGGGGGGGTACTGCCTTTGGGGAAGGACATTCCCAAAGGTAGTGGAAAAGATTGGATATGGGCACGCCACAGGTGGTACGATCAGGAGGAAAAGTGGGGTGAAAGCATGAGAGACGGTGGAGGGAAATAAAGCAGCCTGTCTGTAATTGTCGCCATGTGGCGCTGGATGAGGGCGAGAAGGTACTGTGGGGTGGTGGCAGTGTCACGCGGCTGTTTGTAAAATGTGGTGATTTGTAGAGAGGACCGATGGGGCTTCTTACGCAGGGTTGGGTGCCTGATCCTCCGGGGTCCGGGAGGAGAGTTCTCGGGCCAGCGCATGAACGCGCTCATTACCGGGGATCAAGGTATGCCCAGGGACCCACGACAGAATAACCGTTCGGTCGAGATAGGTGACTGCATTTTAGGCGACAAGTGGCCAAAATTGCAGATGACCCAGAGCAGTTATTGAATGAATAAGACGCTGTACGTTTTAGGGGAATAAATCTCAAGCCGGTGTGAGTAGGACATTGAATTAATTTTGACGAGGAGCCTAATGGATCAAGTGGATAGGCAAAGAATTGGAGTTGGCATAATAGGAAACGACGCATTTCGTGTGATGCACGGCCTCTATCCTGGATGGAGGGTATGGCCAGGGGATTTCAAAGGCCCGGCCTAATGTGTGGTGGCTGCGTTGATCCGAAAGAAAATTGGTTTTAAAGAAAGGTAATGACGCAGTAACTGCCTCAAATATCTCAGTGGACACCCGAACCGCGCTGTAACGGTAGGGATAAAGAAGGTAATGAAAGAATCGTCTTGTCTTGGGCTAGTTGGTTTTTCATGCTGTAGGTATTTGCAGCGCACACGAAACAAGGACGGACAGACAAGGGAACGAAACACAAAGCTGACTTTCAACTGAGCTTTATCGGAAAAATAAGCGACTTTTATACAAAGAATTTTAACATGTGACTCAGAAGATGTCAAAACGTCCTACTACATGTGCTATCCAAAATCACTGACGTTCTTTATCAGGTTTTATCTAGAGTATCAGTGATTTTGGATGGCACATGTAGTAGGACGTTTTGACATCTTCCGAGTCACATGTTAAAAAAGATGCCCAGGCTTAGCTTGGTTAAGCCAAGAATGCGTTGCATATTGCGCGGTATTTTTGCGCGAGGTATTGCTTGGCGGCACTCGATTTTCTCAGCACCTTTTCCTCCATGACGTATGGATGGATGGATAGGAGCGCCCCCTTTGAAACGGGGCGGTGGCAACCGACACCATGCTTAGCCGTCGTTTTTTTTTCTTTCTTTTTTTTTCACGTGGTTTGGTGACGTCACGTGGATTGGTGACTGCCCGGCCGCGCCCAAGGGCTGGACTGAGTGATTGCAATATGCTACGCATAAAATTCTTTGTATAAATGTCGCTTATTTTTCCAATAAAGCTCAGTTGAAAGTCAGCGCTGTGTTTCATTCCCTTTTCTGTCCGTCCTTGTTTCGTGTGCGCTGCTAATACCTACAGTAATGAAAGAAGGAAGAGACGCCGTAGTGGAGGTCTCCCGAATAATTTCGACCACCTGGGGATCTTTACCGTGCACTGACATCGCACAGCACACGGGCGCCTCTTGCATTTCGCCTCCATTGAAACGCGGCCGCCGTGGTCGTGTTCGAACCCGGGAACTCCGGCTCAGTAGACGGAACCCCTTAACAACTGAGCCACTCCGGCGGGTTGATCCGTACTCGTCCGTTTTCCGCTCCCTCTGCTTCAGTGCAAACCAGAATCTTTATGAAACGTGCCTTATAGACCTTATTTGCATGGCCTTCGCGATGACTATGACAGCGCGATGCCTACCCAACAGCCTTGTCTGGTAATGAAGAAGCCATCGAGATGTCTGCACTCGATAGTTTCTAAAATAACTTGAAAAACACTGAAGTGCAGCAGAAGACGAAAACAGAGAATAGAAACGAACACCACGTGCGGTTGCGTTGTTCGTTTCTGTTCTTTGTGTTCTCGTCTTTTGCCGCGCTAGAGTGTTTTTGAAGACTATGAACCAACAAGCAAACAAAGCCACACTACAGATCTAAACTAACGCACAGCAGAGCCGAACCAACAAGCGACCCCATTTACCTTACCGTCACGTCTCGCGTGCCGGTAGGTAAAGCGTGCCGTGTGCAGCAGGTTGCCGTGGCCAGTGGGGGAGTGAAATCGGTGGATAATTGAGGACAAAAATGGCCGAAGTGAGGAGAGTGTCGATACACTTAGTATCGAGGGGTTTTTGTTGAAATTATAGAGTCACTCGAGTTGGAACTTCTGAACTCCGTCAGTAGTACGTCTAGGCTAGAATAGATGTTTATAGTCACAAATCAATGACTTCGGTTAGAAAGGGATGAAGCAATGAAATATGTGGGAACAATGATGACAGAAAAAATTTAAAAACGAAGAAATGCAGCGCATAATTTACCGAAGCAGGATAGACCGGCTACTTCAATCGTTTCGCTTGCATAAAGAGAGTGGGGAAGGGTAGAGAAGAAAGTTCCTATAGTCGTATGCAATTCAAGAACGAAGCGGGTTTTTCTCGTCAAAGGACCCCCTTCCAATCAATGGCGTTGGCCGATTCTCATGACCCTGCTAGCTTTTAAGCATGAAATGCTTTTAGCTCGCGTTCTTTCTTTTAGTTCGTTCTTTGCAGATCTTGCCCTGATAAATGCGCAAGTGCAACTTCCATCCCCTTGTAGTATAGAAGCAAGTGGATCTGCTTGCATTGACATGTTGATTGTGGCTTTAATGGTAATTTGTGTTTGGCGCGTATGGACTTTGTGTTCAAACAGACACTAGTTTTAGTCTGCGCTCGTACTGTGTGCTTTTTTGTCCCATTCCTTGCTCAGTTTTGATGTCTATAAACTCAATATTTCTCCCCAGCACATTTTAAACATATAACTGAACGCTTATCAGTTAGGAGTGACGTAATGTCCTTGCGGAAAGTGGTGTTCGACGTCGTCCATGGCTGCAAAATAAACAACTTCCCAGAGGAAACGCTGCCGTCTCTTCTCTTTTTATGTGCAGAGCTCGAACACCATTAAAAAAGGGGATGCAGGCAACCGGTGACGTCAGTGGTTCCAGAGGATCTTGCCCCAGCTTGTTTCAAGTTTAGCATGGGAAAAGGCCCCGGGCATGCCTAATTCCGTTTCTCGCCTTCAGCAAAGATAAAGGCCAGAGCAGGCCGGCGGTGGTAAGTGGACTAAGCACAGTCAAGGCCTTTTGCACTGCGTCGTCGATATGGAGAGGCAGCCTAGTTGTAAGTTAAGTTCTGATACGGACTCACGTCTGCGTGCCAATGATGGCAGCTTCTAAGTGACTGCACGGTAATCAATGGCAAAAGAGACTCCAACATAAAGAAAACAGTTTGGTGCTAAGACGCCCACAGTACAACGCATGGAACACTCTATCTTCTGTACTTACCCTCAACGTTAGCCTTTTTATGCCAGCGTGAATGAAAGAAACAAAAGATTAAAAAAAAATGTTGCGCAAAGTTTTTCGTTATTTGTATTTAGATGCGGCTGTGGAGGATAATTGCTAATGGCGCAGAAGCGTTTCTATGGCCACCCTACACTAAAAAATTGGCGGGTGCTTAGCTTTGGTTAAGCCTGGTAGGTTGCGAAAGCGCGCAGCGCCTCCAACTGAAGGAACGCAGTGCGCCCCGTCTCTCACCGGACATTCCCCTCCGACCCCGACGATCAGGAACTCGAATTCACTCCCGCTTACTCCTTTAAAGACATTGTTTTACATTATCAATCTGGCCATGGTCTTTATCCCCGCCCGTGTAAAGGTCTCTCAAAGGCGGAGGAGCGGCTTTTGCTTCGCCTGTATACCAATACTTTGCTGTGCCCGGCAGCTCTCAAACACTTCGACCCTTCTTTCTCGGGCAGCTGTCCGCACTGTGCGAAGAAGTCTTCGGACATTTACCACATGGTGTGGGCCTGCCCCTCCAACCCTGCTATCCCCCCTCACCCCAACCCAACCCGGGAGGACTGGGAGGCGACCCTGCTCGGCTGCTCTGACCTGCAGGCCCAACGGGCCTTGGTCGCGCGAGCCCGGGCGGCGGCCGACGCCACTGGGGTCCCGAACTAGGGACCTCCACCTAGTACTTGTAAGGGCTGGCCCCCTCTGGGTCATCTCATGCAATACCTCCAGTAGTGCATGTGTAAATAAATGTTTTCCACCACCACCGTCTGCAGGTCACGCGTGGCTACCGGCTTTTTGAGGAAAGGAAATGGCGCAGTAATTCTGTCATCTCGGTGGACACCCTAACCGCACCGTAAAGGAAGGGAGGAACGCCACCACCCGTTCAGCGCGATGCCTCGTTGTTGCGACTGAAACAAAGAGAACTTGTAGAACGCCGCCGGGCTCGACATTCTGCGGCGTAGGCGCGTTGCTTAGCCAACCGCTCTTGCCTTTCCCTTTCTTCATCTGTCTCCTCGGCGCGGCGCCGGCGTTCGCGCGCAGCACGTCGCTCCAGCGACGCCTTGTACAACTCCTCAAGCCTGGCCCGCATGCAGCGTTTTTTAAAGCGAAAGCTTTACTACCTGCACTTTCGGCCTTTGCCGTGGCGCGGCGGTGCCACCATTGACCTTTAGTTGACCTCTGTGTGACGTCATGTGTGACATCACGCCGAAGAGAAGGGCGACCGACTCGCGCCTTCGCAAGCCGCGGCGGTGCCACCACCGGCGCCTAACTCCTGCGCTCTCCGCTAGGAGCGCGATTGTGGCGTTACGCTGAAGAGATTAGGCTCGACTCACGTCGCTAGAAAGCAGTAGCTGTGCCAACCAACGTTTTTAGATCCTTTCAGTTTGCAAGCTCCCCCGCGCCGCGCCCGAGAAAGCGGCCCCCGTCCGCTTCCACTCACCACGCGGCTCTGCTGTCGCTGTCGGCCCGGAGGCGCCGGAGCGCTCGCGCTTGGCAGTTGCTGTGACAGCCTGTTCTCATCCGCGATAACATTGGAAGCGAACACGTCGAACTCAAATTTGCTGTACTTTCGGAGCTGTCACGTTGAAACTTCAGCCTCATGGTTAAAGAAATGTTTCACTTGGCTAGTAAGGGTGAGATAAAGAGCAGGCTGATGCCAGTTCGCAAAAAAACCAATCGTTTGCATTGCGCTTTATCGCATCACGTTTGCGACGTTTAGCGCTGATGATATGCGTATGTTGGAGTAGAGCTATCAATATTTCTTCGGGAGAATGCACGAAACATTAATGAAAGGATAAAACTAGCGATGTTCCGCTTCTAGATCAGTCACGAAATTCCGCGCTATATTATCAACGAAGCACCGCACATGCTTGCTTGCTTTTGTGGGGTTTAACGTCCCAAAGCGACTAAGGCTATGAGAGACGCCGTAGTGAAGGGCTCCGGAAATTTCGACCACCTGGGGTTCTTTAACGTGCACTGACATCGCACAGTACACGGGCCTCTAGAATTTCTCCTCCAAAGAAATTCTAGCCGCCGCGGCCGGGATCGAACCCGCGTCTTTTGGGTCAGCAGCCGAGAACCATAGCCACTGAGCCACCGCGGCGGCGCCACCGCACATGCGAGCAGCATTTTGCACGTTCTTTAGAATTCCAATTTCAGAGAACACAACTATAAATGCAGACACACTTAGCTGGATGCAGGGAAGGAATAACTATAGAAGAGCTTTTTATTTTCAATGATAGCACAGACAGGAGCAGCGTACTGCACTTTCATTTTTAGAATGTTAATTTCATTGAACACAGACAAGCATTAAATGCAGACAAACTAAGTCGGAAGCACGGAGGGAATGGCTACTTGAAGGCGAGCTTTTTTATTTGCAATGACAATATTTCTCTGTTCTCTAGCCGACGGTTCACGTCTCTCGCCTAGAAGTGGATGCGTGTCACTATGACAAAATGCAGCACTTGGCATGTAAAAGTGGCCATATGCTCTGCACATCCAAGCCCAACAAGGTTTTGCAATTCAAGCTCGTCTAGCAGCTCCCAAAAAACGTCCCTTTCAAAAACGGGACCTTCCTTCAAAGAAATCGGGATTGCTTTGTTTACAATGTTGGTAAACTCTAGCATCTTTTTGGTGGGATGCTTTAAGCACCCTTGCTTGAAGCTTTTGTATACTGTAAGATAAGCGTCACTGCCAACAACTGGCACAGGACAGCTGATATCTTCCATGCTGATATCTGCTGGCTGCTCCAAATCAGGCGGCGGTGACCATGGCGTAGACGCGAAGGGCCACGCTGGTCGGGCAAACAGCGTGGCGAGCGCCACCGCACGGAAGGAAACGGAAAGGCGACAATCCGCGCACCGCAGCTTTCAAACTGAAAGGGATCTAAAAACGTTGGTGCCAACCACCAGCGGCTTAACATTGCTTCGCGATCTCGCGCCGTCCGTGTGCGACGGCGGTGCACATGAACGGCTGCCTGACTGGACTGGATTGTACTGAACTGGATTGGATTACAATAGATTAGATTACATTGGATTGGATTGTATAACAGAGGTTACCCGCGGTACTTTAGTGGAGCGGGCGAGGTTACTTTCAACCTCAATCTACTTTCTGTATAACAGATGCACCCGCGGTACTTATGTGGAGCGGGGAGTCCTCTCTATAGGACACATCTACCATCTGTATAAAAGATGCATCGCCACAAGTCTAACGACAAGCACCACCACCAGCTACACTACCAGCTGAACAATGGCGTAGGTACGGATACTGCTTTCGCAATTACCGGGCTTAACCAAGCTAAGCCACAGCGAATTTTACCTGCGAAATCGCGTCGCGCGCCCTACGCCCGCGCCGACGAATTCACTCCCGCATGGTCAGCAGCCGACCGGCGCGCGCTACGGGCGCGTTCGGGATACGTTGGCAAGACGGCGGCGCCCTGCTCGCCCGCGTCGGAATAAATTCATGCCACCGCTGGATTCTCCAACGCGATAGCTCGCTCAAATGATAGCGGTTCGCTTTTATTTCGTACACTTTCGCCCACGCGTAGAGGTATAAGCGATAACTTGCCATTGTTTTTCAAATAATTTGGCGATTTTCAAGCTCTTAGGCCCAACTAAATACAGTGTGTTTACCTGGCAAGAACGACACCTGGTGAAGTAGTTGTCTAGCTTTTAGTCACTTGCTACATTTTCATCTATTTGCAGTTTTTCTTCTTGGAACGAAAAAAGGCTCGCAATGCACCCATCGTAGTTATCAGTAATTACGGATAAAAAACTTCTTCAACACAGCGTTGATGTGCTTTGGAGTCTTGTCACTAGATGGCGCTACCGTTTACGTGTGCCTCTGATTCCCGGCCAGCTAAAAGCGACTCCCCCGAAATACAACACGCTGCTCGGCCGTTTCGGCCGAGAAACCCGAAGCCCAAGCCTCGGTACTGTAGTGAACTAGAACTCCGTACCCTCGGAGCGCCAAACGCCCGTCTTTCCGGGTAGCACGACGCAGTTTTGGTGATCAAGCTACAGTGCCAGAGAGAGCTCGCGAGCGCGTCTCTCTCGGCCGGCGTGGCTCCGCCCAGAGTCACGTGACGCCCGCTCTGGCTCTCATTTGCCCTCAGTCTCTGCCTTCTCCAGGCGTCGACGTTTTTTTCTGTTTCGACAGAACCCGACGATTTCGCAAAAACATCTCCTCCGGCGGCAAAAAAACGCACCGGTGCCGTCGACGCCGACGAATCGCCCGGACAAACGCTCCATACGGGCCACGCTTCAGACATGACTCTGTAACATGACTAAGCGGAGCGCGCCTGCGGCTCCCCATGTATGGATAGGATTCCTCTCCTAGCGAGCGCCCTCACGCGGCGTGCCGAGGAGGCCGTCACGTGGTAGCCGCCGCGCCGAGCGAAGGAACGAGTACGGCCGAAGAGACGAATCGGGGCCCCTGCTCTCCTCTGGTGGTGACGTCACGCTGTCACGTGGCACGACCACGTGACAGCGTGACCGCAGTCGTGGCCTAGTGGTCTGGGCGTCCGCTTCGGCTGCGGGAGGTGGTTGGTTCGAAACCCACCGCCGGACACCCACCGGTAAAAATGGGTACAAGCCACCCCCGGCCCGGCGCCCGGCTTCTTCAGGGGTGTGCGCTTGGAAGAGGCTCCGTAAACCCCGCTGCGCCCCTTCGGGGGCAACCTAGTTTCGAGCACCTCAGCCTGCAAAGGTGGTTCGTGTTTCACTGCAAAGTGAGGAGTTCCGACTCAAAACTCGTACGCTCTAACCAGCGTGTCTCAAGACAAACACTGTAAGCGATCCTTCGTTTCGAAGAGAAAACTTCAGAGTATCACAGCTGACTAGACATGGCGGTTTTTCCGGCTGTCTGACTTGCGAGAAAAAAAAAAAAAAAGGGCCACAAATTGGGCTTATGCCGCACGAGGCGGACTTATGGTTGCTTGGCAGGGGAACTTATCACTCATCCGCCAAGGCAACTGTTTGGTCTAAGACCCCTTTCCCAAGCATTTCACCCTAGAAGAGCCGAGCACCAGGCCAGGGGAAATCTTGTACCCATTAAAGAAACCGGTGGGTACCCGGCGGCACTGGGGATCGAACCCAGCACCTCCCGAATGCGAGGCGGATGCTCTACCACAAGGCCACGCTTCGGTAAAAAAGTGAAAAGTGCTAGAAAAGTGCAGAAAAGTGCTAGCATTATTGCTTTCGCAATAAAATTCAGGACAAAAGGATTGTCGAACGCGAAGGAGTTTATGAACGAAATTTTTTTATATTTGTAAGATTTAACTGTAACAATCAATATGGCCGCAGATGTCCAGGCGGCAGGCTTGCATTTTCTTAAGAGGTTTTCAAATTGGGCTAGTTTATAGTAACATGGTCGCACATAATTGCGCTTATGAATTTACTTGGGACAACATAAACACTGGTGCGCAAATTGTCGACTGAAGTTTATTACGTTGTGCACGCATATATATAAGCCTCACATGTCAAAACAGAAGTTAAAAAAACGCAGTTAAAGGAGCAACTTTGCAATTATATCAACCAGCATCAAGAAAGACTATATCCCAGCAGATTGGTTTACCTTTGTTATTACTATTCCATGAATTGCATTTCCTGTTTGGAGAGCAAAAACGAATGGTCACTTACACAAGTCCCTTTTTCCCGATTCCATGCAGTAAGCTTTCCACAGCTCCCTGATTGTCTTATATCTAGATTTCAGCAGAACTGCGGTCTGTTGGAAGTGGGATTTGCAGCTATCGGACCTGGCGCAATGTGCCACCAGAATTCCAGGTTAGTTAATCTGGCGACATTTGCGGTTATGATCTCTAAGTCTTTCATTTAGACATCTGCCCGTCGGGCCCACATATGCTCGGCCGCAAGATAGCGGTGTCTTGTAAACCACTCCTTCACAGCACTCGATGAACCTGTTTGTGTGCCTGACGCCACAAGACTGCTCTGCTCTAGGACTGGTTTCTTCATTTACCTTCGCGCACATCCCTTTTAGTTTTCTTGGTGCGGAAAAAAACTTGATGCGGCGTCAGGCACACAAACAGGTTCATCGAGTGCTGTGAAAGAGTGGTTTACAAGATAGTGCTATCTTGTGGCCGAGCATATGTGGGCCAGACGGGCAGATGTCTAAATGAAAGACTTAGAGAAGGGTCTTGTGTATACCCTTCAGTTTTGTTCTCCACACAAGAAATGCAATTCGTGGAATAGTAATAACAAGGATAAACTGATCAGCTGGGACAAAGTCTTTCTTGATGCTTGTTGATACGATTGCAAAGTTGCTGTTTTAACTGCGTTTTTTCGGGCAATTTCTGTTTTTACACGTGAAACATATATATGTGTGCACTACGCAACAAATTTCGGTTGACAGTTTGCGCACCAGTGTTTGTGTCGTCCCTGTGTTCTCCCAAGTAACTTCAAAAGCGCAATCATGTGTGACCTTGCATTTTTTTGCTATCATCAAAAGCCCCTTTGATTTTCTATTTCAATCTTAACTGCTCGTGCTACACATCGGTAGAATGGACCATTATCCTCAATATTTCTATAACATTACTTTTAAAATATTAAAAATATTGGCCAAGAATGTTGGACACGAAAGTGCTTAACGGAAAGAATGCCAGGAGGTCGGCATTATCCAGAGCCCTCCACTACGGCGTCTTTCATAGCCTGAGTCGCTTTGGGACGTTAAACTCCACAAACTAAACCTTTTGTTTTGCGGTCATCCCCACCTCCCGCCGGTGGGACATTAAGTGTCCCACTGCGCCGCAAAATCAGCGTTTGGTGCCGTTCTTTGAAAGGCCGTACGCAGAAACAACTCCCGATCCTGCAGGACCACCATCGAAGACACCACGTAGGACGCAGGAGCCCAGCGTGCACCCAAGGGATTTCTGCTATCCACTTTAGATCCAGGAGGGGTTCTGTCTTGGGTCGCCGAGGCTGCTGGTACTTTGTACCTGGCGGGTGTCCAGCACCCTCAACCTGCGGGCTCATGGCCCGCTGCCATGCCATGGAAGGAAACGGAACTCCCACGTGCATGGGATAAGCTATCTCCTCCACCTGGTGTAAACGGAAAACGTAGCCCCCCCAGCGTCAAGCTGGACCCTCATTGTAGGGTCCATGTCAAGAAATTTCGACTGTGGAGCCGCACCGACAACACCCCAAGTGTCGCGGCTAACAACCCAACCGAGTGGTCTGCTCGGCGAGACAGAAACTCCAACTCTACATGCACCTAAGACACGGGTCCAGGCTCCATGTGGGATTTCAGGGCTCTCCGCAGCACTGGAGCACCAAAACAGCACAGTCAGCAGCAGCGGTCCCACTCCACCGGAAGATGCCCCTGAAGGCGCTTGGGCCGACAACCTCTCGGCTGACGCGCCAAGCCTTACCGCTGTGCCTGACGCTTGGCGTCTCAGCACAGGGAACTTGCCCTCACTTGGTCTTAGCGGCCTGGGAAAGTGTAGGGACTTACCTCCCAGGTCCACTCTTCCTTCCCTTTAGCCTCCAGCACCTTTAGGCACTAGAGTTACCATCGCGGACGTGAGCATAAGCTCGGACGCGGGAAGGGCAACCGGGCTTTAGTAATATGCACCCGGGAGCAGAGTTGTGTTCCGCACCGCGACAAAAATATGCACCCGGATGTTAAACCCCACAAACTAAACCAAAATTAACAATGCAACAATTACACCCGCGGAAGGCCCAGCGTGGTAAAACTGGCAGTAAGGTCACAACGACTCGGTATACTTCAATCCTGAGAAAAATTCTGGTTCTACGAGAATCAGGGGCTAATTACAACCCCCCCCCCCAAAAAAAAAAAAAAAAAGACACACCTGAGATTGTACTCAGCAGGTAAATATGCAGCAGATTTTAAGCTATTCGCGCTGTCAGAAGTTAAGCGTGAAAAGAAGTATAGAGTCTACATAGAAGTGAAACACTCAGCAGTGAGCCTCAACATTAAAGTCGACAATTTTAAACTACTTTGCCGCTGCGAAGCCCGAACGACCGTGTAACTATGGTTAGACATGACTGCAATACACACGCGCGCATAGAAGAGGTATATAAGAGAGATTTAGAATAGCGGGAACCAATCTGTTAGGTAACTAACGGGGCGACAGAGAGCACGCGCGGGACAAGACAGGCCCACGTGTTAGTGTTCCGCCCATGCGCCCCGCTACTCCCCTATCACCCCAACCGATAGGGTCCCCCTATTCTAAAGCCCCTCATAGACTAAAGAAAAAGCATGCAGAAAAGAATCAGCACACTTCCCAGTTGTGGCGGATCCTGCTGGTGACCTTGAGCAGCTTTGCTAGGAGCAGCCACTTGCGCAGGTCCCCTCGACGACGCAGCTCCCGGATCTTGAGCACGGCCAGCGCCTCGGCCTCGTTGACGTTCAGCGCCATGACGTAGCCACGAAGACAGCACCTGCAAACACACCGTCACAGAGACAGGAGCAGACTGAGAAACGGGGTTTGGCGCGCAAGCGGAGTAAGGGTGAGCACGTGACTATCGCAGCCAATCAGCGAAGAGGACGGGGAGAGGAGGAGAAACGCCCCTCTTTCTTGCGTTCCGAAACACTCCCAGCTTCCCTTTCTCCCTTCCTTCTCCCGAACCTGACACGCAACTGCGATTGGCAGAAAGCCGCTGTGCTCCCTATTCCCACAGCCTGCTTGCTACCTTCGCGTCCGGAATTTTTCTGCGTTGCTGAATTTTCGTGCAAAGCTGCAACAATGATTTGCATGCATTGCGGCAGCTTTGTGCTGTCTGCTACCCCTGTCACACTACCAAATTTAATGTCATTGTAATCGAATAACATTAGCACCTAATGTCCTTAATCGACTGCTACACGAGAACATGTAATGTCATCATGGCGAACGGCGATGGTGAATGACATTCGCCATCTAATGAATTACGGGAACTCATTCGCATTCGATCTCGAACCGTATGCGTACTCTACACACCAGATACGCAGCAGAAACAAGCGGCGCGAAAAAATAACTTGCACACTGCCAAACTTAGAAAGTGGATTTATTTAGTTCTGCTAAAAAAAGTTAATGTTGGTGTGAATCTTTTTACACTAGAGGCTGTCGTGGATAGCTATTACCCTCGTTCTCAGCAGCTGCCGAGCGTGAAGCAGCGTCTTTCCCGCGACCGTCGGTTATTTTGGGTTGCGTGTTTCTTGCTGGTTGGCGTGCTATGTTCGTTAAGCTCGAAAGTACTTAAAAATGTAACTGAGCAGTTGACCTTTTGGAAGTCATTTCCATGCTTCGCGCGTGTCCGCGCGCCGCCATGTCAGCCATTTTGTTTATATTTATCGGATTTGTGTTTCACTTTGTACTTGGCTTGGCTTTTGTTGGCTAAAGTGGTGCAGAATGACCAGAAATAATATTTCGAGCTTATAATGCTGCCCACAAACGTTCTCACCTGCTTTTGAAAACACTGCACAACAATTTCAAACATCTTTTACGCTCGCTGATGTCTTCCAGTTGTACTATCTTTTTTTCACTGATCGTCAGTGCCACCATTGTCGAATTACGTTATTGTTTTTCGTCCAGCACTGAAAGAGGCCAAATGACATTCGATGCATCGAATGACATTAAATTTGCTAGTGTGACAGGGGTATCACCCTTCGCTGGCGTACCTGAGTTTATGGCGCGAACTCTCGGCCGCTGCAACTCCTTTCTTCTTTAACCGCTTACTTCAAATCCGATTTAGTGACCGTTCTCTTTTAACGGCAGTAGACCGGCTTCGCAAAGCCCACTGCGCATGCGCGCGTTTACCGGCAACGGTCAAGCGCCATCTTGGATATAGTCCGTCGCGGTGTCGTCGTCACGGCAACTTACTTTATTTGGCGCCTTGACTCGAATCAGACCCGTTGGCAGCATCTTTCCGCCATGACATTTATAAACGTCAGCTAAACGAAACAGAGGCGTTACTGCAGAGTTGAGAGGAATGCGGTGCTAATCGCAGCTGGCGCAGGGCTGAGGCGGCGTGTAGTTGCTGCATAGAGAGGTGACCGTGCGGCAACCTTGCGCTTCTTACTCGAACCTTCGTGTTTAAATCTGCTTGACCGTCACTTTCACTCATTTTGTCAGCAGAACATTTCTATGCACAGCGATGCCCGCCTTTGAGCGCCCTCATACTGTGCTTACATTTCGTGCATCTCGTTTTGCCCTGTTAATTTTCGAGGTATCCCTCTATAGGCGTCCACTAGCCATATCACGGAATATTTGTTGTCTTTATTTCCCCGTCATGCTTCTTGCCCAAAATTGACCATGAGGCTCTCTTATTTGCTTAAACAAACATACAAATTCATTCACGCAGTGCTTATGGCTTTCCCTGGCAGTAGTGGAAGGAAGCCACAAAATTTGGGCAAAAGTTTTAGTTTCGAGCGCATGTTCCGCTTTGTTCGATTATTGACAAAATAACTGGCCTTTTTGATTACGTAAATTTCTGTTGCAATTGGTCCGATTTTTTTCTTGCTGCATAACTACTGGAAGCAACAATGTTATTTTGCGCTGCTTCAGACAGAACAATTTCCATATAACTGTGCGGAGAAGATTCAGGTTCTGCAAAAAATATTACGTTTTGTCTCTTCGCGTAAATAAACACCCAATTTTGCGAAATCCCAAAAAGGACGTTATCCACGTTTAGTCATATATGATTTTATATATGGTGGTATTAGTGATATATGATAGATATAGAGGAGAAATATAGTTACCACAGCTATTGTACACAACTATGCCGGAAATACCAGCGCAGGCCATATGGATGAGATCTGCACTGGGGTGGCCAGAAAAGATAAGGAAGTGGGTCAAGCGTGCTTGAATAGGAACCTCTATTTCCAGGTGGTAGCTAAGCAGTCTGAAAGCGATAAAGAGAAAGAGGAGAATGTAAATCCCAGAACGGAGGTCGTGTTCAGAGCAAGCAGGAGAACAGGGCAAAAGTGTCTGGGTGATAACAGCAAGCAGACAACCAGGTCCTTATCGCTGCTGACTTAAACATTGGAATGTGCACAGGAGCTATAATGGTTCCCGTAAAGGATATGGCGAGTATCAGTCGGGGGTTTTCCGGGAAGGACAATGAACGCGACGTTAAGAAAGACGTAAAGCAAACTGTCGGAGAGTGCGGCAGGGCGTAATCCGGGAACGGTAGCGGTGTGACTCACTGGTGTCCTCAACGATGACGCCGCGTATTTCCTGGAAAGATAAGCTGTGGGAGTTGACGATATCTACAGTCAGATACAACACTAGAACGATGCGGCTTTTCCCCATAAAAGGATCTCCTTTTAGCCAATGGCGCTGGCTGATTCTCATCGCCCTGTCAGAATGACAGTGCAAGGAGTGGCGCCACAATGAAGAGAAGGGTCTATCCCCGACCAGAGAGGGAAGGGATTATCCTCTTTCATCTACCACTCCCTGCTCTGTCACACCAGCAGGGTCACGAGAATCTGCCGACGTCATTGACTGGAAGGGGGTCCTTTGACGGGTGGAAGCCAGTGAGTTCCTAAGTTGTATCCGAATGGACTCGTATAGTGGTAGCGGCGGGGGTGAATGAAGTCCAGAACGGTGACGCCGCACGCGTGGTAGAAAGATTAGCTGAGTGAGTCGGCGATATAAGGGCAGTGGCACAGCGGGTGCAAATCGTCGTGTGCACAGTATCGAAAGTGCTCGGACGGAATGCACCGAGGTCCTCGGAAACGAAGGACCAGTGCGTGCGTCGGGGTGTGCTCACGATTTCACTCGCCTTCAAGTACGTTCGAGAAAAGTCCTCTTTTTCTGTGCAACGGCGTCGAGAAAGCCCTGTGTTAACCTTACAATGATAAAAAACAAAAAAAAATCCATGCGATGTTAAAGAACGCTCACAAGAGTTAGCGCTAACACTACCCCCTCTGAAACAAAGTCAAAAATCACTTTGAAGCGTTTTCTTTTTTTGCTTGGTCATAGGCGAACGCAGACAAAAGCAAGAGTTTCTGGTGAAAACTGTCCAATAAGAACGACTTTTCACCAGGAGTGAAATCTTTGCGCATGGTAAAAACGTTTCAAAATGGGGGAATAGAAAGGAACACTAAAAGTAAATACTTTCGCACGATCCAGGATAGCTGTTTTAGCCTTCGTTGCTCTGACTAGCGGTTCCCGGGCGCAGATACTTTTCGGATGACGATTTGGTTGGTAAACATTTATTAAAACAGTCAAGGGGCCGAAGGCCCAGATCTAGGGGTCGGCCAAGACTCCTTGGAATCTGGCAGCCTCTAGAGCGACACCGATGAGCGTTCGTTGGTCGTCTAGGGTAGAGCTGCGTAGACGAGCCTCCCAGGTATGTTGTGTGGGTGTTGGCATGTGTTGTCGTGGACAAGTCCAGACCATATGAAGGAGGTCTGCTGGGATATTGCAGTGTTTACACATCGGCATATACCGTTCAGGAAATATATTATGGAATCTTTTGGGATTGGGGAAAGTGTCCGTCTGGAGTTGGCGCCATGTGACGGCCTCTGTCTTTATAAGTTCTTGGTGCGGACCTGGATAGAGTTGGCGAGAAAGACGATAGTGCTGGGCGGGCATGTTGGGGGCGGGGTGATAAGCTGCTCGGAAAGTGAGCCCTCGAGCTAGCTCATGTGCTCCCTCATTACCCTTCAGACCCATGTGGGCTGGAGCCCATATCAGTAGGGTCAGGTGTTTAGGAGGATTTGATACGAGTACGCGAAACGCTTCGACTGAAATACGGCCATGAGTAAAATTAAGAATGGCGCGCTGTGAGTCACTTATGACTACTCTAGCTTTAGAAGTGGACAGCGCGAGAGCAATAGCTACTTCCTCCGCTGTAGTGATATGTGAAGTGCGTACGGAGCAGGAGGAATGGAGAGTCATGTTCTCATCTGTGGCAACCGCTGTTGCAGCAGTCCGAGTAGGATGGCCTGCCGCGTCTGTGTAAAGCACATCAAGTCGGCCAGCATATCGCTGCTGGAGTGACGCGGCCCGAGCTTCTCTGCGATCTTGATGATGAGTTGGATGCATGTTGCGGGGGAGAGGGAGAGTCTTGATGTTGGCCCTGATGGCAGGTGGGAGATTGACCACCGAAGATGGCAGACGGAAGGGAGCGATCCGAAGTCGTTCGAGGATAGAGCGGCCTGCGGAAGTTAGGGAGAGGCGTTGGCGCTGGGCCAGGAGGGCCGCCTCAATGAGCTCGTCAACCGTGTTGGAGACACCAAGGGCGAGGAGCTTGTCGTTGGGAGTAGAGAGAGGAAGACCAAGGGCTGTTTTGACGCCGCTGCGGATAAGGCAATCCAGGCGGTGCTTCTCCGTGAGCGTGAGACGTAAATATGGAGCAGTGTAAGCAATACGACTTACTACAAATGCTTGAAAGAGACGAAGGAGATTCGCCTCCTTCATGCCTGCCCGCTTGTTGGAAACGCGCCGTATGAGACGGCCTGTCTGCTGTGTGTATCGATGCAAGCGTTGTATTGTGTTGGTGTTGGCTCCGTTGGCTTGGAGGTGGAGGCCAAGAATTCGGATGGTGTCGACCGTAGGCACTAGAAGGTTGTTAACAGTGAGGCGGATATTTGGAGATGTGGGGGGTTTCCGGGTGCCGGGATAACGCACAAAGAAGAGCTCAGATTTTGCTGCTGAGCACTTAAGTCCTTAAGTGCTGACGACCGTTTAGCGATTGAATGGCAACCTCGAAGCAGTCATTTACGATTCAAATAGTATAGAGGCACTCAAGGACGGACTCTGCCGAGGAGAGAACGCATCCTCAGGAAGACAGTAGCTCGCGTATGGTGGCTAGAAGGGGTCATAGCTCGCGTTTGTGAGCCAAGCTCTTTGCATGCGAGTGGGACGCAAAAATTCTACAGACGCCCTAGTGGTGGCGAAAATTCCGGGCACGAAGTCGAAAACTAGGAGCCGAGGGAATCAGGAAAAAAATTGGCGGGGGCTTAGCTTTGGTTAAGCCTGGTAGGTTGCGACAGCAAAGCGCAGCGCCTTCAACTGAAGGAACGCAGTGCGCCGCGTCTACAGGTCACGCGTGGCTAACGGCCGCCGCTGCGCCACGACTCAAAACGTCTTCTGTAACTTTTTTTTATATTTGGTTTTTGATGTTCTTGCGACTGAGAGAAAGAAAACATAACCTACAGCTGGTATGACGTCACAGCGGCAGTAGCGCCACAGGTGCGCGGCGTAACTGCAGCCGGGCTATCTGAAGGAGCGAGTTGGTCGCCCATATTCACTCCGCTAAAGGGCAAACGTAACTGCGGCCGGGTCACGCGAAGGCTTGAAAGTGCGAGTAGTATTGCTTTCGCAATAATAACAGACTTCTACAAAGGACAGCTGCGTGTCAGGTTCGGGAGAAGGAAGGGAGAAAGGGCAGCTGGGAATGCTTCAGAGCTCAAGAAAGAGGGGCGTTTCTCCTCCTCTCCCCGTCCTCGTCGCTGATTGGCTGCGAAGGTCACGTGCTCACCCTTACTCCACGTGCAGGCCAAACTCCGCTGCTCAGTCTGCTCCTGTCTCTGTGACGGTGTGTTTGCAGGTGCTGGCTTCGTGGC
Source organism: Amblyomma mixtum (assembly GCF_055824585.1). Lineage (NCBI taxonomy): Eukaryota > Metazoa > Arthropoda > Arachnida > Ixodida > Ixodidae > Amblyomma > Amblyomma mixtum. The sequence continues at coordinate 231,685,181 of NC_143013.1, forward strand.
TACGTCATGGCTCTGAGCGTCAACGAGGCCGAGGCGCTGGCCGTGATCCAGATCCAGGAGCTTCGTCGTCGAGGGGACCTGCGTAAGTGGCTGCTCCTCGCAAAGCTGCTCAAGTTCACCAGCACGATCCGGCACAACTGGGAAGTGTACGGATTCTCTTTTTATTCTCTTTTTTATTTATTATACTCGTGTAGTCACTTTTAAGCGGGCATCCGTATTGCAGTCACACAGGCAGGAAAAATTTTAAAATTTGCGTCCTTTATCTTGAGGGCCACTGCTTAGTATTTGGTTTGCATGTAAGTTATTCTGTACCTCACGTTCTGGCTTTTCACGTCGCTATAATGGTAAAATAGACACCACTTTGAGCTCCGGAGCGGAGTCTCAGGTGTGGAGGAAGTTAACGCAACAGTTTGGATGTCCCGATTATAATTGAAATTTAAAAAGAAAATGAAAACACGAAAGCCCTTCTCAAGAACGAATACGCGAATGACTGTTATCTACTCACCATCAGTTTTAACAACCGTAGACTTATAGTGCAGGTGCTAAACAACAGCCTTGTTTATATTTGATATTTCTTACGGTAAAGAACAGCTGTCCGTCTTTCTGGTTAACTATTCACTAAGGCGAAGACGGTGATATTGACCATGGGACCTTAATATTCCCCGCCGCAATTTCTTGTGTTGCACCCCTGCCTGATGCTAGACATATTCCACGTGCAAAGTGACACTATAGGTAAAGATTAAGTGCAGGTACTCCATTGCGTTCGATGACCTCAACCACTGGGCATTTTCGCGATCGATGACAGCGAACAAAAGCGGGAAAAATTTGCAGGATGGAAGAAGACAACAAACCTCCTACACTACCACTGGGAATGAATCTGATTACCACTTAGAAGACATAGAAACTCTCCCTCGCGCATGCGCAGTTCTCTTCGGTAGCTGCTACTGATTACAAGTAACTAGAAACTTTGCTCACAAACCTGTCTTTTTGACCCTTTGTTTGTTCCCTTCACTCACGCACGGTTTAAAGGAAGCTGCATAGGTTTCAGAAATCAACGAGCTTAATAGGGTCGAATGTGTGAAACTTGCAGGTAAAGCATGCAAAGTCTTTTTGGGCTAGCACTTGAAATAGTGAAGTAATCGCCGATGAAAATCCGGATGCCCTTCAAGCTTCTCCGCAGCGACAACGCCAAGTGGGGGGCGCTTGATGACGTCATCGAAGTAATCATACACTTCCAACGTACAAACGCCTGCTTTGAAGGAAAAAAAACCAACGCCACCGTTTGTAAAGGACGCAGTGAAATACCGTGAAAGGGTGCGCGTGCTAGGAAGAGAGGACACACAGACGAAGCAAAGCACCGTACGATCATGTATGACTAGCGGACGTACGCTTTAGCAATGCCTAGTGGTGGCATAGTATTTCCTGCGCCCCGCCGCGGTGGCCCAGTGGTTACGGCGCTCGGCTGCTGGAGCGAAAGACACGGGTCTTTCGATAGAGGCGAAATTCTAGGGGCCCGTGTATTGTGCGATGTCAGTGCACGTTAAAGAACCCCAGGGGGTCGAAATTTCCGGAGCCCTTCACTATGGCGTCTCTCATAGCCTGAGTCGCTTTAGGACGTTAAACCCCAATAAACCAGTTTTTTGTCGTCTTCTTTATTGCGTTTTCTGAGTAACAAGTGCATAGATCGCTACAAATCGGCTCAACAGCTGCCATGATTGCGTGAACGAGAAGTAGCGTGGCGGTGCTTGCCAATAGTAAGGCACAGCACAGAAACGTCGTTTTCCTATCGTATTTCGGTACATCTATAATTCGAACTGCATAACGATGAATCCCATGTGGAGAGGAGCATATATACAGCAGAAATACACCATTAGTTGGCCCTAACATACAAAAATAATCTCATATCTAAAGTCGGATACAGCTTAAAAATAGCGTGTAGAATGGATCTCAAAACAAGCTCTCCAACCAAAGGCATGGATGTATTTTCGTGGCGTCATGATCAGCAGCCTTGCAGTGCCACGCCAGCAGTTAAAAGGCGGCTGACCGCGGCGACAGTAGTTTCAAGGATTCCGTTGAGGGGAAGTGCCGCTGTCTACTTCAGCTGGATCCGGCTATACGTAACCACCTAATAGCACCATTGGGGCACTATCCACACCCAGCACACACATGTTGGAGAAGAACAGCCATTTAGGGATCGTCGGCAGAAACCATGTATTTTCAGTGACTCAGAATTGGCGATACGGAGCTACACGTTGAGAAGAATCTACCCACAAGCAGCACGGATGCTGCAAAATTCTCAGCTCGCACGGAGCATTCTTCTAATCTGGACGCCTGCTCATGGCTCCGTTGGTAATGAGACGACTCATAACCTAGCTCGAGAACTGTCCAGCCGAGCTGGGTCGTGCAGCCCGCCCTATTTCCTTACAGAGACAACCTGCAGCCCTGCAGGCTTGCAAGGTACACATTCCCCCCAGAAGATAAAACGCTCTCCAAACAACAGTCCGAAGTCTGGCGAAAACTTCAATTTAAAACCTACCCAAATCCCCAATTGTGTAGCTTCTGTTCGTATGGACTCTACTCAGACAAAAGCAAAAATGGGAAAGTAAAGCCGATCTAGATCGCATGATTTAGAACTGCCCGCAGTCGCTACCCGCAGGTCACTTCATTACTGATGTTCAGCCCCGACCCGGGGACACAGATCAAGTTCCACCAGCTAGCTGAAGACGCCGCCGCTGTCCAAGGGATAGCGGCCGTCGATGGCTTCCGGTTGCTCCTCTGCATCCGCTGGCAATAAAGTTTCACCACCACCGTAGAATGTTTTGATTGGCGGAACATGTGCAACATTTAACCCGTGCTCCATTAACCAGGCGGTGCAAGAATGACCGAGATTTAAGATATCCCGCAAGGAACTCAGATGTAAGACTATCTGCGTTCCTTTGCACGAGTCGAACACTACCGTTGAGCAGGGATTCCAGAGACATATGCACCGGCTTCACCGCTTTGTAACATTCCTGGTACGCAACCGTGGCCATCCAGCACTTACCAAACGGAAATAAACCGAGAAGATTTTGTGCATCGCATAGTCAAAAGCGGGCCGTTTAGATAAACGCGCTGGTTATACATTATATATTAAGGTGCACCACGTGAATGTCATGGTGAGACACCAACAAAAACTGCGTATGACAACAATGAAAAGCGGTACAATGTACTAACATAAACCGCTGTAAGTAGTTCGCGTAGTGCAAGGAGGCATGGTTGCTCGATCGAAGTGGAAGACACTGCGTATGAAAGAGACTAATTGTGGAAACACCACCAATTCTAGGTGACTACGCGTAACAGCCCTTGGCAGAATGGCTTCTGATCCTTCTGGGAGGTGTTTTAAGGCTTTAAGTGTGGCCTCCTTTAAAATGAATATTACCCCCCGTCCCTCCTCTCCGCTGACACATATTCTTTATCATCGCGCATAAGCAGTGCAAAAACGACAGGTGCCATCTAAGGAGAAATCAAGTTTTATCTAAGTGTGGTGACGATGCATTGCTGCAGTCTTTAGCTCTGCCACGCCGATACCTCCTGGACTCAGCCCGCACTGTCGGAGCTTCCTCCCTTCCCTTACGGCGCGGTTCAGGTGTCCACCGAGATATGCGAGACAGATAGTGCGCATTTTCTTTCCTCAAAAACCAATTTTTTTAATTTTCATGTCCGTCGCCTGTCAAGACCATCAAAATGCGTATGCCCCTCGAGGCTGATTGTGGACACGACTGCTCGCGCGTTCTTTTAGCACAAAGTGAAAAAATCTTCGCGGCGCCAACAAGAAAAAAGAAAAGATTACCGAAGACAGTTGGGAAACTATAAAAGTGTGCTTGACGAAAGCCTTGTGGTCAACCCACTGCTCCTTCCCCGAACCGCTTGGCGCATGGCGGGCTTCCCGCACGTGCGGTTTTTATTGCCTTTCGCGACTGCGGTCGCTATTTTTATCGTAGTGTTTCGCGGCGCCGCCGTCACCCGTTCGGCGTTCATAGTGTTCATTGGCGTTTGCGTTGACGTTTTACGCTCCGATCATTTTAAGAAAAGGAATTGCGCAAACTGGCTCGCTGGGTAAGTGGACGCCTTAATCGCGTTGTTGTGTTGTTGATGCTGCCGTATGAGCCGTTGCCTAGCAACCGTCGCGGTGGACGCCCGAACCGCACCGTAAAGGAAGGGAGGAAGTGGGAGTGAAAGAAGAAAGACAAAGAGGGGCCGTGGTGAAAAAAATGAAAATTGTATTCGAGGATAGGAAATTGCACAGTAACTGTCTCGCTTATCTCGGTGGACACCCGTGATCCATTTGTAGAGGAAGGAAGGAAGTGGGAGTGAAAGAAGAAACAGAACGAGGGGCCGTAATGAAGAAAATGAATTTGAGGAAAGGAAATGACGGAGGAGGTTGCGCTCTGCACGGAGGACCGGCCACAGTTGGCATGATTCCAGCGCACGGCGGACACCGCGAGCATGGAAGGACACCGCGAGAAAGAGAGATAGAGAAAAAACTTTATTTAAAGAGGAATTCGGGGCACGCCCCAGGGTCCCCGCACGACCCCACTGCACTCAAGTGTTTATGTTCCTAAGGTCCACAACACTGGCAACCCGGCCGGTGGCGATGGTCTTCACGGCCGGGTCCTCCGAGCGCAGCAGGGTCTCCCAGGTCTTGAGGTTCTCAAGGTCCCGCGGGGGAGGGTCCGCCGGGCAGAGGGAAACGATGTGGAGGGAAGAAGCGAAGGGTTCTGGGCATAGCGCGCATGCCGGAGTGGGGAAGGAGGGATGATAGTGGGCTAGGGTAAGGGGTGAGGGGAGAGAGTGTGTCTGCAGTCTGCGCCAGAGTGTTGCTTGTTTATTATCTAGGGAGTGGGGCGGGGGTAGAGCTGGCGTGAGGCTCTGTAGGCTTGCGTCAGCTCGCTGAATGAGTGCATGCGCTCCTTCGTGAATCCCCGATCCGAGGCCACCGTAGCCCGGTATAAAGAACCTCGTGCTAAAAGGTTGGCGGCCTCGTTTCCGGGATTCCCGGAGTGCGCGGGCACCCATATCAGCTCCACTTGGCGGGGCGGGGGTGCATCGGGCGAGTCCAGTATGCTAAAAGCAGGGACATGGACTCGGCCTTGAGCAAAATTTAGAATCGCAGTTTTAGAATCACTTAAAATGTACCGGGCTTCCGTGCGGGTGATAGCAAGGGAAATGGCGGCTTCCTCTGCAGCCTCTGGGGACGTGTCTGGAGGGAGAGGTAGTGTGAGGAGGGCGGATAAAGAGGAGTCCACCACACCTGCTGTCGCTTCATCACCCCTGCAGGCAGCGTCCCGAGGGGCCTGTAGGAACTATGAGTTGGGCTGGGTTCCCCCGCTTGCCTGGCGCATATTGGAATATAGCTGCCGATGCGAAGATCCAATTCCACGCAACCTGATTTGGGCCCCCGGTCACAAGGGCCTCCAGGGAAACAAACAGGCCGATCAGGCCGCCCGCGCACTCTCTCCCCGGGCTATTTCCCTATCCTTGGAAGCCTACTCCCAATCAGACACTCTGGCCCTTACATTCAAACACATCACCGATTACTACAAGGAGGAGCACCGGCGCTACCGGCCCCTTGTAAGGGACTGGATCGCGCTGACGAGCGCCTCCTCTTCAAAATTCTTACTAACACTGTACTGTGCCCGGCGGTACTTAAACATTTCAACGCATCCTTTGATGGCACGTGCCAGTTCTGTGGGGAGGTGGCTGACACCTTTCACATGGTTTGTGCGTGTCACTAAAACCCATCTATCCCCCCCAACCCCAATCCCACCAGAGAGGACTGGGAGGCGGCCCTGCTCGGCTGTCAGGACCTAAAGACCCAAAAGGCCTTGGTTCACCGGACGCGGGCGGCGTTGCTTGCCAATGGGGCCCCGGAATAGGGGCTCCACCTAGTATGGTTAGGGGAAAGGGCCAATAGGGCCTACCCAAATCACCTCTCTGTAAAAATTTATTACACTATAAATGTTTTTCACCACCACCACCACCCATACCGCGTCGGGCTCGGGGCCGTACGCTCGATGGAGTGCCTTCGCACGGGCTCTGCGGCGCTGCTCATGGTGGGACGGGTGCATATTCCTCGGGAGCGGCCTGATGAGGAGCTCCCGGTGAAGGGGTCGTGGGATGGCGAGGAGGGTTGGGTCGTTGGCCGGTATTTTGATTCAGAGGGAGTCCAGGATGTACCGACCTGTGGAGGTTTTTGTGAGCCTGATATATTGGGCCTGTCGGTGGGCCTCCACCAGTTCCCCGATCGTGTTGTGGAGGCCCAGGCCTAGTAATCTGTCTGTGGGTGCGTTGAGGGGAAGATGAAGTGCTACCGCGAGCATAAGCCAATAAAGGCTTTCGCCTTAATAACCTGCAAAACAGCACTCCTAAAAGGTGGAAGCGAATGCTTCCTTCATGGTGGTGCACACCCGTCGCCCACTTATGCTGGTGAATCCCACCAGTGTTGTTTATGGCGGAAGCGACCAGGGCGTACGCCGACCCCGGGCGCAGTGGTTGAGTCACTTGATTCAGTCAGTCCATATTAAGCACCAAGAAGGGAGTGGGCCTAGTGTCTTGCAGCTTATCCGCGGCAAGCCAGGCGCACTTCACGAAAGAGGAGTTGGGGAGGGCAGCCGACTGAATTGCCTTTGGGCATTTTAGATGACAACTGGCCGAAGTTGCAGATGACCCAGAGCAGTTTAATACCCCTGCTACACGGCTGTTTCGAATGCCTTCCAACCGAATGTCATTCGACTCGACTGCCGAACTTACGCTGCTACACGAAGTTTTTCGATGGCATTCGGTTCAGATGACATTCGAGTCGACGGAGCTCGGCGAAGACATTCCAGATTTTGGAATGCCTTCGAAACACGAACACAGCCCGAACCGACCAACAGCAGTCGCCGTCGCTTCCCCCCGCCCACAGCCCAACAGCGGCGCGACTTCTTTCGGCTCTGTGGCTGTTCATTTCTACCCGCTGGTATTTTTTTAGCAAACAGCTCGTGTTCTGTCTTAGTGAGTGCTTGCAGATAATAGTATAGTACACCAATGAACAATTACCGCGTGTGCATGAAATTTCCCCAGGAGTGCGCCGATGAGGACGACTGCACCCATACTGCTGTTTACATCGCTGCGTATGAACAGCTTGCGCTCGTTTGCAAGACATAAAGCGAAATATGCGCTTTAGTTCTATTAAATAATCCCTTCCCTTCTGTACCAGTTGTACCTGTGCTTTTTTACGCAGTGCAACAATCTGTGAGAAGCGCCGACGGGATCGCTCGCCTGAGAAACACTTGACAGCCGGGTTGTTGACATCGCGTAGGACCGGCGCTTCTCGCTAATTTTCCCGGCTTCCTCCGACATGCCCAGTACTTTATTTTAAACTACTCTATCCAGAAGTATGTTTGTTGACCGTTTGCTTTAACTGAAACGGCCTAACTTGTTGCCCACAAGCTAGCGACGGCGACGACTGCTGCTGGCCGTAAACACTGCTCGGCAGCCCGAGTCACACCGCCGCTTCCCGTTCATCGTATGCGCGTCCTGCGATGTAAGCAATAGTTGATTTCATGTCACTGTTGTCAAAACTACACTCGCTGACCATTTGCATTCGCTAAAACTTGTGAATTCGTTCTTCACTACCACCGCAATCACCGATCCAGCCCTGCGGACTCCCTAGGCCTAGTCGTCGCGGAAGGGAACGGAGTCGTCGTCGACTGAAATTAATTTGGCAAGTGGTTATCGCTAGTGAGTGTCCAAGTATGCACATGTGAAATATAGCCGTTCGTTTCGCTTATTTCAAATACGGATAATGTATAAGCGCGCATGTATTCGCACCGTCACCTCATCAGCGTGTTTTCGCTCAGCTGCCGAACTCCCGAGGGCATGAAGGCTGACCGTCCGCCGATCGGATTCGTCGGTGTCGTGTAGCCGAAAAACTTGTCCCATTACAATAATATTAAAGTGAGCTACAAAGTTCACTATAATCACGTGCTGCTGTTCACCGTGATAGTGCCGTTGTCGGTCTAGTATGACCGTCGTCGTCGTTGTACACTGAAAACGAGCTGAGAATTTCGAATGTGTTTGGAAAGTGTCGTGTAGCACCGCGGGAGTCCGTCGAGTTCGAATGCCATTCCATGTCTCGACTTCCATTCGACTCAGATGTCATTCGAAAGTACCCGTGTAGCACAGGTATAAGACGCTGTACGATTAATGGGGAAAAAATCTCTAGCCGTTGTGAGCAGGACATTGAATTGATTTTGACGAGGAGCCCAATGGATCAAGTGGATAGGCAAAGAATTGGAGTTGGCATAATAGGAAACGACACCTTTCCTGTGATGCGCGGCCTCTATCCTGGATCGAGGATATGACCAGGGTCGATTTCAAAGGCCCTGCCTAATGTGTGGTGGTTGTGTTGACCCCAAAGGAAATTGGTTTTGAGGAAAGGACATGACGCCGTAACTGTCTCACATATCTCAGTGGACACCCGAACCGCGCTCTAAGGGAAGGGATAAAGCAGGTAATGAAAGAAGCAAGAGGTGCCGCATGGGGGTCCACAACACTCTACAAGAACTGACTGAAGTCCACCGCACAGCACAGTTGGACAGACTATCCTCCACAAATACGGGCAGACACATTCTAGCCGCATTAAACATGCAACCAACGGGTCCCCCGCCGAAGATCAACGGCCTTATCCGCCGCATCAGCACCCGCCGGAGAGGTATGAAGGAGGATGACCTCTGTCGGCTCACGCAAGCTTTCCTCATTAGCTGGATAGTTTACTCCTACCCCTACTATCACCTTCGCCGGAAGGACGAGGAAGCTGTTAACAGCATTATACGTGCAGCGTACAAAGCGGCACTGGGGCTACCTCAGTACGCCAGCACACAGCACCTCCTCCAACTCGGCATCTACAACACGCTCACAGAACTCATAGAGGCACACAAGACCGCCCAAATCCACCGCCTCTCCCGCACTAAACACGGGCGGCTCATACTTGACCGTCTCAACATCAACCCCATAGGCGACGTCCACCCCACGACGCCCATTCCGATAGGGGTCTATAGCCGCCTAGTTATAAAACCAATCCCCAAAAACATGCTACCTGGCCGCCATGATACGCGCCGTCAGCTGAAAGCCCAAGCACTAGATGCCACATACCTTGCCGACGAACACGCAATATACGTAGATGCTGCACGGCAAACTGCAAACACATACGTGGCTTGTGCAACCACGCCACAGTCTACTCTCGTCACCGCCGCCACAGTAGTAGCTCATTCTCCGACAGCGGCAGAAGAAACCGCCATCGCTGACCCACGTACGCGCACAGCCCTCAGCGACTCCAAAAGAGCAATACAAAATTACTCGGCCGGTTTTATCTGCCATCCCGCTGCACGCATCCTTCGTGGCTGCACTCCCGACCATAAGATCAACCTGGTCTGGGTACCCGCCCACGCGGGAAACTCTGGAAACGAAGGGGTCGACCGACTAGCCCGAGGACTAACCCACCGGGCGGCCGGCCCCACGGACCCAGGCGCTCTTGCCGAGGCTCCCCAGACCTTTGCCGAAATTACCAACCTCTACAGAGAGATGAGACGCCAGTTCCCGCCTCCACACCCCGACTTGAATCGAGCGCAAGCCACCTTGCTCCGCAGGTTGCAGACACACTCCATCCTTAACAATTCTAGACTTTCACTCATCACAGACGGGGAATGCGACCCCGTCTGCCAAAATTGTTACCAGGGAGAAATCGCCACCCAGGCTCACATCCTCTGGGGTTGCGCGGGAAATCCGCCCCCTCGAACCTTACTGCCAGCTCTCTCCGAAGACGGATGGAACCAACTCCTTAGAAGGCCTGACAAGAGCATCCAACTGGCACTCATTTCGTGGGCCCAGGAAGTCGCCCCCACCTGGGGGCCACACCAAGCCCACCTGCCCTAAATCCCGCCAATCTATGGCAATAAAGTTGTTTCTCTCTCTCTCTCTCTCGGACAACACCCGCAGCATTCCTAAACAAATCAAGGAAAAGCTAATGGTCCAGCCACTACCCAAGAACGTACACCCAACAAAATCGGGAAAGACGCGAAGCACGCGCCAAAGCCCTGTATAAAAAACACGCGGACAACGAAGACGCAGTCTATGTAGACGCTGCAGAATACCCATGCAACCCAGCGTACGCCCTAAGCATTGTGTCACATGACCTCAAACTCAAGGCTTCGGGCTCGATAAGGGCAACCACCTCTCTCGAAGCGGAAGAGGCGGCCATAGCACTGGCCATAGCATCTTCCACTGCCACACTTATAATGAGTGACTCCAAAACCGCAATCAGGAATTTTGCAAAGGGACAGATCCATTCTGCTACCTACAAAATTCTCCAATCAAGCCCCCCATGACCCCAGACCAATTCAATTAGTCTGGGTGCCAGCCCACGCAGACAATCCCGGAAACGAGGCGGCGCACTCTATTGCTCGGGCGTACGTCAACCAAGCCGGCCAAACAGTCGAGAGGGATTGCGCACAGGACAGACTAATCACGTACAATGAAATCACGCTACACTAAAGAGAGGAAAGGCTCACATATCCGCCACCACACTACACCCTCACGAAGGAACAACAGGCTATATGGAGGCAACTGTAGTCCAGAACGTTTCCTTCACCGGCCTATCTGGCACTAATACACCCGAGTCAATACAAGCCCGAATGCTCTCTTTTTGGGGCTCCGAGAGAAAACTTCGAACACATACTCTTCATATGCCGAGAACTTCAACCACCATCTCGCTGGAACCTCACAGACCTAGAAGGTTGGGAGATCGCGGTCTCTAGCTCCGAACCGGCCTCACAGAAGAGGCTGGTGGAATGGGCGGAGGAGGTCGCCAGAGGTCATGGACTGATGGCCGCCAACCGGGATTAAGAACCAAGCCAACCAAACCTCCACTGCCTCCTTCGCTTACTTGGTTCATCGGTAAAGTTTTTACCTACCTACCTGACATCGCACAGCACACGGGCGCCTTTCGCGTTTCGCCTCCATCGTAACGCGGACGCCGTGGTCGGGTTCGAACCCGGGTACTCTGGCTCGGTACACGGAGCGCCTTGACAACTAAGCCACTCCGGCGGGTTGATCCGTACTCGTCCGTTTTCCGCTCCCTCTGCTTCAGTGCAAATCCGAATCTTTATGAAACCTGCCGTATAGACCGTATTTGCATGGTCTTCGCGATGACCATGACAGCGCGATGCCTACCCAACAGCCTTGTCTGGTAATGAAGAAGCCATCGCGATGTCTGCACGCGACCGTTTCTAAAATAACATAAAAAAACACTGCAGTGCAGCAGAAGACGAAAACACAGAGAATAGAAAACAACACCACGGACCGTTGTGGTGTTCGTTTCTATTCTTTGTGTTTTCGTCTTTTGCCGCGCTACAGTGTTTTTGAAGACTATGAACCAACAAGCAAACAAAGCCACACTAATGATCCAAACTAACGCACAGCAGAGCCGAACCGTTGTTGTTGTTGTTGTTGTTGTGACTGAGAGAAGGATGAAAAGGAAATTGCACGGGCCTGCCTGCTGGCTCGAGCCAAGCCACCGCCGCTGCCACGTGCAGATAGAGGAGGAAAGATCAGAGGAAAGAGTAAAAGGAAAGGAAAGACGCGCGTCGCAGCAACAACTGCGTCCGCTCCGGACGCTGCTGAAATAAACAGATAAGCTGCCGAAGCCGCGCTCGCCGAAGCGAGATACCATCGAATAAGCGATCCCATTTACATTACCGCCACGGCTAGCGTGCCTGCCGGTAATGCGTGCCGTGTGCAGGCGGTTGCCGTGGCCAGTGGGGGAGTGAAATCGGTGGAGAATTGAGGACAAAAATGGCCGAAGTGAGGAGAGTGTCGCTACGTTCAGTATCGAGGGGGTTTTGTTGAAATTATAGAGTCACTCCAGTTGGAACCTCTGAACTGAATCAGTATAGTGAGTCTAGGCTAGAACAGATGTTTGTTTATACTCACAAATCAAGGTATTCGGTTAGAAAGGGATTAAGCAACGGAATATGTGGGAACAATGATGACAGAAGAAATTTTAAAAACGAAGAAACGCTACGCGTAATTTATCGAAGGACCGGCTACTTCAATCGTTTCGCTTGGACAAAGAGATTGGGTAAGGGCAGAGTAGAAAGTTCCTATAGTCGGATGCAATTCAAGAACGAAGCGACTTTTCCTCGTCAAAGAACCGCCTTCCAATCAATGGCATCGGCCGATTCTGATGACCCTGTTAGCTTTTAGTAGCGACAGCTACATTACCCGCTGTCTCACCGTTTCGCTGTGGGCCTTCGGCGCCTCTTGTGCGCATGCGCGAGGAGCCGAGTGACGTCACAGCCGCGCAGCTGGTGGGCCGCGAAGCTCGCCTCTGACGGAGAGGAGCCGCCGAGTGACGTCACAACTGCCCGCGCCGCTCGCTTCCGACCATGGCGGCCAAGGAGAGCGAGGCCGACGCTGTGCCACTGCCATTTTTTTTATACCTCAAAGGCCCCTGGTATGGGGCAGTACGTGAGGGGTGGGCGTAGTAGTTAAAGAACAATGGTCTTGATAGCGTTCTTAATATGGATGACGTTTTTATGATGCACGGCGTCCTGTGGTAGGTCCTTCCAGACCCGGGGTGACGTGACGAGAAAAGATCGCGAATGAGCGGTATAGTCCTTGCGATGGGGGCGTAGACGGCGTTATGGTGACTAGTATGCCTTGAGAGGCGATGGGGATACGATATGACTGAATCTCTAAGAGATTAATGATAAAACATACGACAGAGGCGCAATCGAGAAATTTTTTGTTGCGTTTCAAGGTTGGGCAAGTTTGGTCTAGATTTTAAAGTAGACGCACTAGTCTAGTATCAGTAACCATAATAAATAAAGTGGATAACACTATTCTGTATTTCTTCTAAGGTTAAAAGAGAGGTTAGACTGGGGAGGGTCCAATATTTCTGAAGCGTTTTCTTGTTTAGGGCGAACAAATATTAGTTATCCTCATGATTGGATGGATGGGGTGGCAAATCGTAGACTGCGACATATAAAACCAGGGGCATACCCCTGGTTTTATATGTCGCAGTCTACGATACGATATACGATATCGATATACGATACGATCGTATACGATAAGCCTTGTTAGCGATGTTCATGAAACGGGATGACGATGTGAGGTTTTGCGTTACAGTAATACCCAAGTACTTACAGGAAGAAATGGACGACATTTCCGAACCCAGAAGACCGTATTTAGAAGGAGCATGAATCTGACGGCGATGGAACGAAATCAAAAATGTTTTGGCAATATTACCCATTCCTTACCCATTGCTACATTACATTATTACCCATTGCTGCATTACCCATTGCTTGCACCAAGCTTCGATTCGGTTAAGATCTGGCTGAAAAATGTCAACGTATGCTTTTAGAGATTGGGCGGTAAATTACGTATCGTCAATAAATAAGCGGATGGTGGAGGAAATATTAAAGAGGAAGATCGTAAATGTAGATGCGGAAAAGCAAGGGTCCTAGAATTGTATCTTAATTGGGAAACGCCTGTAATGACTGGGCTACGAGGAGAATAATAATTGTTAGCATAGACAAATTGCTCTCTGTTAGTAAAAAAGTTAAAGCCAGTCTATTATTAACGGATTAAGATTTAAGCAAAGTAGCTTTAGTAGCACTCTCTTATGAGGCACTTTATCTAAAGCTGGTTCGAAATCAAGGAAGAGAATGCCAGTAAGAATGTTTCCGTAAGATTGGAGCATAGGTTGTTAATAAAGACAGCTAATTGGAAGTCACATGAACATCCTTTTAAAAAGCCATGTTGGTTAGTATAGAAAAATTTAACGGAGAAAGGAATTTTACTTTGTGGGAATAAAAAATATGTTACATTAGTTTCGAACAGACACTTGTGAGGGAAATCGGGTGGTGTCACAAAATTCGGCGCAATTTTGGAAACAAAGAAGCAAAAACAGCGCCGCGCGGACACGTCTCGCCGGCGCGAACCGAAAGGGAGAGAAGGAAACCCCCGCTGGGCGCCTAGCCTGTGTGCGCTCTCTCCCCTCCACCACCGCTCACCGACGCGGCATGCGCGTAGCCTTGCGTGCACTAAGCCTTGTGAGCGCGTAGCCTTGCGTGCACTAAGACACGTCCCCCTCGCCCGTCGGCGGCGGCGCCACGACAGAACTAGCCAGAACCTTCGCGAAACGTCTCCATGAGGACGCGCGGCCGGCGAGAGAAAGGAAGGGAAACTACACGGGAGATGCTGCGTGTATGTGCGCGCTACTTTGGCGCCTAGAACAAACAGACGTGGAAGCGAGCCTATAAAAGAAGTACGTTGACCGCTGTCAAGTCAGTCCGGACCGCCGTTTAAGCTTCATCGAAGCGCGCCCGTTCGACTCCCGGGAAAACACCACTCGGCCAGCATCGGACCAACGAGGCAACGTTCGCCAGTCTGCGGGACGGCATCGTCGTGGAACTCTGGTCGTCGGACTGCCGCAGTGCCCGGTGAACAAATTGTGTTTTGTTTGTTTACCTCTCTCTCGTGTGTTAGTGCACTTTAGGTGCAATTTTGCCTTTGTATTGCATTCTCTCTCGAGTTTAATTTTGCACGAGCTGCATTGTTCTGTTAATCACTTTGTATGTGTCTGTACTAGTGATTGTGAAATCCTCTGTATCGTCTCTTCGCTGTATAAACTTTGTTTTATGAACCTTTGGCTCCGACCCATTCTCTGGCTTGCGACCAGCGAAAGCTGGGCACCGAACGCCCAAAAACCTCTTGTCACTTGGTGGCTGGTTCCGCTGAGCTTGCCACGCTGAGTCGAGGGCATCTCCTTCGAGTCCGAGACCGCTACCCCCACACGCTCTAAGGGTGTCTGGGAGCTTCCCACTAAAAGTGCGCGAAGTGTGGGTGACAGGTGGTACTTTTTGCACGAAACAGGTGAGCTTTTTTTGGAGACTGGAATGATCTCACCAACTTTCTGATCTTGTGAAAAGACACCTGTTCATGTGAACTGCTTAAAGAGGTTGCGCAATATTACGCTTGCAATGGTTTTAGTTTGGTTTGGTTTACTGGGGTTTAACGTCCCAAAGTGACTCAGGCTATGAGGGACGCCGTATTGAAGGGCTCCGGAAATTTCGACCACCCGGGGCTCTTTAACGTGCACTGACATCGCCAAGTACACGGGCCTCGAATTTCTCCTCCAAAGAAATTCAGCCGCCGCGGCCGGGATCGAACCCGCGTCTTTCGGGCCAGCAGCCGAGCACCATAGCCACTGAGCCACCGCGGCGGCAATGGTTTTAGTATCTTTTAGGATTTATGCCGTCAACACCAGATGAAGATGTAAGTTACAATGAGCTTCATGATGCCGTTGCCATCAAATATAATCAGTGGCATAACTGGGTGGCCGTGAGCTGCAAATTCCGATAAGGCGCCTTCGGGTTATCTTGTAAAAACTGAAGAAAAAAAAGTTAAAAGAGTCGTCATGTAATGTTAGAGACAAATTTTCTTCTTTTTGTTTTCAACCGCTGTTCTTTTTTTTACTTGACAATTAAAGGAGCAAGAGAATTTGACAATGAAGGCAGTCGTAGATGAAAGGGAACAGGTCCCTCTCTCCTCCCTGTATTGTCATGCCAGTAGGATAATGAAGATCGGCCGAGGGAATTGGATGGAATGGGGTCCTGTGACGAAAAAGAGCCGCTTCGTTCTTGAGTTGTATCCGACTGTGTATACAGAACCGCTATTCCAAATAAGATAATCAAGAAACTGGGACCAAGATCTAAGCAAACATTAACCGAGGTAGTGAGCAAAATGATGGGAAAGCCCCGGAAGCTGGCGGCTAAGCAGGGTGAACATTGATATAGGAAAGGGGACAAAGCTGACACAAACTGTCCCATAACAGCGACGTCGTGGTTTGGAGGGTGGTGATGAAGATTATAAAGGATAGACTGCAGGTATCGGTGGAGAACGACGGAGAGCCAGGAAAGCAACAAAGAGGGATCTGGAGTCAATGGAGGTTAGAGGGCAATCTGTCTTCATTCACGTTGTGTACAGAGAGAGGGAGAGCGAGAAACTTTAATGAACGAAGGAGAGGTCTGCCTGGTGATGCGCCAAGCATGCTACTCCAGAGTGTATTGTTAAGATCGGAGAACACAGGCCTGGGTAGAATTAGTACCGGACGTGACTCAACGCAAAGAAAAGATTCTAGGACGGCGGCAGCAGCGGCGGGGGTAGTGTGACCGAGTCTGTCCTCGGGTCGCCGGTCGGAGCGGTGCTGCGCAAGGTCAAGCGGTTGCTGTTGATTGAATGGCGGCTGTGACCTCGACAGAGGTCTCGTGCTTCGGCCATCCGGTGGGGGGGGGGGGATGTTCGAGGACGTTCATTCACCTGCGGAGAGACTGCAGGAGACTCCTTTCCCGCGGAGGCAACGCACAGAAGACTTGCCGCAGTGACGCATCAGTTAATGATGATTCTGTCTTCCCCTTCCCATCGACCGAGCTGCGAGAGAGCGAGGGAGCCCAGCACCGCACCCTGCCTTGGGTGGTACCACCAGTGTACACATCTGCCCATCTGATTGGACATCGATCTCCGAACTTTATTCCCCAGTCAGGGACCTGGGGAAGCCGAAGCCTATTTAACGGGATGTTGTTTTGTGATCGAAGCACTTTCATCGCGACTGTAAATATGTAAAATAAACCTTCTGTACGGTTTCCTCCATAGAGAGGGGTCAGTGGAAAACAGGGATGCGAATCGAATCGACAGTGGAAACATACAGAACTTCTGAGCAGTAAGTTTCCAAAGAATATATCCAGGATAATTCTATAGGGGAAGCTTTGTTCGAGGCCAGGACGGGTGTATTGCGGACAATGACACCGCGCCGCCGCGGTGGCTCAGCGGCTATGGCGCTCGGCTGTTAACCAGAAAGACGGGGGTTCGATCCCGGCTAGAGGCCCGTGTACTAGGCCTCTAGCCATGTACTGCGCATGTACTAGAGGCCCGTGTACTGCGCGATCTCAGTGCACGTTAAAATACCTCCGGTGGTCGATATTTCCGGGGTCCTTCACTACGGCGTCCCACGTAGCACGAGTCATAAACCAAAACCAAGCCAAAACATACCGAGTCAGGTACCACGAGATAGACACGTCGTGTGGTGCGTGTGGAGAGGGCACGAGTGAACACTTGATACTTTTCTGGAAAGGGCTTCAGCTTAGAGATGAAAGCAACGTGTCTTGTTTACTCAAAGCATTGGGGTCTAAAAACGGTGGAGGAAAAATAAATTTGAAACGGGCACAAATAACCATGCGAAGGTGACCTGATTGGCGGTTAAGAAAAAACAAGACAAAAGTGAAATTTCACGAATCACAGCTAGGTGGCGCGAGCCGCCGCCCGGTTGAAAGGTTTAAGCTTTAGGCATCCGTGCGGCGGGAATTTATTTATTTACTTATTTATACAAAATACCCTTAATTTCCCTCAGTTCGAGGGTATTACATAGGGGGGGGGGCGGTAGAGGCGTGTAATTAAAAGTAAACAAATAAATCACAAGAAACCATAACAAAACAGATAAAAGCATATGAGTCAAAGAGGAAAAACAAAAACATGAACAGAGCAGCAGACAGTAACGTTAATACAAGTTATACAATGTCCCACAAACAACGGCATGAAAATAAAACGAGAATCATCAATAGCAGGACTACAAGACCGAAATCTAATGCACTAGTAAGTTAACAATGTACCCAAAAATTTAAGCACAGATAGTGGCAGTCATTAGGTTATAAAATTTATCCGCATCAGTGACGGTAGCAATATGTGATGGCAGAGCGTTCCAGTCAGTTATAGTACGTGGTACGAATGAATGTGCATAGTTAGATGTACGACATGACAAGCGCTTAAATTTGAATGGATGGTCGCGGCGGTCAAAAATGGAAGGCAAAGAAAAAGTGATCAGTTCGGAAAAATTCCTAAGGCCTTGGAGATTTGGTTGAACTTAACGGGTAAGCTGTTTCATTTTAGATGCGTTTATGAGCACCTTTGCCTCTTCGCCATCCGTGTCCCGTTCGCGCAGTTCTTTCTGTGGGGATCTGGCCCTGATAAATGTGCAAGTGCAACTTCCATCCCCTTGTAGTAGAAGCAAGCGGATCTGCATGCTTACCTTGACTTATTTATTGTGCCTTTGATGGCAATTTGTGTTTGGTGCTCAAGCAGAAAGTAGGCGCTGGCGCTATATACCAGTTTTAACCTGCGCTCGTACTGTGTGCTTCTTTGTCCCGTTTTTTCTTCTGTTTTGATATGTATAAACTCCGCATTTGTCCCCAGCATGTTTCTAAATATATAAGTGAATGTTTATAAGTTACGAGTGACGTAATGTCCTTGAGGAAAGTGGTGTTCGACGTCGTCCATGGCTGCAAAGCAAACCATTCCCAAAGGAAACGCTGCCGTCTCTTCTCTTTTTATATGCAGAGCTCGAATATCATTAAAAAGGGGGATGCAGGAAACAGGTGACGTCAGCAGATTGTGAGTCGTGTGACGTCCCACTCGCGGCCCCAGAGGTTCTTGCACCAGCTTTGTTTCAAGTTTAGCATGGGAAAAGGCCCCGGGCATGCCTAATTCAGTTTCTCGCCTTCAGCAAAGGTAAAGACCAGAGCAGGCGATGGTAAGTGGATTAGGCACTGTCACGGCATTTTGCACTGCATCGTCGATGTTGATAGGTAGCCTAGTTGCAAGCTAACTTATGATACCGACGGACGTCTGCGTGCCAATGATAGCAGCTTCTAAGTGACTGCACGGCAATCAATAGCAAAAGGAACTAAAACATAAAGAAAACAGTTTTCTTCTACGACGTCCGCACTACAACGCATGGAACACTCTAGGCGGCTTTATGGAAAGGCTTGAAAATCAGCGTTAGCCTTTTTATGCCAGCGTGAATGAAAGAAACAAAAGAATAAAGAAATGTTGAGCAAATTTTTTCGTTATTTGTATTTAGATGCGACTGTGGAGGATAATTGCTCATGGCGCAGAAGCGTTTCTATGGCCACCCTATACTAAAAAATTCAGCACAAAAGGATTGTTGAACGCAAAGGGGTTTATCAACGAAATTTTTTTATATTTGTAAGATTTAACTGTAACAATCAATATGGCCGCAGATGTTCAGGCGGCAGGCTTGCATTTTCTTAAGAGGTTTTCAAATTGGGCTAGTTTATAGTTAACATGGTCACACATCATTGCGCTTTTGAAGTGACTTGGGACAACACAAACACTGGTGAGCAAATTGTCGACGGAAGTTTATTGCGTTGTTCCCACATATATAAGCCTCACATGTCAAAACAGAAATTTAAAAAACGCAGTTAAAACAGCAACTTTGCAATCAGATCAACAAGCATCAAGAAAGACTTTGTTCCAGCAGATCGGTTTACCTTCATTATTACTATTCCAAGAATTGCATTTCTTCTTTGGAAAGCAAAACAGAAGGATCATTTACACAAGTCCTTTTTCCTGATTCCATGCAGTAAGCTTCCCACAGCTCCCTGATTGCCCTATCTCCGGATTTCAGCAGAACTGTGGTCTGTTGGAAGTGGGATTTGCAGCTATCGCACCTGGCGCAATGTGCCGCCAGATCTGCAGGCGAGTTAATCTGGCGACAGTTGCAGTTATGATCTCTAAGTGTTTCATTTAGGCATCTGCCCGTCGGGCCCACATATGCTCGGCCGCAAGACAGCGGTATCTTGTAAACCACTCCTTCACAGCACTCGACGAACCTGTTTGTGTGCCTGTCGCCACAAGACTGCTCTTCTCTATGACTGGTTTCTTAATTTACCTTCGCGCACATTCCTTTTAGTTGTCTTGGTGCGGAAAAAAACTTGATGCGGCGACAGGCACACAAACAGGTTCATCGAGTGCTGTGAAGGAGTGGTTTACAAAACACCGCTATCTTGCGGTCGAGCATATGCGGGCCAGACGGGCAGATGTCTAAATGAAAGACTTAGAGAAGGGTCTTGTGTAATTACCCTTCAGTTTTGTTCCCCACATCAGAAATGCAATTCTTGAAATAGTAATAGCAAGGATAAACCGATCAGCTGGGACAAAGTCTTTCTTGATGCTTGTTGATATGATTGAAAAGTTGCTGGTTTAACTGCGTTTTTTGGGGCAATTTCTGCTTTTACACGTGAAACTTATATATATGTGTGCAAGACGCTGCAAATTTCGGTTGACAGTTTGCGTACCAGTGTTTGTGTCGTCCGTGTGTTCTCCCAAGTAATTTCTAAAGCGCAATCACGTGTGACCTTGTATTTTTTTTGCTACCGTCAAAAGCCTCTTTGATTTTCTATTTCAATCTTAACTGCTCGATGGAATGATGGAGAAATTTTAGAGGGCTCACCAGCTACAAGGCAACTCAGATTTGAAATTTTTCTGCGGATAGATGGCAGCACCTGAGTACCCCAAAAAGGAGGGAAGTTCTATTGCCCCTCCAGGTGTGTAAACTACACCGCGACACGAAAGTATTCGTTCTTCCGCGTACAAAAAGTAGAGCCCAGAACGTTCTGTAGGTATGCGGCCATGGTTCCGGGGACCGAAGCACAAAAAAGTTAACCCATCTCAAGCCATTGAGCACAGAAGGATGTGGGGGTCATACAATGGACCATTTCCCAGTAACCCACCAATTTAGCGTTTCCAGTTTGGGTTGCCTAAGAGCCTTTCTGCGAAAATTCTTTTACAATGGTAGGGTGGGGTTTCTGGTTTCGCCTCAGCAGACAGGTGTGGTCGGTTAAAATGGACAAAGTGAGGCTTGGTGCATCGGAAGGACATTACCCGGAAAAGGTTCCATTGTGTTGAACACCTATGTAGTCAGTCTCTAAATAAAAAGAAAGAAAGGAGCTCCTAGCACAAGGCCTTATCACTGGTTTTCTTCCCATTCCGGCGTAGCCTTCCTTACATAGCTACGGAAGCATGTCCTCAGTTGTAGTGACAGCCTGAAGCTTACTTTGCCTAGTCTCGTACGAGCCTTCCCAGCGCCGAACACCCATCTTCCGCTTCTCAGCACCAACAAGGCACCAAGCAAATCAAAGTTGGATGAAATTTAAAATGACGAGAAGTGTGGTTTGCAAAAGCACCGAGAGCGGCCTGTAGCTATGCATGGTGACGGAACGAAAACTTTGGCATTGCATAAGCGAGTTCTTGCTTAGCTCTGGTTACATGAACCAATAACGCCAGGTTGAGTCGGGCTGAGGGAAGTCAACCCAACTCGACCAACGCGTATTTACATGAACTCGATTTTAGCAAGTCGAGACCGGTTCATAACAAGCGGTATGATTATGGATGACAGTTGGGCTAGTTGGTGTGTATTCGTTAGTGACTGCGACATTGCAACTAGCGTGGAAAGCACAAGGACAGCGACAAAAGGAACCGACGGGACAGCACGCTAGACTTCAACTGACGTTTTAATGCACACATAACAGATTTTTACACTTGTATTCGGCGCATGCTCAGGAGACTGTACCCCCCCCCCCCCCCCGTTCTCTTTATCACGAAGCAGGTTGTCATAACAAATAGTAAACATTTAAACCAAATTGACGCGCAAGTTTTTCGACAGATAGATTATCTCTTTTTCCGTGAGGGCTACTGAGGGTGTGCTCACGCACTTGTCCCCTGCCTTATCAATGCAAAATGCTTCAAATATCTCCCTATCACCCTGCCTATGAAGCCGCCTCAGCACTCTCGTGTGGCTAGAGTGGAACGCATTTTTCTTCATTACCGCCTGTTGTTTTTACTTTGCATTTGCGGCAATGTGCGGCCAAATGGCCCCCCGCCATCAGAGCTGCGACTGGGTGATAGGGAGATATTTGAAGCATTTTAAGGCAAAGGCTTCAATGTCTCATCGTTGTAAGCAGCAGTTGTCGACAGAAAATGTCACGCTTTTCAATTGGTGGAAACAGTCGTGACGTCACAGTGAGCAAATTTCAAACGGGGCCAATTGCACTTTGGCTAGTAACCATACAACCAATTGTAGGGATCGTACAGTGATGCTCCAAGTAAGTGGGACTGAGCTTAGTTAATTGCTTAATTACCCAAATAGCCTAATTAGTTTTACTAGTCAGTAAATATACATAAACAAAAGCGATTAAGAAATTGGTCGAGCTCAGGAATCGAACCCCGGTCTTCGGCGTGAGAGACGAGCACGCTATCCACTCCGCCATGCCAGCTCGATGGTTTGGAATGAACAAAGACGCGTCTAGTGAATACGGTGTCTTCACTCACTCTCATCCTCCTCCATTCCCCTCCGGCGAGGTTTAGGTGTCCACCGACAAATGAGATATAATGAGATATAGATACATTTGCTTTCCTCAAAAACCAATTTACCGACGAGTGAGGCGTAGAACCGAATGGGCGATGGCGTTCTATGGACTCCTTGGCAGCGTTGCAAGACGCTGTCGCGTTCCACTCTTAGGGGCGAAGCTTAACATCTTAACCACACATCAGTGACCACACCTTAGGTAAAAAAAGTGCCCCCCTGAATTTTGACGGGTGTCCACCGATATATGTGAGACAGTTACTGCGTAATTTCCTTTCCTCAAATACAATTTTAATTTTCTTCATTACGGCCCCTCTTTATCTATCTTCTTTCACTCCCACCTCCCTTCCTCTACGGTGCGGTTCAGGTGTCCACCGAGATGACAGAGAATTACTGCGCCATTTCCTTTCCTCAAAAAGCGTTGCGTTCAAAGGGCAGGCATCGCGCCGAACAGGTGGTGGCGTTCCGTGGACACCCTGGCAGCGCTACAACGCGCCGTCGCGTTCCACTCCTAAAGGCGAAGCTTAAGAATAATTAATTAGCAGTTAATTAGTATTCAGGCATTAATCAGTAATTAAGAATTAATTAGTGCTTCGCCATCACTTAGTAATTAGTACTCAAATATATGTGACGCCACCAATGCCACAGAAACAGCGAAGGTGGTGCGGAAAACGCTTTCGCCTCTACCCACTTTAGACAGTCAAAGTGCCCCCTGAATTTTTTGCATTGATAAGGCAGGGGACAAGTGCGTGAGCAAGCCAAATCAGGATTTAGACGCCCCTTTTGAGTTGCATGACCTTAAGGCGGCCCTGGCTAAAATGCGCCGAGGTGGGGCACCGGGTCGGGATCGCATAACAGTGAAACTGTTGGCGAACCTCTCCGACTGTGCATATCTCCATTTGCTACAATACATAAATCAGATCTGGGATGGGTGTCCGCTCCCACTCGAATGGAAAACATCCCTTGTAACGTTCATCCCCAAAGCAGGTAAAGCCGTGACTACGGACAACTTGAGACCCATCTCATTAACCTCGTTTGTGGGAAAGCTCATGGAGACGATGGTTCGGGATCGCCTCTCTCCATACATGGAGGGTAAGGGCCTCTTTGCAGACACTATGTTCGGTTCCGCCCGCACATGTCTGCACAGGATGTCCTACTCCAACTACACAGGGACATAATACGACCCACAGCCATGCAACAAAACGACAAGGCCATTCTCGCCCTCGATCTTAAGGGGGCGTTTGACAATGTTAAACATGGCACCATACTCTATAACTTGAACACCACTAACTGCGGGGCGAAGGTCTTCGCCTATGTCAGAGACTTCCTCTCTGCGCGTCAGGCACTCCTCCGGATCGAGGACGAGGAGTAGTTAGTTAGTTAATGGGGTTTAACGTCCCAAAGCGACTTAGGCTATGAGAGACGCCGTAGTGGAGGGCTGCGGAAAATTCGACCTCCTGGGGTTCTTTAACGTGCACTGACATCGCACAGTACACGGGCCTCGAATTTCTCCTCCAAAGAAATTCAACCGCCGCGGCCGGGATCGAACCCGCGTCTTTCGGGACAGCAGCCGAGCACCATAGCCACTGAGCCACCGCGGCGCCCGTACTCTATGGGTACACGAGGTACACCACAGGGGGCGGTGTTATCACCGCTCCTTTTCAACATCGCCATGATGCACCTGCCCGGCCGACTGGCTCAGGTGGATGGCATAAAACACGCACTCTACGCAGACGACATTACAATCTGGACCACCGAGGGGAGCCTTGGGGAGATAGAGGACCGCCTTCAGCAGGCCGCCTCAATAGTCGAAGCATATGCTGCCGACTGTGGTCTCCAATGTGCTCCCGCCAAATCAGAGCTTCTACACGTCAGGACAAACCACAAGGACAACACGTCTCTACACATATCTCTGTCGGACGGTCCCATCAGAGAAGTGGCGGAGCTCCGGATCCTGGGTCTGTTCATCAATAACAAACTTAGGCCGGACTCTACTATCGCGAAACTCAAGAGCATAGGTGAACAGGTAGGGCGCATGATCCGCCGTGTTTCCAACAAGCGGGGTGGTCTGCGGGGCAGAGACGCGCTACGGCTCGCCTATGCCTTCGTGACCAGCCGGATCATCTACGCCGTGCCGTACCTACGCACCACCAAACAACAAGACGAGCGCATTGACGCCATCATCAGGAAGGCAACAAAGCGAGCACTGGACCTTCCGGTGGCTACCTCCAACGCCAAACTGAAGGCGTTGGGAGTGGTAAACTCCTATCAGGAGTTGCGGGAGGACCACCTCGTGAACCAATATACGCGGCTATCGCAGACGGTGCCTGGGCGCCGCCTGCTAAACCGCTTACACATTCAACACACATGCATACCAGAGGGGACGGAGAACATCCCGGTGCTGTGGCGCCACATGCTCTTGGTCGCTCCGCTCCCGCGTAACATGGACATGGCTTCACATGAAGGCAGACGACAAGCGCGGGTTCGCACACTTGAGAGGCAATATGGCTATAAAGAGGGCGTCTATTACGTGGACATCACAGGGCCGTCGCCCGCGGGATTCTTCACGGCTGCCGTAGTCCACCGGGGAATGAATGACGATGGGCTATCTTTTCGGGCCCCAAATTCAACACGAGCGGAGGAAGTCGCAATAGCTCTCGCTGCCGCCGACCCAAAATCGAAAACGGTTATCACAGACTCTCGCCGGGCCTGTGAACATTATCTTGCAGGCGAAATATCACCTCTGGCCTCGCAAATTCTAAGACGCGCTCTCGCCGATCCAACTCGCACAAAAGTGATCTGGGCTCCTGGCCTCCAGGGTCTACGAGGCAATGAGGGCGCTGATGCGGCCGCCCGAGCGCTCACACACCGGGCTCCTCATCCTAGCTCTCATGGCTCAGAAGCTCATAAACCGCTTCTGCGGTTCCGCGAAATCCTAATTTATTATTGCGGCAGCCACCGCCTCTACCCGGCATCTGCCAAGGGACTGAGTAAGGCGGAGGAGCGAACTCTGCGGCGCCTGCAGACAGGAACCCTTCTCTGTCCTACAATAGCAAAACACTTCGATCCGAACACAGATGGGCGCTGCCCGCACTGTGGAGAGATCTGCGATATCTTTCACATGGTGTGGGCATGTACTCAGAATCCTCACCTTCCCCCCTCCCCCACCCCCACCCGAGAGGCATGGGAGACTGCCCTCCTCAACTGCTCCACACTGGAGTCCCAAAGGGCTCTGGTTAAGCGGGCGCGAGACGGGGTCTCGTCATACGGTGTCCCGGACTAAGGATACCGACCATGTAGCAGGGTTATTTTTTTTAACCCTCAAGCTCTCTTTGATTAAAGTTTTTCACCACCACCACCACCCTCAGTAGCCCTCACGAAAAAAGAGATAATCTAGCTGTCGAAAAACTTGCGCGTCAATTTGGTTTAAATGTTTAACTCTTTGTTATGACAACCTGATTTGTGATAAAGAGAAGGGGGTGGGGGGGTACAGTCTCCTGAGCATGCGCCAAATACAAGTGTAGAAATCTGTTATGTGTGCATTAAAACGTCAGTTGAAGTCTAGCGTGCTGTCCCGTCGGTTCCTTTTGTCGCTGTCCTTGTGCTTTCCACGCTAGTTGCAATGTCGTAGTCACTGACATAAGAAGCGACACCAAGCGTCGAGCACCCCATTGCGAGCGAGAAGTGGTAGCATCCAAGATTGAGGCACACCACCGCTGCTTCGGAAGTGCGACGGCGCAAGTGAAAAACAAGTTTGCATCTATCCTCTCGCCTCCGTTTTTTCGGCCCGGCAGCGTTTACAAGCACGTCGGGGCAGGGTGGAGTTGAGTCAACCCCGACTCAAGTCATTCGGGGTTGACTGAACCCAGTTACATGAAACGTGTACATGAACCCAGTAACCGGTTTTTGACCCGATAACTCGACTCGCGTGTGCTTTGGTGCCAACAATGCCTTAGTCTGTGTGCTGCGGGAGGGGTGAGGTGCTTTTGGGTGTGACCTTGCATCCCGCTTCCTTTTCGCACCACAAGCTCGAGAAAAAAAAGAAAAGCAGAAAGCCTTTCGAAATACAGCCCAAGCAAGAAAAAAAGGAAAGAAAGAAATCAAGTTCGTCAAGAAAAAAGTGTGCGCACGAACACAGACAAGCAAGAAGTTGGTGGTAGAGTGTACTAGCGACAAAATAATTTGTCGCCAGGTGGAGCCACGTCGCACTAGTAAAATGTTTTCGCGAATTTCAAATCCCTGCAGAAAAATACATACACAACTTTCAGAGCCTGTAAAATACAAACACTAGGTTCGATATGGATAAAAATTGCGGCTTAACAATCAAGAAAGACAAAGGGAGAAAATGTTGCGGACGAAATTTTGATATTTGGCTTAGTTTATTCCCGAGATGACATGAAAATTCGACATATCTAAAAGCACCATTTTTCTGAAACTTTGCGTCTAATTGGTAAAAAAATGACACTTAAACAATAAAATCTGTCCGCAACATTTCCTCTATTCACTAAAGAAGAAAACGCTGCCACAAACCTCATGAAAATCTAGCCATGTTTAGACACAGTATAGCTTCTGAAAGTTCCCATGTATTTCCTATGGACACTGCCACTGGATCTTGCTACACATCGTAAGAATGGACCATTAACCTCAATATTTCTATAACATTACTTTTAAAATATTAAAAATATTGGCCAAGAATGTTGGACACGAAAGTGCTTAACGGAAAGAATGCCAGGTGGTCGGCATTGTCCAGAGCCCTCCACTACGGCGTCTTTCATAGCCTCAGTCGCTTTGGAACGTTAAACCCCGCAAACTAAATATTTTGTTTTGCGGTCCTCCCCACCTCCCGCCGGTGGGACATTAGGTGCCCCACTGCGCCGCAAAATCAGCTTTATTTCAGTGAGCCTCAACATTAAAGTCGCCAATTTTAAACTATTTTGCCGCTGCGAAGCCCGAACGACCGTGTAACTATGGTTATACATGACTGCAATACACACGCGCGCATAGAAGAGGTATATAAGAGAGATTTCGAATAGCGGGAACCAATCTATTAGGTAACAAACGGGGCGACAGAGAGCACGCGCGGGACAAGACAGGCCCACGTGTTAGTGTTCCACCCATGCGCCCCGCTACTCCCCTATCACCCCAACCTATAGGGTCCCCCTATTCTAAAGCCCCTCATAGACTAAAGAAAAAGCATGCAGAAAAGAATCAGCACACTTCCCAGTTGTGGCGGATCCTGCTGGTGACCTTGAGCAGCTTTGCTAGGAGCAGCCACTTGCGCAGGTCCCCTCGACGACGCAGCCCCCGGATCTTGAGCAGGGCCAGCGCCTCGGCCTCGTTGACGTTCAGCGCCATGACGTAGCCACGAAGACAGCAGCTGCAAACACACCGTCACAGAGACAGGAGCAGACTGTGCAACGGGGTTTGGCGCGCACGCGGAGTAAGGGTGAGCACGTGACTATCGCAGCCAATCAGCGACGAGGACGGGGAGAGGAGGAGAAACGCCCCTCTTTCTTGCGTTCCGAAGCACTCCCAGCATCCCTTTCTCCCTTCTTTCTCCCGAATCTGACACGCAACTGCGATTGGTAGAAAACCGCTGTGCTCCCTATTCCCACAGCCTGCTTGCTACCTTCGCGCCCGGAATTTTTCTGCGTTGCTGAATTTTCGTGCAAAGCTGCAGCAATTATTTGCATGCATTGCGGCAGCTCTGTGCTGTCTACTACCCCTGTCACACTACCAAATTTAATGTCATTGTAATCGAATGACATTAGCACCTTATGTCATTAATCGACTGCTACACGAGAACAGTTAATGTCATTATGGCGAACGGCGATGGTGAATGATATTCGCCATCTAATGAATTACGGGAACTCATTCGGATTCGATCTCGAACCGTATGCGTACTCTGGACACCAGATACGCAGCAGAAACAAGCGATGCGAAAAAATAACTTGCACACTGCCAAACTTAGAAAGTGTATTTATTTAGTTCTGCTAAAAAAAGTTAATGTTGGTGTGAATCTTTTTACACTAGAGGCTGTCGTGGATAGCTATTACCCTCATTCTGAGCAGCTGCCGAGCGTGAGGCAGCGTCTTTCCCGCGAACGTCGGTTATTTTGGGTGGCCTGTTTCTTGCTAGTTGGCGTGCCATGCTCGTTAAGCTCGAAAGTACTTAAAGACGTAACTGAGCAGTTCACCTTTAGGAAGTCCAGTTCACCTTTTGGAAGTCATTTCCATGCTTCGCGCGTGTCCGCGCGCCGCCATGTCAGCCATTTTGTTTGCATGACAGTGTTCTAGAACACTGTAGTTTGCATTTATCGGATTTGTGTTTGACTTTGTACTTGGCTTGGCTTTTTTGACTAAAGTGGTGCAGAATGGCAGGAAATAATATTTTGAGCTTATAATGCTGCGCACAAATGTTCTCACCTGCTTTTTAAAACGCTGCACAACAATTACAAACATCTTTTATGCTCGCTGATATCTTCAAGTTCTACTATTTTTTTCCCTGATCGTCAATACCATCATTTTTTAATTACGTTATTGTTTTTCGTCCAGCACTGAAAGAGACCGAATGACATTCGATGCATCGAATGTCATTAAGTTCGAATGACATTAAATTGGCTAATGTGACAGGGGTATAACTCCTCGCTGCCGTACCTCAGTTAGAATGGCGCGTCCTGTCGGCAGCTGCAGCTCCTTTCTTCTTCAACCGCTTCCTTTGAAGCTGATTTAGTGGCCGCACTCTTTTAACGGCAGTAGATCGGCTGCGCAAAGCCCACTGCGCATTCTGCGCATGCGTGCGTTTACCGGGAACCGTCAAGCGCCATCTTGGATATAGTCCGTCGCGGTGTCGTCGTCACGGCAACTTACCTTATTTGGCGCCTTGACTCGAATTAGACCCGTTGGCAGCATCTTTCCGCCGTGTCATTTATAAATGTCAGCTAAACGAAACAGAGGCGTTACTGCAGAGTTGAGAGGAATGCGGTGTGAACCGCAGCTGGTGCAGCGCTGAAAATGAGTGTAGTTGCTGCATAGAGGGGTGACCGTGGCGGCAACGTTGCGCTTCTGACTCGAACCTTCGTGTTTAAATCTTGCAGGGGACGGTGAAAACGTGCTTGGCCGTCACTTTCACTCATTTTGTCAGCAGAACATTTCTATGCACAGCGATGCCCGCCTTTGAGCGCCCTCACACTGTGCTTACATTTCGTGCATCTCGTTTTGCCCTGTTAATTTTCGAGGTCGTGGAAGGAAGCTCCAAAATTTGGGCAAAAGTTTTAGTTTCGAGAGCATGTTCCGCTTTGTTCGATTATTGACAAAATAACTGGCCTTTTTGATTACGTAAATTTCTGTAGCAATGGGTCCGATTTTTTTCTTGCTGCATAATCACTGGAAGCAACAATGTTAGTTTGCGCTGCTTCAGACAGAACAATTTCCCTATAGCTGTGCGGAGAAAATTCAGGTTCCGCGAAAATATTACGTTTTGTCTCTTCGCGTAAATAAACACCCAATTTTGCGAAATCCCAAAAAGGATGTTTTCCACGTTTAGTCATATATGATTTTATATATGGTGGTATTAGTGATATATGATGGATATAGAAGAGAAAAATGGCTACCACAGCTATTGTAGACGACAATGGCGGAAATACCAGCGCAGGCGACATGGATGAGATCTGCACTGGGGTAGCCAGAAAAGATAAGGAAGTATGCGTCAAGCGTGCTTGAATAGGAACCTCTATCTCCAGGTGGTAGCTAAGTAGCCGGGAAGCGATAAAGAGAAAGAGGAGAATGTAAATCCCAGAAAGGAGGTCGTGTTCAGAGCAAGCAGGAGAACAGGGCAAAAGTGCCTGGGTGATAACAGCAAGCAGACAACCAGGTCCTTATCGCTGCTGACTGAAACATATGAATGTGCACAGGAGCTATAATGGTTCTGGTAAATGATATGGCGAGTATCAGTCGGGGGTTTTCCCGGAAGGACAATGAACGCGATGCTGAGAGAGACGAAAAGCAAACTGTCAGGGAATATGGCAGGGCGTTATCTGGGAACGGTAGCGGCGTGACTCAGTGGTGTCCTCAACGGTGACGCCGCATATTTGGTGGAAAGATAAGCTGTGGGAGTTGACGATATCTGCAGTCGGATACAACTGAAGAACGCTGCGGCTTTTCCCCATCAAAGGATCTCCTTTTAGCCAATGGCGCCGGCCGATTCTCGTCGCCCTGTTAGGATGACAGAGCAGGGAGCAGCGCCACAATGAAGAGAGAGGTCTGGCTCCGACCAGAGAGGGAAGGGATTGTCCTCTTTCATCTACCACTCCCTGCTTTGTCACACCAGCAGGGTCACGAGAATCTGCCGACGACATTGACTGGAAGGGGGTCCTTTGACAGGGAAAAGATACTGCGTTCTTCATTTGTATTCGACTGTACTCGTGCAGTGGTTGCGGCGGGGGTGAATGATGTCCAGAACGGTGACACTGCACGCGTGGTGGAAAGATTAGCTGAGTGAGTCGACGATACAAGGGCACTAGCACAGCGGATGCATATCGTCGTGTGCACAGCATCAAAAGTGCTCGGACGGAATGGACCGAGGTCGCCGGAAACGGAGGCGCAATGCGTGCATCAGTGCATACTCACGAATGCCCCCGCCTTCAAGTACATTCGAGAAATGTGGTCTTTTTCTGTGCAAGGGCGTCGAGAAGCCCCACGTTAACTAAAGCCAGCTTGCACTGATCAAAAAAAAAATCCATGCGATGTAAAAGAACGCTCAGAAGAATTAACGCCAACACTACCTCCTTTAAAACAAAAAAAAAATCAATTTAAAGCGTTTTTTTGTTTCCTTCCAGGCGGACGCAGAAAAAAGCAAGAGTTTGCGGTGAAAACTGTCCAATACGATAGGGGAGCTTATTGAGGCCCACCGACAGACACAATACATACGTCTCGCGAGAACCACCACCGGGAGACACATCCTACACACCCTCGGTATACGCCTACCAGTTACCGATCCCACACAGCTCCAGGTACCCCGCCTCATTCACCGCGATTTATTTATTAAACCTCCCCCCAAAAACATGCATCCCACCTACCACGAACCCCGCCGCAGAGCTCGCGCACGGGCACTCCACAAATACTATGGCACGGAACGGTATGCCGTTTGGGTGGATGCCGCATGCACGGGCGAGGACGCGGTTGTCGCCATCACGAACCCCTCCCTCCAACCCATTGCCACACTTCACATAACCCCTACTGCCACTTCGGAGGAGGCCGAAGAGGCCGCCATTGCCCTGGCCATCACCCGCACGGAGGCGCGATATATACTGTCAGATTCCAAAACTGCCATACTAAATTTTGCTCGCGGGAGAGTTCACGTCCCTGCATTTCGCATACTGGACTCCCTCGCCGCGCACCCGCCCCGCCATGTGGAGCTGATATGGGTGCCTGCCCACTCCGGGAATCCCGGAAACGAGGCCGCCAACGCTTTAGCCCGAGCTTCTCTCAACCGGGCACCGGCGGCCTCCGACCTGGGGTTCTCGCGGGAGCGCATGCACTCATTCAGTGAAATGACGCAGGCCTACAAAGCCGAGCGTCGGCTCTACCCCCCACCTCATCCTTCCCTCGACAATTACCATCAGACACTTTGGAGGCGGCTCCAAACACGCACTTTGCCCTCCCCTTATATACGCTCGCGATATCACCCAGTCCACACGAACCCTTCCTGTACCCTCTGCCACCACCCTAAAGCCACCCTCGACCATATTCTTTTCCTCTGCCCGGCGGATCCTCCCCCGCGGGGCCTGGAGCACCTTACCTCATGGGAGGCTTGGGAGACCCTACTGCGCTCCGAGGACCCGGCCAAGCAAGCCATCGCCACCGGCCGGGCTGCCAGCGTCATGAGCCTCCGGGACATGAACGTTTGAGTGCAGTGGGGCCGTGCGGGGGCCCAAGGACCGACGTGTCCAAAACTCCCTTGTTATAAATAAAGTTTTCATCATCATCATCATCATCATCATCCAATAAGAATGACCTTCCACCAAGAGTGAAATCTTGTGCGGGGTAAAAACA
The DNA here is from genome assembly GCF_055824585.1 of Amblyomma mixtum. Classification (NCBI taxonomy): domain Eukaryota; kingdom Metazoa; phylum Arthropoda; class Arachnida; order Ixodida; family Ixodidae; genus Amblyomma; species Amblyomma mixtum. The sequence continues at coordinate 231,717,530 of NC_143013.1, forward strand.
TTTCAAAAGGAGGGAATAAAGGAACACTAAAAGTAAATACTTTCGCGTGATCTAAGTTCGATCCAGGATAGCTGTTTTAGCCTTCGTTGCCCAGACTTGAGGTTCCGGGCACATATACTTTTCGGATGACAACGACCGTTAAGCGCTTGAATGGCAACCCTTTAGCGATCATTTACAACTCACATGGTATGGACGGACGGACGGATGGATAGTAGCGCCCCCATTGAAACGGGGCGGTGGCAGTTGCCACCATGCTCAGCTTTTCTTTCTTTATTTTTGTTCAACTGCGTTGTTAATTTTCATTAAGATTCGCCATCTTCTTTCACTACGGTTTCCTACACTTCTAATCTTATGTCACATCTCTGCTTTTCACCCACCAATCCTCCAATCGCTTTTTGCTAACTTCCCGTGATTCGAATGATGCCCAGCCCATATCCCCTTGTACAGCCTCCTTTGTGGTTTTGCCGTGGGCACCTAGTGCTAATCTTCCAACAGCTCTGTGATTTACGTCTAATCTCGACTGAACTTCTGCCCTTAATCACAGAACCGCATTTCCGAAAGTAAGCCTCGGCACCATTATTAATTTTCAAATACGTCTCAGTACTTCATATTTGTTGTACCCCCATAATACCCTATGTTCCATTATCCCGGCGTCTCTTCCTTTTGCCCTAATAGACTGTTCATGCTCCGAGGTATTTGCATTCGGCTACTCTGGGTATTTCGTTGCCTTGTATTGTAAGCGCCTGATGAGTTGTATCGTTGAAAATCATCCCACCTGACTTAGTTGCGCTAAAATTGAAACCTAGAGCGTCTCCTTCGTCTCCACAACAATTAACCAAAGTTTGTGAATCTTCCTCGCTATCTGCTAACAGTACGATATAGCAGGTTGAGGCCGACATCCACCACCTGCTAGGGGTTTGCCCTTCGTTGAAGCCGAGAAGAATTCGGCACCTGGCGGCAGCGGGTCTTTCGCCCGACAATAGTGCTTCATACACCGCTTGGACACAAGGACCTCATCATCGTCCACTGCTCGATTCCATCAGATCGGCGAACATTTGCACATTTATTTAGGCATCTTCATCTATCGTTACATACCGTTTTATGCCCTGAGGCAATCAACATCGCATTAAAAAAAAGTAACAGTACGATACAGAAGCACTCAAGGACGCACTCTGCCGTGGAGAGAACGCATCCTCAGGAAGACGCAGTAGCGCGCGTTTCTGAGCGAAGCTCTTTTGCATGTGAGTGGAACTTCTCACCACGAAAAGCACGCAGAAATTCCGCGTACGAAGGTGAAAACTATAGGCCGAGGTAATCGGGGAAATAACAGACCTCTACCAAGGGCAGTTGCGTGTCAGGTTCGGGAGAAGGAAGGGAGAAAGGGAAGCTGGGAGTGCTTCAGAGCTCAAGAAAGAGGGGCGTTTCTCCTCCTCTCCCCGTCCTCGTCGCTGATTGGCTGCGATGGTCACGTGCTCACCCTAACTCCGCGTGCGCGCCAAACCCCGTTTCTCAGTCTGCTCCTGTCTCTGTGACGGTGTGTTTGCAGGTGCTGTCTTCGTGGCTACGTCATGGCGCTGAACGTCAACGAGGCCGAGGCCCTGGCCGTGCTCAAGATCCGGGGGCTGCGTCGTCGAGGGGACCTCCGCAAGTGGCTGCTCCTCGCAAAGCTGCTCAAGTTCACCAGCAGGATACGGCACAACTGGGAAGTGTACTGATTCTTTTTTATCCTCTTTTTTTATTATACTTGTGTAGTCACTCGTTTACGCGGGCATTCGTATTGCAGTCACACAGGCTGGAAAAATTTTAAAATTTGCTTCCCTTACCTTGAGGGCCGCTGCTTGGTACTTGGGTTGCATGTAGGTTATTCTGTACCTCATGTTCTGGCTTTTCACGCCGCTATAATGGTAAAATCTACAGCAGGTTCAGCTCCGGAGTGGAGTCTCAGCTGTGGAGGAAGTTAACGCAACAGTTCGGATGTCCCTATTATAGTTGAAATTTAAAAAGAAAATGAAAAGACGGAAGCCCTTCTCAACAACGAATACCCGAATGACTGCTATCTATCTACTCACCATTAGTTTTAACAACCGTAGACTTTGAGTGTACGCGCACGCGCTAACCCACAGCCTTGTTTATATTTGATGCTTTTTACGGTAAAGAAGAGCTGTCCGTATTTCTGGTTAACTGTTTACTAAAAGGCGAAGCCGGTGTCATTCACCATGGCACCTGAATATTCCCCGCCGCGATTTCTTGCGTTGCGCCCCTGCCTGATGCTAGACATATTCCACGTGCAAAGTGACACTAGGAAAAGATTAAGTGCAGGTACTCCATTGCGTTCGATGACCTCCACCACTGGGCATTTACGCGATTGATGACAGCGAACAAAAGCGGAAAAAATTTGCAGGACGGAAGAAGACAACAAACCCCGTACACTACCACTGGGAATCAACGTGATTACCACTTAGAAGACATAGAAACGCTCCCTCGCGCATGCGCAGTTCTCTTCTCTAGCTGCTACTGATTACAAGTAAGTAGAAACTTTGCTCATAAACCTGTCTTTTTGACCCTTTGTTTGTTCCCTACACTCACGCACGGTTTAAAAGCGAGACGCTATGCTGGGGTGTAGTGCAGAAAATCAACTTGTGCCTATATGTTCGTTCTTCGTACATGCTCAGGGCTCACGAAGACCGTTTTAGAGGCGTCCTTGCATAACCCCGCCTGCACTGCGCCATAATGTGCAGTGCTGAATTCATATCAAAACGAGATTTTTACAGAAAATGGAAAAACCGGTTCTGGCCTCTTGGCTTGCTTTTGTTTCATATCGGAGTAGCTTTTCCGCACGATTAACGTGCAGCCTCATAGTAGCGGTCATCACGGGCGCATAGCGATGCGCTCATAGCAGATCTCGAGTTAACATCGGTACGTTCACACACCGTCCCTATGTGAAGAGTGCCCTTGCACCCCCCACCCCCAATCTTAATCCGGGAGCTTAATAGACGAAGATGCTTGGGATTAGACTTCCGTACCTCTTTGCATGACACACTATAAAGTATTTTTTCCGTCTACCTTTATTGCATGCTCGTTCTTTTTAACCATACCTGATTTCAACACCGCCAGTTCAATGGGAGAGTGGCACTGGGCATGTGCCGCTCTCCAGTATCCACTACTCCTCTCAGCTCACTCCCACTCAGTTGACTACCGTGGAAGGTAATTCCACGGTAGTCAACCGCCGGATCGTTCCCACCGGCCGCGGTGGCTCAGTGGATTTGGTTATCGGCTCCGAATTAGCGAGCTAGGTTGATAAGCAGAAATAAACTGGCGTTTGTGGTGACACGGAAACTGCGCAGCTCCCTTGCCGGAGGTTACTTGGAGGGGAGGTGGTTATTACTTCATGGGCATTTAGTTGCTGCCTTAGACACTTCCTGGAGCATATCTGGTGTCTTTCATTTGGGAAGTTGTAGAACACCGAAGGAAGCAGCAAATGCAGATTACGTGAATCAGACGAGAGATAGGCATTCCATCACTCGTCACCCCCGCGCAAGAATTTTTGAGCTAGCATCAATAACAACGAAGTTATACACGATTAAAAAATTACGCTGCTCCTCTCTCCCCTCAACTCGAACACGCGGGGCACCATAATAAAAATAAAGAAAACAACTCTGGGACTGGGCCCCGCCCATGATTACGTCATTCGCTGCCGTTCGGTTTGCAACTTCCGGTTGTCCCACCCTGCAGCAGCCGGTCTCTCTTCGCCTTCCTGCATTGCGGCGCGTGTGGGATTTCTTTGCTTACCACTGCGACAAAGGCACTGCGAGTAGCTCCCGACAGAAACGGGCGGCAGGGGCAAATTGAAACCATATGCGCGAAGGCAATGCCCTGACTCGCGCTTGTCCGAGTGGGTCGCGCGGCGGCACAAGCAGACGATTTTCACGGCTACCGGAAATGTGCCCGTGACGTCGTGGCTTCAGCGAATGACAGCATGTCACGGGACTAGTGACGTCTATTTTCACGATTTTAGGTTCGAAATCGGTCACTACGAAGACACCAATCGGCCCGCGAATTTCAAAAACTGCGGTTTTAAAAATTCATAGTAAATTGCCGGCTCAGTTCCGAAGACTTACATTTGGTGTGAATGCTTCTTAGCATCATTTCTAAGAATTGAAAACATCTACAAGCGACTTTTAATCTGTTGTATAGTCCATTTAACGGAAAAACGGCTGAGAAGGAAGAGGGCGAAATTCAAAATTTTCGCGCGGGGAATGCGCCTTTCGAACTCACGGCCAACCGAGCTTTTCCCTGTGAGCCGTTGACGGGGAGCAGCAAGTTCGATCGGGCGCAGTCTTGTGCTCCTTCGGGACTTCACGCCATTCCTTTTCCAAACGGGCTTAGACGTCATCGGAACAAGCCGCCGTTTTGAGCTCTGCTTAGACGCTAGGCGAATTCGAATCTTTGCGTATCCAGCGCATCGTTGTTAAACTTTAACAAAACTTTTTGTGCTAGCCGCGATAGAAGAAAGGAATCAGCTTCCCCACTTAGTTGTCATTTAGGATAGTTCGGTGAAGTTTTGGAAACGCCTTGTTTGATGGTTGGTTCTGTTTAATCAGAGCTTCCTTCTCATTTACGCTGCAGTTGTCTCTTTGCGTGTTTTTGATTAATAATTAGCTCTGTTTGGCCACCTGTCAGTGTAACTTCTTGTGTACTGCTCTCCCCCCCCCCCCTTTCATTATATAATGCCCCACCAGGGGTCTTTAAAGGGCAACTGAAGAGATTTTAGACATCGATGAGCCTGAAATGGTCGAATGTGTGAAACTTGTGGGTAAAGCATGCGAAGTCCTTTTGGGCTAGCTTTTGAAATGGTGACGTAATCGCCGATTAAAATCGCTACTGCCTTCAAGATTCTCCGCAGTGCACAACACCAAGTGGGGGGCGTCTGATGACGTCATCGAAGGTATCGGTACATTTCCAACGCATAGACACCTGCTTTGATAGAAAAAAAAACCAACGCTACAGACGGCAAAGGCCGCCGAGCGTCGTTTGGCAGCATCCAACGGTGCACGGCAGGGTGTGGCTGACGGCAGCGGCAATTTGAAATCATAGCTTCCGTGACGTCACACTGAACTTCCCCGCACTCCTGCGGTGCTTTGAGAAGAAGCGCGAAACTCAATCGCTGATGACGTCATTATTTTAAATGCTAGTGCAATAACACTTGGTATGCCTCACCTACAGCCTGTATAGATTTGAATCCTTGAATATTGCGAAATTCTCAAAAAGTGATGCAGTTGCCCTTTAAGTGTCAGGTAAATTATTATGCTGATGGTGGTGAATTATTCCTAAGGCTATATATTGTTCTGGGGTATTAAACCGGCATAACAGCCAGCCCAGCTAACAGGGAAGGCTTGTTTTTATGCTGAGGCTCTGGTCAGCAGGATGTTCCAGCTGGCCGCAGGGGTACTACTTTTTGGCGTGCTCTGTCCAGTGGGTGTAGCCCTCGGAATAAACGATTATGGGGAAAAAAAGGGAAGCAGTGTAACCTCCGTCCACAAATGGTGTGGTGATTCACAAAAGGATCACCCGCCGTCGGCATATACGCCTGGGCCGCTTGCGTCAGGTACAACACAAGGTGAGATTGGCCATCATAGCGGGCAGAGGATGTGCGGACACATGAAATAATTGTTAGATCTCGTCTTTTAGCAGTGATGTCTCACAGGCCGTTTTTTTTCGGACAAGGCTTTCTGCACTTGCATTCACAGGACGTGCAAGAAATCGTGCTTGCTGGGACCGCAACTTGCATTACGTCGTCCTGGATACCAACACAGCCGACTGCGTTTCGAGAGTCGTCGCAAAGTTTGCAACAACGGGTCGTCACCAGACGCATGCAGGTACGTGGAGCTTCATAACTTCTCCTTCGATCACTCTAGTCGTTTTTTCTCTTGTTTTTCGCGACCAAAGAAAGAGGAATGCGTTTAGCCCACGGTGTGTGGTTCAGTCTCGTGGGAATCGCAGCGGAAAATGCATTGCTTTACGGGAGAAAATGTCCCACTTGAAGCGCTCTTACGCGAAGGTACCTGGAAGAAGTACTGTTTTATGTGTTCGCTTTTCATGTTCAGTGAACTTGACTTCTAAATTATGTTTTCTGTAATTCTCCTCCGAATCTCCCTCCACCGTAGCTTCTCTTAGTACATATTACCTCTTAAACTTCCATTGCTATCATACCCGAAACTTATTGGTGTTTCACCACTGTTGCCACATGGAGCCTCTTCGTAAAGCTGCCCTTGCGTTTATTTTAACGCCCCCCATTTCATCGTCGGAGACACAAAAGCTGTTCGATCTATTTCGTTTTGTTAATAGCTGAATGGTCGCGGCTATGCGACCTTTCTCAATTAAGAGCATGCACATGTATAGCATTAAACCCGACGCATTCGTCTCTCATTTTTAATTTCAGACCTCGCACCCGAGTTTCTGTCAAGAAATCTCAACTGTCGGTAATAGTTTTGGTGCCTGGTTAAAGTACCATTGAGTAAATGTTGCACATGTTACACTCATCAAAAATATTCTATGCAGGTGACATCGCCAGCGACAGCACTTTCCGAACCACAAAGTTGCTGCTTTTCCCAGCTCACGGTGCCTACGAGGTGTTGTAATTTCTACCGTGTTCGCTCGACGATGCTAAAATTTATTTCATTTCATTCATGTTTCCCTTAAAGGCCCGAAGGCGTTACATAGGGGGGGGGGGGCATTACATATCGCTGATGAGCAGGCATATATTGACTCTTGTTTTTCGGAATTCGCTTCCTTCTAGCATTGCGACTATCGCTGAAACATCATCATTTCAAACAGCTCTTTGGTCCTATTTAGAAAATTCTAACATATGTTGATGTGCGTTCTTCTTATTTTTTTATCACTGTGTGATTCACTTCTTTTTTTTTCTCTTTGGTTGCTCCAGTGTGTGTGTGTCGGCCGTAACGTTCCGCAAAATGTTAGATGCTGTGTTTAGTAACTTACGAAGGCGGGATTTTTCTTGTTTTTTTTTTGCGGGGTTTGCTACATGTGCATTTTTTCAAATACCTGTTCCTAGCCTTTTTTTCCTTTCTCTTATTAACTTGTACCTGCCTTCTTAACTTGCTTACTTCTGTTTTCAGCCGTTTGTATTCTGTGTTGTATATTTGTTGTTTTCTTTGATGAATCCCCCCCTATGGCCCGCAATGGGCCCTTAGGGTATTGAAATAAATAAATAAAAATAAATAGAACACCTCAAGAAAACAGTGTAAAATGCCCCGCAAATGAAGCCTTCAAACCGCAGTGTCCGCGCTAAACGAACTTCTTGCGGCAATGGCGTGCCACTGCACGTGGCCATCACGTGAAAGGCCGCTGACGATGACGTCATCACGATAGGTCTGTGCTGTTGGCTGGAGGGCCTTCTTTGGGGAGCACTTGCCACTTTGTTCTTGAATATCCGATGGCATATTTCGCGTGCTTTTGTGTGCCTTATACTTTCGCGCACTGGTGGTGCATTTCTGTCGCACCTGTGATCCTCTCAGCGCGAACTTAATTGTTTGTTAAGCACTTGCTCGAATTCACGTAGTTTTGCGCGCCCTGAATGCCTGTGAGGCAATGAGACACCAGGACTACTCTTACGCACCATGCCTCACCTGTCGTACTAAAGTCAATAAGAATGGTAAATTGACGTTTCCTTGCTCTGGCCTATCGTTGGTGGTGGTGCCTTTGGCTCCGTGGCGGTGGCACGTGTCCGCGACTTCCTGTCCAAGCATTCCTGGCAGCACTTGAGGAAGTTGGTAGCGACTTATGTTCTTGCTATACGCTCATAAGGCAATGGATTAGAAATTGATTTTTTTCTTTCACCGAAGTAGGAGAAACCCAGGCAGCCACATAAGCATGAAACGGTACACACGAACGCATTGATGTGTGTTTTCTCATGCTTTTGTACACCTTGCAGTGGTTGAATGCAGAACCAAACAGCCTATCACAAAGCTCTACTTGATTGTGCGCAGTGGCCGCTCTCGCACACTTATTTTCGGACAATGCTTGTACATTAGCGCGTGAGCGGCGCGAACTTGATAACTTTTGTATTTTGTAAATAGTGTACAAAGCTCTCCCCTGTCCTTTCTTGCTGTCGCTCCCCTCTATACTTCTCCTCACTATCCTTTCCCTTTCATTTCCGCCGGCTGCAGCTCGGGTGCTTAGATATTAGATAGCAGTTGCCGAGGCCGGCAACACTCTTTTGCTTCACTTTTTTTATTTTTAAAAATAAGCCACTACTACTACTACCAATGAGCACGCACGCTAATCAACGACCAGCGTATGTTGCACCTCTCTTGTACCACTTTTTGCGATAGTTTCGTGTGACCTTTTTTTTCAGCCTGCTTCACTTACGGACACCCCCCCTTTCCTTCGTGCTAGCTGCCTTGCGTGGTCGGCAAACGGTGGTTCTGCTTTTGACGGCTGCTTCATTGATTTCGTGTAGATCCCAAGCGCGATGCCGCTGCGTGTTTATGAAGGTTGCCCTTTTTTTCTGGATCGTCTTATGTTCTTGTCTCTTGCTCACGTGCGGCTGCAGGACTACCGTTCAACATGCAAGGACTGTCACTCTATAGAGGGAGTGCCTCCAGCGCAGAGACGGGTTCCGGCTGCCGACTGTGGAGCTGCAATGTGCCCACCATAAGCGACGCTGCGTCGGCTGATCTGACCGACCGGACAAGATGACAGCGCCACTCTACGGCGGCTCTACTACTCGTAGAAGCGTCATTACTTCGTGGTGCAAGTATCGTCGTCACCGATGCACTGAACGTCGGGCCGGCGGTCGCCCAGGAACATCGTGCTAGGACGTGTTGGCGCTTGCGCCGACTGGTCCCTGTTTTCTGCCCTATGCATTTTCTCGGGAAGACAATAAATGTTATTTGCTCAAGTCTAGGCTCGCCTTTGTTTGCTCCATTTTGATGACTCTAGAGAGGTCATTCCGAGGGATTGCGGTGTTCCTCAGCATGCCTTGGCATTTTAGCCAAACATAGAACAACCCCCAAGCAGCTAGGGAAGTAGTGTTTCAGAATGCATGACTGCCAAGTTTTCTGATCTTATATCAAAATTGCATATTTTGTTGCGGAAGCAACACTACGCTAGTCGCCGAGCAGCTGACGTCGCACGGCGCACAGCTGGCGTGCCGCCACCGTCGCTGCGCGGGTGACTCAGAGGTGCCGCTACCGCGTTCGCCAGTTGCGCAGTAGCGGCGCATAGCTACGTGCCAGGGCCGCTGCCGCGCGCTCCCCCTCGGCTCTCTCTTCTACAATGCGCAGTGGCAGCGCATACCTAGCGTGCCGGGGCCGCCGGCACGCCAGCTGTGCGTAGTGACGTCACTTGCTCCTCGCGCAGAATGGCCTTTATTCGACTCCGCGAAGCTGCTCGGCGACTACCGTAGTGTTGCTTCCGCAACAAAATATGCAATTTTGATATAAGATCAGAAACGCAAATTTTAAAATTTGCGTCCCTTATCTTAAGGGCCACTGGTTAGTATTTGGGTTGCATGTAGGTTATTCTGTACCTCACGTTCTAGCTTTTCGCGCGGCTATAATGGTAACATACACATCAGTTAGAGCCATGGGCGTCCGGAGGGGGGGGGGGCAAGGGGGGGCGGCTGCACCCCCATGGAAAATCACTCACTCGAAGCGTGAGTGATGGCCGCACGCCAGGGGCGGTGGTGCGCTCAGCCAAAAGGGTAAAAGCAGCCCCGCTTCCACGCTTTGGGTCACATCTGCGAAATGCCGCGTCCGGGCGGGCGTCGTTCCGCCGTTTTCAAACCACGCCATCGTTAGCTCTACTAAAAGGCGACCTGTTGCAGACATACAGCGGCACCGGCGAGCATGTGTTTGAGCCTTCTTACGATCGGTGTCTGTTTCTTTGATCTCTAGAGAGATAGCGGCACGGAGGCAGACAGTGCACAGAGCATCTTGTTTTCGCCTTCGTCGCTCGCTATAATCAGGATACGTTCGTACGCCGGCCACCGATGAATTCTTCAGGAGGGAAGGACAAATCAGCCGTATCCACCCCCGCTTTGTCGGGCTGCTCAGGGTCAAGCGGGCGGTGGGTTGGCGCCGCAGCCGCCGCTCGCTGTCTCCTCCGATCCACGGGAGAGCGCAGTTCGGTAGAAGCGCCGCTTTCAGAATCTTCGGCAAAGGGGATTAGCTGCTTTTGTTCACGGCGACGCAGTCTCCAGAGGCGCCCCCACACCAGCGTTTCTTGCGTCTTCTCCGAAAACCAGCGCCTTTGGTCAACGCAGACCGATGGCGCCTGCCTGGCTCGCCTGTAACCTCTGGCTGGGTCTCAAATCACAACAGCGCCCATGTACTGTGAGTGTCAGTGCACGGTAAAGAGACCCAGACCCAGGTGGTCGACATTATCCGGAACTCTGTACTACTCCGTCCCTCATAGCCTGATGCGTTTTGGGGCTCTGAACCCCATAAAAACACAACAACAAATTTTCCGACCAAAGTGGCGAGTGTTCCTTCCCCTCGGAAGTCGCGCGGCGTTCCTTTCACCCCCCAAAGTGCGCATTCTGGGATATTGCGGCAAGTAAGCCCTTGCACGTGTGCGCGCCTCTGTGTTTGTGCTTGGGTGTTTTTAGTGGCCGGTTGTCAGCGAAGCTGAGAACAACCAAGACAGGGGACGAGAAAACGACGAGCGGCGAGCAGTGTGTGTGCGGTTGCTCGACTGTGCGGATGCGCGAGCAAGATGGAGCGAGGTGTATGAAGCGGCGAGCGTGCATTTATCTTGTAAAGAAGTTTTTGTTGTATATATAGTTGTCTTTTGTTTTCAACGTACGCGTTCAACCGTTTTTCCATTCAATGTGTATGATGAGTATGCACCGAGAGCGTGTAGTGAAGCACAGAAATGAATTTATCACCCGTGTAATTACACAATTCGCACAGAAAAATCCGAGGCGCCTACAGCTGCTGTTCAAGGAAGACTGACTGAGTGACTGTAGTTGCGTGTTTGTGAACATATTGTGCTGTGTGCTGGTCATCAATCCGGGTGAGTCGAGAACCCGTATGCAGCAAGACAGCACTCTTCTCCACGAAGTGATAGTATCTTTTTGTATTTTTTATTAATTTTAATTGTTTTTTCGTTGATAAACTTTAATGTATCTCTCCTAGCCGCGCCTTAATTTGCTGTTTGTAATTTTTCTTTCATGTGCGTATTTTACTTATTTTTTTTATTTATATATAAATAAATAAATTTACTCCGCAAATAGTGCCTTTTTGCTACGAATATACCCCCCCCCCCCCCTCCGGCGCCAACAACCAATGGGGCCCCCCCCCCTGCAAAAAATTCTGCGGACGCCCTTGGTTAGAGCTCCGGAGTGGAGTCTCAGGTGTGGAGGAAGTTAACGCAGCAGTTTGGATGTCCCAATTATAATTGGAATTTATAAAGAAAATGAAAATACGAAAGCCCTTCTCAAGAACGAATACGCGAATGACTGCTATCTACTCACCATCCGTTTTAACAACCGTGTACTTGTAGTTTACGTGCACGCGCTGAACAACAGCCTTGTTTATGTTTGATGCTTTTTACGGCAAAGAACAGCTGTCCGTCTTTCTGGTTAACTATGTACTAAGGCGAAGCCGGTGCCATTGACCATGCCACCTGAATATTCCCCGCCGCAGTTTCTTGCGTTGCACCCCTGCCTGATGCTTCACATATTCCACGTGCAAAGTGGCGCTAGGTAAAGATTAAGTGCAGGTACTCCTTTGCGTTCGATGACCTCGACTACTGGGCATTTCCGCCGATTGATGACAGCGAACAAAGGCGGAAAAAATTCGCAGGACGGAAGAAGAAAACAAACCCGGTACACTACCACTGGGAATCAACCTGATTACCACTTAGAAGATAGAGAAACGGTCCATCGCGCATGCGCAGTTCTCTTCGGTAGCTGCTACTGATTACAAGTAACTAGAAACCTGTCTTTTTGACCCTTTGTTTGTTCCCTTCCCTCACGCACGGTTTTAAAGCGAGACGCTATGCTGGGATGTAGCGGAGAAAATCAACTTGTGCCTATGTGTTCGTTCCTGCTCAGGGCTCGAGAAGACCGTTTTAGAGTCGTCCTTGCATAACCTCGCCTGCACTGTGCCATAATGCGGAGTGCTGAATTCATATGAAAGCGACATTTTACAAAAAATGGAAAAACCGGTTCTGGCCTCTTGGCTTGCTTATTTTATTTCATATCGGAGTAGCTTTTCCGCAGGATTAACGTGCAGCCTCATAGTAGCAATCATCACGGGCGCATAGAGATGCGCTCATAGCAGATCTCGCGATAACATCGGTACGTTCACACACCGTCCCTACGTGCGGGGGAGGGGTGCGACTGCTTCACTTGCAGCCCCCCCTCCACCCCCAATCCTAATCCGGGGGCCGAATAGACGAAGATGCTTGGGATTAGACTTCCATACCTCTTTGCATCACACACTATAAAGTATTTTTTCCATTCACATTTAATGCATGCTTGTTCTTTTTAAACATACTTGATCTCAACACCACCAGTTCAACGGGAGAGTGGCTCCCGGCATGTGCCGCACGGAAACAGCACAGCTCCCTTGCAGACAGTTACTTGGAGGGGAGGTGGTTATTACTTCATGGGCATTTAGTTGCTGCCTTAGACACTTCCTGGAGCATCAGTGATGTATTTCATTTGGGAAGTTGCAAAACACCGAAGGAAGCAGCAAATGCAGATATATGAGCAGCCCTAGCCTTAAAGGGACTGTGCAATAAGTTAGTTGAGATTACGTAAAGCAGACGAGAGATAGGCCTTCCATCACTCGTCACCCCGGCGCAAGAATTTTTGAGCTAGCATCAATGACAACGAAGTTATAGACGATTAAAAATTACGCTCCTAATCTCCCCCCTCAACTCGAACACGCGGGGCACCACAATAAAAATAAATAAAACAACCCTGGGACTGGGCCCCGCCCATGATTACGTCATTCGCTGCCGTTCGGTTTGCGACTTCCGGTTGTCGCACCAAGCAGCAGCACCTCTCCGGTCCCTCTCCACCTTCCTGGATTAAGGCGCGTGTCGGATTTTTTTGCTTGCCACTGCGACAAAGGCACTGCGAGTGGCTCCCGACAGAAACAGGCGGCAGGGGTAAATAGACCGATTTCACAAAGCCTACTGTGCATGCGCGCGTTTACCGGAAGTAGCCAGCCGCCATCTTGGCTGTAGTCCTTCGTGGCGTCGTCTGCATGACAGCCTACATTACTTTGCGCCTTGACTGGCATTATACCCGGCCGCAGTAGCTTTCCGCCGTTTCGTTTATTGTGTTGAGCTCTATAAAGAAAACAGAGGCTCCACGGCGGAGTTTCGAGGGGTGCAATGCTAATCGCGGTAGGAGCAGCGCAGAGAGGGTAGTCAGTTGCCGCATGAGGTGGAGTGGCCGCGGTGGCGACGCTGCGTTTGTTCCTCGAACCTTGCTTTGGAAAATGCTGCAGGTGGCGATAAAAACGCCCTTGACGGCCGCTTTCGTTAATTTTGTCAGCAGAACATTTGAACGCATAGCGATGCACGTGATTTAATTAACGTCTTCAGACAGTATTTACATATCTTGCCACCTCATTTTGCTGTTTCAGTATTCGCTGTATTCATCTAGGCATTCGCTATAGACGTGTCACACAGCGTTTGGTGCCTTTTTTTTTCATCATAGCCCTTGATCAAAACCGGCCATGCGATTGTTTTTTTCTTACTCACGTAAACACATACATGTATTCACGACATGCTCGGCGGGTCACCAGCAGGAAAGGTGAGCGATTCGAGCGAGCTATGCCGTTTTTCTAAATGGAGATGTGACAAATGCTTGTGTTCAGTACAAAATGAGAAAAGGAGAAGCCAATCGGGGAGCTTTTGAGTACGCCTAATTAGGGTTTAGTGGATTTTAATTTCGTGACGTATAGTTTTATTTTGATTATTGATACACTAATTACTTTTTTATTTAGGTTAATATAACCTTCTGCCAGGGCGTCTCCCGTACGACTCACTTTCGCTATTTTCGTAGTACGAGTCTGAACAGGTTGACTGATTGGTAAACACTAGATGGCCTTTTTTATCCAAAACAACGGACAAAATGTGGGTGATATCCCGGCATAAATGGCATGTGGCTGTTACTGGACTACCATGTATACTCAGCGACCAGTGAGCAACAAAACATTGGAAATTATTCCACATTTCGACAGTTTCCAAACGTGCTTAGACGTCATCGGAACAAGCCGCCGTTTGAGGTCTGCATGGGTTATGTGCGTCAACATGGGTTATATGCGTCAAACATTTTTTGCTTGGCTGACGTCACCTGAAGCCCGTACGGGCGGCCTGCGCTATCGGTGCTTGTTTTGCTTCGCTCCGCGACCTCACGGAATGCCGCGTTGGAACCAAAACGTACTGACACAAAGCGCAAGGCGGAGCGAACTACGTCACAGGCGCTCACAGACGATGTGTTACAATGTGAAGCTGCCTACCAGGGTGACTTTTTCTCGCTTCGTAACGCGTGCAAAAAATTTTTTTTCTTGGCTGGACTATTTGGAAGATGATCTCCAATTCTGCTAATACAACATATCCGCTAAAATCAGAATTACAAATGTTAATTAACGTATTCAGTTAATGAGCGAACTAATGAAAGTAATTTGCCTCTTACCTGGCGTCCGCCGTAGCCCTCAGTATAGCCCCAGGGTTAACATAAATCTAAAGGAACCTTTCTTTCAAAATCTTGGACCTTCTAAAAAAAAACACCCGGAATACCTGCGTACGTACCATCGGGGGCAAAAGTAATAAATTCCCCCTCCAAGTTCCGACCCGTTCCACTTTGCATGGGGGCGCCACTTGACATCGAAACGAGCCCCCAGTGGTCTCGACACCCATAGAGTTCCTTACTATTACCTAGAGGGAAAGGTGACGCCCCGTCCATGGGAGTTTGCGCGGAGCTTCCTCAAGACCACTTCAGCCATAGCAACATGAAGTAGCCGATGCGGACATAAGCAACTCTTCAACCGGTAATTCAACCGGCTCTGTTTCACGATCATGGTGGCAGCCTCAAAGCGGCCGTCTACAAGCGCGGAACGAATGGTTGAAAGATGAGGAAAATGAAGAGTTAGTCACTAAATGAAGCAAGAGAATTTCAGAGTACACTTTCTCAAAATAACCTTTATTTCCCTCAAGGGAAAATACGTATACAGCAGAAAACAAGCGCAATCCGTTCGGCGAAGGCACCAGGGCCATATAGTTCCATGGTGACCGCCAACCTCGACGACCGCCGCATCGGTGACAACGATACTTGCATCCTGAAATGGCACTTGAACGGATGTGACCATTCGCTCCCTTTGGCTGCGATATGCAGCTAATGGGGATGTCCGGTCGCCATAGGTAGTAGTTCAGCCACCGCACAGCGCCGCAGCCATCGTGTCCAGTCGTTGTGATCAGGCGACGCGGCCTCGCCAGCGTTGGCCAGTTTTGCAAACATAATACCGGAACAGCGGCCGGAACACGTCGTGATGGCTGGATCCACTGGACCTGCGGTCCCTTGCGTAGTTACTTGTGGGCATCTGCACCCGGACCCTGCAGCCACATACAAGAGGGAGACACGAGCATGAGGCGCTTTAGAAAAACCGGGCACACTTTAATCTCGCACCAGCATTACGGTTGGCGTTTTCATGCAATTACTCAGGCAGTAGACAAGAGCCGAAGAGGTGCTTGCTGACCGTGCAATGCAGCGGCCATGCATGGAGAGTGCCGAAGGGCGCATGCAAAGTTGTTTGTAAAGGACGCAGTGAAATACCGTGAAAGGGTGTGAGTGTTAGAAAGAGAAGACACACAGAAGGAGCAAAGTATACCGTACGCTCATGTATGACTAGCGGACGTACTATCGCTCTCAATATGAGTTGCAACGCGCGGTCATCGACCGGGGATCGTTCCGTGGTGTGCCTCCTCCAAACAGTCACTCGGAATTCTGGGAGAGACTGCTGTTCCAGGAAACAACAGCACCCCCGCTCAGGAAAAAGTTTCTCCCAGAATTCCGAGCGACTGTTTGGAGGAGGCACACCACGGAACGAGCCCCGGTCGATGACCGCGCGTTGCAACTCATATTGAGCGAGATAGTACGCTTTAACAATGCCTAGTGCTGGAATAGTTTTTTCTGTGCCCCGCCGCGGTGGCCCAGTGGTTACGGCGCTCGGCTGCTGGAGCGAAAGACACGTATTCTATACCGGCCGCGGCGGCCGAATTTCGATGGAGGCGAAATTCTAGAAGCCCGTGTACTGTGCGATATCAGTGCACGTCAAAGAACCCCAGGTGGTCGAAATTTCCGGAGCCCTCCACTACGGCGTCCCTCATAGCCTGAGTCGCTATGGGACGTTAAACCCCAATAAAGCAGTTTTTTCTGCATGCAACCACAGGGAAGTATACGAAAGCAAAGAACGGCATGCATCAATCCGCTAGTGCATACTGTTTTACGTTTTTATGGATGTCTGTGGTCGTTCTACTTACGAATTTAAAAACTTCGTCTTCTCCGTTCCGTTTTCTGAGTACCAAGGGCATAGATCGCTACAAACCGGCTCAACAGCTGCCATGATTGAGTGAACGAGAAGTAGCGAGGCGGTGCGTGCCAACAGTAAGGCATAGCACAGAAACGTAGTTTTCCTTGCGTATTTCGGCACACCTGTAATTCTAACTGCGTAACGATGAATCCCATGTTGAGAGGAGCATATATACAGCAGAAATACACCATTAGTTGGCCCTAACATACAAAACTACTGCCATATCTAAAGTCGGATACAGCTTAAGAATAACGTATAGAATGGATCTCAAATCAAGTTAAAATGCGGCTGACTGCGGCGACAGCGGTTTGAAGGATTCTGTCGAGGGGATCTGCCGCTGTCTACTTCAGCTGGATCCGGCTATACGTAACCAACTAATAGCACCATTGGGGCACTATCCGCATGCACCAGCACACACATGTTGGAGAAGAACAGCCATTTCGGGATCGTCGGCAGAAACCATGCATTTTCAGCGACTCAATGTTGGCGATACGCAACTAAACGTTGGGAAGAATCTCCCCACAAGCAGCACGAATGCTGCAGAATTCTCAGCTGACACGGCGCATTCTTGTAATCTGGACGCCTCATAACCCAGCTCGAGAACTGCCCCGCCGAGCTGTGTCGTGCCGCCCGCCCTGTTTCCTTACAGTGAAATCCTGCAGCACTACAGGCTTGCAAGGCTCACATTGCCCCCAGCAGATAAAACGCTCTCCAAGCAACAGGACAAAGCCTGGCGTAAACTTCAAATTAAAACCTACCCAAATCCCCAATTGTGTAGCTTCTATTCGGATCGACTATACTCAGACAAAAGCAAAAATGTGATAGTAAAGCCGATCTAAATTACATGATTTCGAAGTCCCTACCCGCAGGTCACTTCATTACCGATGTTCAGCCTCGACCCAGGGAGACAGATCAAGCTCTACCAGCTATAGCTGAAGGCGCCGCCGCTGCCCAAGGGATAGCGGCCGTCGATGACTTCCGGTGACTCCTCTGTATCCGCTGGCAATAAAGTTTCACCACCACCGTGGAATGTTTTGATTGGCGGAACGTGTGCAACATTCAGCCCGTGCTCCAGGCGGCGCAAGAATGACCAAGATATCCCGCAAGCAACTCAGATGTAAGACCATCTGCGTTCCTTTGCCCGAGTCGAACACTACCGTTGAGCAGCGATTTCAGAGACAAATGCACCGGCTTCGTCGCATTGTAACATTCCTGGAACGTAACCGTGGCCATCCAGCACTTACGAAATGGAAATAAATGGACAAAATGTAATGCACAAGATATTGTGCATCGAAGAGCCAAAAGCGGGTCGTTTAGATAAACGCGAAGGTTGTACATCATATATTAAGGTTTGGTTTTCTGCGGTTTAACGTCCCAAAGCGACTAAGGCTATGAGAGACGCCGTAGTGAAGGTTTGGTTTGGTTTATGGGGTTTAACGTCCCAAAGTGACTAAGGCTATGAGAGACGCCGTAGTGGAGGGCTCCGGAAATTTCGACCACCTGGGGTTCTTTAACGTGCACTGACATCGCACAGTACACGGGCCTCGAATTTCTCCTCCAAAGAAATTCAGCCGCCGCGGCCGGGATCGAACCCGCGTCTTTTGGGCCAGCAGCCGAGCACCATAGCCACTCAGCCACCGCGGAGGCCCATATATTAAGGCGTACCACGTGCCATGGTGAGATACCAACTAGAACTGGGTACGATAGCAATGGAAAGCGGTACAATGTACAAAGATGTGCAAGGAAGCATGGTTACTCTCATTCCAGCTTGAAGGCACTGCGTATGAAAGGGGCTAAATGTTGTTGTTGTTGTGACTGAGAGAAGGATGAAAAGGAAATTGCACGGGCCTGCCTACTGGCTCGAGCCTAGCCACCACCGCTGCCACGTGCAGATAGAGGAGAGTTAAAAGATCAGAGGAAAGAGAAAAAGGAAAGAAAACACGCGCGCCGCAGCAACAACTGCGTCCGCCGGAGCGGACGCTGCTGAAAAAAACAAAACAGATAAGCTGCCGTAGCCGCGCTCGCCAAAGCGAGGACAAAGAGAAGTTTATTGCGTACGAACCAAAACAGAGAAACAATTCGGTACATGGCACACACACAGAGGACAGTTATCTACAAAAGTGGTAGTCAGTGATAAATGCGAAAACACCACAAGTTCTAGGTGACTACGCGTAACAGCCCTTGGCAGAATGGCTTCTGATCCTTCTGGGAGGTGTTTTCAGGCTTTAAGTAATGCCTCCATTAAAATGAATATTACGAAACCCTCCCTCCCCTCCGCTCACACATATTCTCTTTATCATCGCGCATAACCAGTGCAAAAACGACAGGTGCCATAGGAGAAATCAGGAAGTTTTATCTACGTGTGGTGACGGTCCATTGCTGCAATCTTGAGCTCTGCCATGCCGATACCTCCTAGACTCATTTCGCCCTGCCCCCGCGGTGGCTCAGTCGTTATGGCGCTCGGCTGCTGAAAGGCCTGAAGAAGGCGGATGAGCGGCTCCTTCTCCGCCTTCTCACCAATACATTGCTGCGCCCGGCAGCGCTAAAACATTTTGACCCCTCCTTTAGCGGCAGCTGCCCACACTGTAGTGCAGTGTCTTCTGACACTTATCACATGGTGTGGGCCTGCCCCTCCAACCCCGCTATTCCCCCCATCCCCAATCCAACCCTGGAGGACTAGGAGGTGACCCTGCTCGGCTGCCACGACTTACAGGCCCAACAACCCTTAGTCGGGCGCGCCCGGGCGGCGGCAACCGCCACTGGGGTCCCATACCAGGGACCTCCACCTAGTGTTTGTAAGGATCGGTCCCTTACGGGCTGATCCAAACATACCTCCTGCTCATTCGTAATAAATGTTTTCACCACCACCACCCGAAAGACGCGGGGTCGATCCCGGCCGCGGCGGCCGCATTTCGATGGAGGCGAAATTCTAGAGGTCCGTGTACTGTGCGATGTCAGTGCACGTTAAAGAACCCCAGGTGGTCGAAATTTCCGGAGCCCTTCACTACGGAGTCGCTCATTGCCTGAGTCGTTTTGGGATGCTAAACCCCAATAAACCAAACCATAAAATCATTTCGCCCTGTCAGAGTTTCCACCCTTCCCTTACGGCGCGGTTCAGGTGTCCACCGAGATATGCGAGACAGATAGTGCGCATTTTCTTTCCTCAAAAACCAATTTTTTAAGTTTTCATGTCTGTGGCCTGTCAAGACCATCAAAATGCCTAAGCCCCTCGAGGCTGCTTGTGGACACGTCTGCTCGCGCGTTCTTTTAGCACAAAGTGAAAAAATCTTTGCGGCACCAACAACAACAAAAAAGGCTGAGGCTTAACTTGGTTAAGCCTGGAGAATGCGAAGCATCATCGTGTCGCGTAATTTGGAGGCGCACAACCACAGCGACGGCGCGAGGTGGGCCCCCGTTTCTCTACTGTCGGGACGTCATCGTGTCACGTGGTGTGACGTCATGTATCACGTGATTTGGAGGCGCACAACCGCAGCGACGGCGCGAGGTGGGCCCCCGTTTCTCTACTGTCGTGACGTCATCGTGTCATGTGGTGTGACGTCATGTATCACGTGGTTTGGAGGCGCATAACCACGGTGAAGGGCTGAAGTGGTAGCTAAAGTAGTATGCTTCGCATAAAAAAAAATTGGAGGCTTATCAAAGTTAAGCCCCGTGGATGCGAAGCATGTCAGCGATTGGAGGCATCTTGACCGCATACACGCCCGGCGCAAAGACGCTGGCGCGGTTGCGGGCCCAGAGACTGACGCGACGGCGGGCGCGCGCCGCCTCATCCCTGGCGTGACGTCACATATCACGTGATGCAGCGATGGTGGCGCCACCGCCGCGTCGCGCGCAACGGCGCGAACCGAAGCGTGGAGGCCTCTGCCAGGCGACGTCCGACGGCGCGATATGAGGCCCCATCTGCAGCCGGTGTGACGTCATCACGTGACGTCATGTCACGTGACCTACTTGCAAGTCACTTGAAGGTCAACGGTGGCCACCGCCGGACGTCGCGCGATGGCCCGAAACCTACGTTAATATGCTTCGCATAAAAAGATTGCCGAAGTCACTGGCGAAATTCTAAAGTGTGCTTGGCGAAAGCCTTGTGGTCAACCCACTGCTCCTTCCCCGAACCGCTTGGCGGGCTTCACGCACGAGCGGTTTTTATTGCCTTTGGCGACTACGGTCGCTATTTTTATTGTAGTGTTTCGCGGCGCCGCCGTCGCCCGTTCGACGTCCATTGTGTTCATTAGCGTTTGCGTTGTCATTTTACACTCCGATCATTTTAAGGAAAGGAATTGCGAAAACTGGCTCGCTGGGTCAGTGGTCGCCTGAATCACGTTGTTGTTTTGTTGATGCTGCCGGATGAGTCGTTGCCTATCAACCGTCGCTGGGGACACCCAAACCGCACCGTACAAGGAAGTGAGGAAGCGGGAGTGAAAGAAGAAAGACAAAGAGGGGTCGTGGTGAAGAAAATGGAAATTGTATTCGAGGAAAGGTTGGTTGGTTTATGGGGTTTAACGTCCCAAAGCGACTGAGGCTATGAGAGACGTCGTAGTGCAGGGCTCCGGAAATTTCGACCACCTGGGGTTCTTTAACGTGCACTGAAAAGAACCCCAGGTGGTCGAAATTTCCGGAGCCCTCCACTACGGCGTCTCTCATAGCCTCAGTCGCTTTGGGACGTTAAACCCCATAAACCAACCAACCTTTCCTCGAATACAATTTTCATTTTCTTCACCACGACCCCTCTTTAGGAAATTACACAGTAACTGTCTCGCATATCTCGGTGGACACCCGTCATCCGTTTGCAAAGGAAGGGAGGAAGTGGGAGTGAAAGAAGAAACAGGAAGAGGGGCCGTAATGAAGAAAATGAATTTGAGGAAAGGAAATTACGGAGGAGGTTGCGCTGATGCGCGGAGGAGAGGCCCCAGTTGGTACGATTTCAGCGCACGGATGGACACCGCGAGCACGGACGGACACCGCTAGCATAAGCCATATAATACCCCTCATGTAATACCCCTTCAATGGGGTCTTTGAGGTACAAATTAATAAATAAATAAAATAAAGGCTTTCGCCTTAATAACCTGCAAAACAGCACTCCTAAAAGGTGGAAGCGAATGCCTCCTTCATGGTGGTGCACACCTGTCGGCCACTAATTCTGGTGAATCCCACCAGTGTTGTTCATGGCGGAAGCGATCAGGGCGTACGCTGACGCGGGAAGTGGGTGAGCCACTTGATTCGGTCACTCCATATTAAGCGCCAAGAAGGGAGTGGGCCTAGTGTACAAGGGACAGATCGTCTTGCAGCTTATCCGCGGCAAACCAGGCGCACTTCACGAAAGAGGAGTTGTGGAGGGGAGCCGACTGAATTGTCTTTGGGCATTTTAGGTGGATGGATGGAAACAACTTTATTACACACAAAAAAAAACAATCTTCCAGGGTGGTCCCCTACTGGTCCAGGAGTCCACGGGCTTGTGCTTCACGTAAAGCCCGATGCACCAGCCATTCCTGGCCGGCGGGCTGAGCGGTTCGTAAAGCAGCCTCCCAAGAAGAATGAGCGGGATTGGGGATGGGGGGTACTGCCTTTGGGGAAGGACATTCCCAAAGGTAAAAAGTGGGGTGAAAGCATGAGAGACGGTGGAGGGAAATAAAGCAGCCTGTCTGTAATTACCGCCATGTGGCGCTGGATGAGGGCGACAAGGTACTGTGGGGTGGTGGCAGTGTCATGCGGCTGAATTTGTAAAATGTGGTGATTTGGTGATATGTAGAGAGGAGCGATGGGGCTTCTTGCGCATGGTTGGGTGCCTGATCCTCCGGGGTCCGAGAGGAGCGTTCTCGGGCCAGCGCATGAACGCGCTCATTACCGGGGATCGAGGCAGGCCCAGGGACCCACGACAGAGTAACCGTTCAGTCGAGATAGGTGACTGCATTTTAGGTGACAAGTGGCCAAAATTGCAGATGACCCAGAGGAGTTATTGAATGAATAAGATGCTGTACGTTTTAGGGGAAAAAATCTCAAGCCGGTGTGAGTAGGACATTTAATTAATTTTGACGAGGAGCCTAATGGATCAAGTGGAGAGGCAAAGAACTGGAGTAGGCACAATAGGAAACGAGATTTTTCCTGTGACGCGCGGCCTCTATCCTGGATGGAGGGTATGGCCAGGGGATTTCAAAGGTCCGGCCTAATGGGTGGTGGCTGCGTTGATCCGAAAGAAAATTGGTTTTGAAGAAAGGTAATGATGCAGTAACTGCCTCAAATATCTCAGTGGACACCCGAACCGCGCTGTAAGGGTAGGGATAAAGAAGGTAATGAAAGAAGGAAGAGGCGCCGTAGTGGAGGTCTTCCGAATAATTTAGACCACCTGGGGAACTTTACCGTTTTCTGACATCGCACAAGGGCGCCTTTTGCGTTTCGCCTCCATCGGAACGCTGCCGTCACGGTCGGGTTCGAACCCGGGAACTCCGGCTCGGTAGACGGAGCGCCTTAACAACTGGGCCACCACGGCGGGTTTATCCGTACTCGTCTGTTTTCCGCTCCCTCTGCTTCAGTGTAAACGTGCCGTATGACTCATCTACCATCTGTATAACAGATGCATCGCCACAAGTCTAACGACAAGCACCACCACCAGCTACACTACCAGCTGAACCATGGCGTAGGTACGGATATTGCTTTCGCAATTACCGGGCTTAACCAAGCTAAGCCACAGCGAATTTTACCTGCGAAATCGCGTCGCGCGCCCTACGCCCGCGCAGACGAATTCACTCCCGCATGGTCAGCAGCCGAGCGGCGCGCGCTACGGGCGCGTTCTGGATACGTTGGCAAGATGGCGGAGCCCTGCTCGCCCGCGTCTATAGTGAACTATACCCGCGTCGGAATAAATTCATGCCACCGCTGGATTCTCCGACGCGATAGCTCGCTCAAATGATAGCGGTTCGCTTTTATTTCGCACACTTTCGCCCACGCGTAGAGGTATAAGCGATAACTTGCCATTGTTTTTCAAATAATTTGGCGATTTTCAAGCACTTAGGCCCAACTAAATACAGTGTGTTTACCTGGCAAGAACGACACCTGGTGAAGCAGTTGTCTAGCTTTTAGTCACTTGCTACATTTTCATCTATTTGTAGTTTTTCATCTTGGAACGAAAAAAGGCTCGCAATGCACCCATCGTAGTTATCAGTAATTACGGATAAAAAACTTCTTCAACACAGCGTTGATCTGCTTTGGAGTCTTGTCACTAGATGGCGCTACCGTTTACGTGTGCCCCTGATTCCCGGCCAGCTAAAAGCGACTCCCCCGAAAGACAACACGCTGCTCGGCCGTTCCGGCCGAGAAACCCGAAGCCCAAGCCTCGGTACTGTAGTGAACTAGAACTCCGTACCCTCGGAGCGCCAAACGCCCGTCTTTCCGGGAAGCACGACGCAGTTTTGGTGATCAAGCTACAGTGGCAGAGAGAGCTCGCGAGCGCGTCTCTCTCGGCCGGCGTGGCTCCGCCCAGAATCACGTGACGCCCGCTCTGGCTCTCATTTGCCCTCAGTCTCTGCCCCCTCCCGGCGTCGTCGCGGCGTCGACGTTTTTTTCTGTTTCGACAGAACCCGACGATTTGGCAAAAACATCTTCTCCGGCGGCAAAAAAACGCACCGGTGCCGTCGACGCCGACGAATCGCCCGGACAAACGCTCCATACGGGCCACGCTTCAGACATGACTAAGCGGAGCGCGCCTGAGGCGCCCCATGTATGGATGGATGGATAGGATTCCTCTCCTAGCGAGCGCCCTCACGCGGCGTGCCGAGGAGGCCATCACGTGGTAGCCGCCCTGAGCGAAGGAACGACTACGGCCGAAGAGACGAATTGGGGCCCCTGCTCTCCTATGGTCGTGACGTCACGCTGTCACGTGGTCGTGTCACGTGACAGCGAAGGAACGACCACCTCCGACGGCAGAAAAGTGCTGGCAATATTGCTTTCGCAATAAAATTCAGGACAAAAGGATTGTCGAACGCGAAGGCGTTTATCAACAAAATTTTTTTATATTTGTAAGATTTAACTGTAACAATCAATATGGCCGCAGATGTCCAGGCGGCAGGCTTGCATTTTCTTAAGAGGTTTTCAAATTGGGCTAGTTTATTGTTAACATGGTCGCACATAATTGCGCTTATGAAGTTACTTGGCATAACACAAACACTGGTGCGCAAATTGTCGACTGAAGTTTATTGCGTTGTGCACGCATATATATAAGCCTCACATGTCAAAACAGAATTTTGAAAAACGCAGTGAAAGGAACAAATTTGCAATTATATCAACCAGCATCAAGAAAGACTATGTCCCAGCAGATTGCTTTACCTTTGTTATTACTATTCCAAGAATTGCATTTCCTGTTTGGAGAGCAAAAACGAATGGTCACTTACACAAGTCCGTTTTCCCGATTCCATGCAGTAAGCTTTCCACAGCTCCCTGATTGTCTTATATCTGGATTTCAGCAGAACTGCGGTCTGTTGGAAGTGGGATTTGCAGCTATCGGACCTGGCGCAATGTGCCACCAGAATTCCAGGTTAGTTAATCTGGCGACATTTGCGGTTATGATCTCTAAAGGGAGGGTGAAATGGTTTTTTGACATTTGGAGGTTATTCGAGAATTCGAATCTATCAAGCTTCTTGGTAATGCGTGCAAAGTAATTTTGCGCTAGCATTTAAAATGGCGACGCAATCACCGATTAAATCCACGACGATTTTCAGGCTTCTCCTCACTGCTTTGGAGAAGTGCGGGGAAACTCTTGGTGACGTCATAACTGTCTACATTTCAAATGTCCACTGCCTTCGTATACATGCTGTCAAGCGTCTTCCGATACCACCAAACAATGCTTCATGAGCTTCACCTTCGAAGACATTCTTTTTCATCCTTGAAACAACCGCTTCTTCGCTGGAAACGTAGCGCCGCTGCACGTGACATCATCACTGGGGCCTCTGCCTGTCGCTGTGCACTGCAGAGAAGCCTGAACATCGATGTCCCTTTAGTCGGCGATTATATCACCATTTCAAATCGTAGCGCAAAAAGATTTCGCATGATTTACGTACAAGTTTTAAGCATTCGGCTCAGCTAAAATCATCGAATTCTGAAAACCCTTAAGTTTCCCTTTAAGTCTTTCATTTAGACATCTGCCCGTCGGGCCCACATATGCTCGGCCGCAAGATAGCGGTGTCTTGTAAACCACTCCTTCACAGCACTCGATGAACCTGTTTGTGTGCCTGACGCCACAAGACTGCTCAGCTCTAGGACTGGTTTCTTCATTTGCCTTCGCGCACATCCCTTTTAGTTTTCTTGGTGCGGAAAAAAACTTGATGCGGCGTCAGGCACACAAACAGGTTCATCGAGTGCTGTGAAGGAGTGGTTTACAAGATAGCGCTATCTTGTGGCCGAGCATATGTGGGCCAGACGGGCAGATGTCTAAATGAAAGACTTAGAGAAGGGTCTTGTGTATACCCTTCAGTTTTGTTCTCCACACAAGAAATGCAATTCTTGGAATAGTAATAACAAGGATAAACCGATCAGCTGGGACAAAGCCTTTCTTGATCCTTGTTGATACGATTGCAAAGTTGCTGTTTTAACTGCGTTTTTTGGGGCAATTTCTGTTTTTACACGTGAAACTTATATATATGTGTGCACGACGCAACAAATTTCGGTTGACAGTTTGCGCACCAGTGTTTGTGTCGTCCCTGTATTCTCCCAAGTAACTTCAAAAGCGCAATCATGTGTGACCTTGCATTTTTTTGCTATCATCAAAAGCCCCTTTGATTTTCTATTTCAATCTTAACTGCTCGTACTACACATCGGAAGAATGGACCATTATCCTCAATATTTCTATAACATTACTTTTAAAATATTAAAAATATTGGCCAAGAATGTTGGACACGAATGTGCTTAACGGAAAGAATGCCAGGAGGTCGGCATTATCCAGAGCCCTCCACTACGGCGTCTTTCATAGCCTGAGTCGCTTTGGGACGTTAAACCCCACAAACTAAACCTTTTGTTTTGCGGTCCTCCCCACCTTCCGCCGGTGGGACATTAAGTGTCCCACTGCGCCGCAAAATCAGCTTTATTTCAGCGTTTGGTGCCATTCTTGCAAAGGCCGTACGCAGGAACAACTCCCGATCCTGCAGGACCACAATCGAAGACACCACGTAGGACGCAGGAGCCCAGCGTGCACCCAAGGGATTTCTGCTATCCACTTTAGATCCAGGAGGGGTTCTGTCTTGGGTCGCCGAGGCTGCTGGTACTTTGTACCTGGCGGGTGTCCAGCACCCTCAACCTGCGGGCTCATGGCCCGCAGCCATGCCACGGAAGGAAACGGAACTCCCACGAGCATGGGACAAGCTATCTCCTCCACCTGGTGTAAACGGAAAACGTAGCCCCCCCAGCGTCAAGCTGGACCCTCTTTGTAGGGTCCATGTCAAGACATTTCGACTGAGGAGCCGCACCGACAACACCCCAAGTGTCGTGGCTAACAACCCAACAGAGTAGTCTGCTCGGCGAGACAGAAACTTCAACTCTCCAGCACCTAACACACCGGTCCAGGATCCATGTGGGATTTCAGGGCTCTCCGCAGTACTGGAGCACCAAAACAGCAGTCAGCAGCAGCGGTCCCACTCCACCGGAAGATGCCCCTGAAGGCGCTTGGGCCGACAACCTCTCGGCTGCCAGGTATGCTCTAGTTTGTTCACAAAACGCGCCAAGCCTTACCGCTGTGCCTGACGCTTGGCGTCTCAGCACAGGGAACTTGCCCTCACTTGGTCTTAGCGGCCTGGGAAAGTGTAGGGACTTACCTCCCAGGTCCACTCTTCCTTCCCTTTAGCCTCCAGCACCTTTAGGCACTAGAGTTACCATCGCGGACGTGAGCATAAGCTCGGACGCGGGAAGGGCAACCGGGCTTTAGTAATATGCACCCGGGTGCGGAGTTGTGTTCCGCACCGCGACAAAAATATGCACCCGGACGTTAAACTCCACAAACTAAACCAAAATTAACAATGCAACAATTACACCCGCGGAAAGCCCAGCGCGGTAAAACTGACAGTAAGGTCACAATGACTCGGTATACTTCAATCCTGAGAAAAATTCTGGTTCTACGAGAATCAGGGGCTAATTACAAACCCCCCCCCCCCCCCAGAAAAAAAAAAGACACACCTGAGATTGTACTCAGCAGGTAAATATGCAGCAGATTTTAAGCTATTCGCGCTGTCAGAAGTTGAAGCGTGAAAAGAAGTATACAATCTACATAGAAGTGAAACACTGAGCAGTGAGCCTCAACATTAAAGTCGCCAATTTTAAACTATTTTGCCGCTGCGAAGCCCGAACGACCGTGTAACTATGGTTATACATGACTGCAATACACACGCGCGCATAGAAGAGGTATATAAGAGAGATTTAGAATAGCGGGAACCAATCTATTAGGTAACTAACGGGGCGACAGAGAGCACGCGCGGGACAAGACAGGCCCACGTGTTAGTGTTCCGCCCATGCGCCCCGCTACTCCCCTATCACCCCAACCGATAGGGTCCCCCTATTCTAAAGTCCCTCATAGACTAAAGAAAAAGCATGCAGAAAAGAATCAGCACACTTCCCAGTTGTGGCGGATCCTGCTGGTGACCTTGAGCAGCTTTGCTAGGAGCAGCCACTTGCGCAGGTCCCCTCGACGACGCAGCCCCCGGATCTTGAGCACGGCCAGCGCCTCGGCCTCGTTGACGTTCAGCGCCATGACGTAGCCACGAAGACAGCACCTGCAAACACACCGTCACAGAGACAGGAGCAGACTGAGCAACGGGGTTTGGCGTGCGCGTGGAGAAAGGGTGAGCACGTGACCTTCGCAGCCAATCAGCGACGCGGACGGGGAGAGGAGGAGAAACGCCCCTCTTTCTTGCGTTCCGAAGCATTCCCAGCTTCCCTTTCTCCCTTCCTTCTCACTAACCTGACACGCAACTGCGATTGGCAGAAAACTGTTGTGCACCCTATTCCCACAGCCTGCTTGCTACCTTCGCGCCCGGCATTTTTCTGCGTTGCTGAATTCTCGTGCAAAGCTGCAGCAATTATTTGCATGCATTGCGGCAGCTTTGTGCTGTCTACTACCCCTGTCACACTACCAAATTTAATGTCATTGTAATCGAATGACATTAGCACCTAATGTCATTAATCGACTGCTACACGGGAACATATAATGTCATCACAACGAACGGCGATGGTGAATGACATTCACCATCTAATGAATTACGGGAACTCATTCGCATTCGATCTCGAACCGTATGCGTACTCTGTACACCAAATACGCAGCAGAAACAAGCGACGCAAAAAAATAACTTCCACACTGCCAAACTTAGAAAGTGTACTTATTTAGTTCTGCTAAAAAAAGTTAATGTTGGTGTGAATCTTTTTACTCTAGAGGCTGTCGTGGATAGCTATTACCCTCGTTCTCAGCAGCTGCCGAACGTGAAGAAGCGTCTTTCCCGCGAACGTCGGTTATTTTGGGTTGCGTGTTTCTTGCTGGTTGGCATGCAGTGCTCGTTAAGCTCGAAAGTACTTAAAGACGTAACTGAGCAGTTCACCTTTTGGAAGTCCAGTTCACCTTTTGGAAGTCATTTCCATGCTTCGCGCGTGTCCGCGCGCCGCCATGTCAGCCATTTTGTTTGCATTACAGTGTTCTAGAACACTGTAGTTTGCATTTATCGGATTTGTGTTTGACTTTGTACTTGGCTTGGCTTTTTTTGACTAAAGTGGTGCAGAATGGCAGGAAATAATATTTTGAGCTTATAATGCTGCGCACAAATGTTCTCACCTGCTTTTGAAAACACTGCACAACAATTACGAACATCTTTTATGCTCGCTGATGTCTTCCAGTTGTACTATTTTTTTCCCTGATCGTCAATGCCATCATTTTTGAATTACGTTATTGGTTTTCGTCCAGCGCTGATAGAGACCGGATGTCATTCGATGCATCGAATGGTATTATGTTCGAATGACATTAAATTTGCTAATGTGACAGGGGTATAACTCCTCGCTGCCGTACCTCACTTTGCATGGCGCGTCCTCTCGGCAGATGCAGCTCTTCTTTCTTCCTCAACCGCTTACTTCGAAGTCGATTGAGTGACCGTTCTCTTTTAACGGCAGTAGACCGGCTTCGCAAAGCCCACTGCGCATGCGCGCGTTTACCGGAAACAGTCAAGCGCCTTCTTGGATATATCCCGTCGCGGTGTCGTCATCACGGCAACTTTCCTTATTTGGCTCCTTGACTCGAATTAGAACCGTTGGCAGCATCTTTCCGCCGTGTCATTTATAAACGTCAGCTAAACGAAACAGAGGCGTTACTGCAGAGTTGAGAGGAATGCGGTGCTAATCGCAGCTGGCGCGGGGCTGAGAGGGAGTGTAGTTGCTGCATAGAGAGGTGACCGCGGCGGCAACGTTGCGCTTCTTACTCGAACCTTCGTGTTTAAATCTTGCAAGGGACGGTGAAAACATGCTTGACCGTCACTTTCACTCATTTTGACAGCAAAAAACTTCTATGCATGGCGATTCAGGCTTTTGAGCGCTTTCATACTGTGCTTACATTTCGTGGCACCTCGTTATGCCCTGTTAATTTTCGAGGTATCCCTCTATAGGCGTCCACTAGCCATGTCAAGGAATATTTGTTGTCTTTATTTCCGCGTCATGCTTCTTGCTCAAAAATGACCATGAGGCTCTTTTATTTGCTTAAATAAACATGCAAATTCATTCACGCAGTGCTTATGGCTTTCCCTGGCAGTAGTGGAAAGAAGCCACAAGATTTGGGCAATAGCTTTAGTTTCGAGCGCATGTTCCGCTTTGTTCGATTATTGACAAAATAACTGGCCTTTTTGATTACGTAAATTTCTGTAGCAATGGGTCCGATTTTTTTCTTGCTGCATAATTACTGGAAGCCACAATGTTATTTGGGCTGCTTCAGACAGAACAATTTCCCTATAACTGTGCGGAGAAGATTCAGGTTCCGAAAAAATGTTACGTTGTGTCTCTTCGCGTAAATAAACACCCAATATTGCGAAATCCCCAAGAGGACGTTTTGCACGTTTAGTCATATATGATTTTATATATGCTGGTATTAGTGATATATGATAGATATAGAAGAGAAAAATGGCAACCACAGCTATTGCAGACGACAATGGCGGAAATACCAGCGCAGGCGACATGGATGAGATCTGCACTGGGGTGGCCAGAAAAGATAAGGGAGTATACGTCAAGCGTGCTTGAATAGGAACCTCTGTTTCCAGGTGGTAGCTAAGAAGCCGGGAAGCGATAAAGAGAAAGAGGACAATGTAAATCCCAGAAAGGAGGTCGTGTTCAGAGCAAGCAGTAGAACAGGGCAAATGTGCCTGGGTGATAACAGCAAGCAGACAACCAGGTCCTTATCGCTGCTGACTGAAACATTGGAATGTGCACAGGAGCTATAATGGTTCCGGTAAAGGATATGGCGAGTATCAGTCGGGGGTTTTCCAGGGAGGACAATGAACGCGATGCTGAGAGAGACGAAAAGCAAACTGTCAGGGAATGCGGCAGGGCGTTATCTCGGAACGGTAGCGGCGTGACTCAGTGGTGTCCTCAACGGTGACGCAGCATATTTGGTGGAAAGATAAGCTGTGGGAGTTGACGATATCTGCAGTCGGATACAACTGAAGAACGCTGCGGCTTTTCTCCATCAAAGGATCTCCTTTTAGCCAATGACGCCGGCCGATTCTCGTCGCCCTGTTAGGATCGATGACAGTGCAGGGAGCGGCGCCACAATGAAGAGAGGCGTCTGGCTCCGACCAGAGAGGGAAGGGATTGTCCTCTTTCATCTACCACTCCCTGCTTTGTCACACCAGCAGGGTCACGAGAATCTGCCGACGATATTGACTGGAAGGGGGTCCTTTGACAGGGAAAAGATACTGCGTTCTTCATTTGTATCCCACTGTACTCGTGCAGTGGTTGCGGCGGGGGTGAATGATGTCCAGAACGGTGACACTGCACGCGTGGTGGAAAGATTAGCTGAGTGAGTCGACGATACAAGGGCACTAGCACAGCGCGCATGCATATCGCCGTGTGCACAGCATCAAAAGTGCTCGGACGGAATGGACTGAGGTCGCCGGAAACGGAGGCGCAATGCGTGCATCAGTGCATGCTCACGATTGCCCCCGCCTTCAAGTGCATTCGAGAAATGTGGTCTTTTTCTGTGCAAGGGATTCGAGAAGCCCCACGTTAACTAAAGCCAGCTTGCACTTATCAAAAAAAAAATCCATGCGATGTAAAAGAACGCTCACAAGAATTAACGCCATCACTAGCTCCTTTAAAACAAAAAAAAATCAATTTAAAGCGTTTTTTTTTCCTTATAGGCGAAGGCCGACAAAAGCAAGAGTTGGTGGTGAAAACTGTCAAATAAGAACGACCTTTCACCAGGAGTG
Organism: Amblyomma mixtum; assembly: GCF_055824585.1. Taxonomy (NCBI): domain Eukaryota; kingdom Metazoa; phylum Arthropoda; class Arachnida; order Ixodida; family Ixodidae; genus Amblyomma; species Amblyomma mixtum. The sequence continues at coordinate 231,749,547 of NC_143013.1, forward strand.
AAATCTTTGTGCAGGGTAAAAACATTTCAAAAGGAGGGAGTAGAAAGGAACACTAAAGGTAAATACTTTCGCACGATCTAAGCACGATCCAGGATAGCTGTTCTAGCCTTCCTTGCTCAGACTTAAGGTGAAAACTAGGCCGAGGGAATCGGGGAAATAACAGACTCCTACCAATCGCAATTGCGTGTCAGGTTCGGGAGAACGAAGGGAGAAATGGCAGCTGGGAATGCTCCAGAACGTAAGGGAGAGGGTGTTTGTCCTCCTCTCCCCGTCCTCGTCGCTGATTGGCTGCGATGGTCACGTGCTCGCCCTTACTCCACGTACGCGCCAAACCCAGTTTATCAGTCTGCTCCTGTCTCTGTGACGGTGTGTTTGCAGGTGCTGTCTTCGTGGCTACGTCATGGTGCTGAACGTCAACGAGGCCGAGGCCCTGGCCGTGCTCAAGATCCAGGGGCTGCGTCGTCGAGGGGACCTAAAAACAGCGGTTACATGAGACAGATGAGATCGGGACACGATCGACGCTGTCCCCACTTTTCGCACTGCGCGACACGTGTGTCAACAGACGGTGAGCGCACGTCGGCTCTGCCGAAAAAACGCCGGTGCTTCCCTTACTATTGTCCTGAGGTAAAATCATTCTGGCTAGTGCAGAGTGCCAAAAACTTATTTTATTCAATGCCTAGGGTAGAAACCAACGGCAGAAACGCTTTCTAGCCATAATACAATACACTGAGGCGAAATACGCCTTACATGGCCAACGCGAGCCCGTGTACTTCGAGGAATACTAAGTTGAACGCATCAACTATTGGTATGAGTCTCAGAAACTCAAAACGCGTCCATACAAGCCTTGAAAACCGACGCTGCACCACATCAACTCGACGCCACTCCCTGGCCGCTTGCCTACCGCGAGCCCGCTAGCGACTGCAGCGCCACCTCGCTTGTTTGCAAACATGGAGGAGGTCTATATTTCTGCCGTATCTGTGATCCTCTCAACGCGCACTTAATTGTTGTTAAGCACTTGCTCGAATTCACGTAGTTCTGCGCACCCTGAATGCCCGTGAGGCAATGAGACACCAGGGCTACTCTTACGCACCATGCCTCACCTGTCGTAATAAAGTCAATAAGAATAGGAAAATGGCGTTTCCTTGTCTGGCCTATCACTGATGGTCGTGCTGTTGCTTGCGTGGCGGTGGAACGTGTCCACGACTTCCTGTTCAAGCATTCCTGGCAGCTGTTGAGGAAGTTGGTAGCGACTTATGTTCTTGCTATACGCTCATAAGGCAATGGATTAGAAATTGATTTTTTCTTTCAGCGAAGTAGGAGAACCCCAGGCAGCCACATAAGCATGAAACAGCACACACGAACACACTGGCGTGTAATCTTTCATGCTTGTGTAGTACAGCTTGCAGTGGTTGAATGCAGAACCAATGGCCCACGACAAAGCTTTAGTGAATTGCATGAAGGGGCCACTGTGGACGTACGCTAATCAATGACCAGCGTATGTTGCACCTCTCTTGTACCACTTTTTAAGATATTTTCGTGTGACCATTTTTTTTTCAGCCTGCTTTGCCTACGAACCCCCCTTTGTGCTAGCTGCCTTGCATGGTCGGCAAACGGTGCTTTGGCTTTTGACGACTGCATCATTTATTTCGTGTAGATCGCAAGCGCGGTGCCGCTGCGTGTTTATGAAGGTTGCCCCTTTTTTTATGGATCGTCTTATGTTCTTGTCTCTTGCTCATGTACGGCTGCAGGACTGCCGTTCAACATGCAAGGACTGCCGGTCTACAGAGGCAGTGGCTCCAGCGCAGAGACGGGTTCCGGCTGCCGATCGTGGAGCTACGACATGCCCACCATTAGCGACGCTCCGTCGGCTGATGTGAACGACCGGACAAGATGACAGCGCCGCTCTGCAGTGACTGTTTACTACTTGTAAAAGCGTTCCGGGTGCAAATATCGTCGTCACCGATGCACTGAACGTCGGGCCGGCGGTCGCCCAAGAACATCGTGCTAGGACGTGTTGGCGCTTGCGCCGAAGGGTTCCTGTTTTCTGCCCTATGCATTTTCTCGGGAAGAAAATAAATGTTATTTGCTCAACTTTAGGCTCGACTTTGCTTGCTGCATTTCAATCCGATTTACACTTTTAAGGAAATATGCGATTATTACAAATCTACGCACCAAACTCTTCCCACCCCATGCAAAGGGCTGGGGAAGGTCAACGAGCGGGTACTCCTGCGCCTGCTCACCAACACGATGTTGTGCCCGGCAATTCTAAAGCATTTCGATCCTAAATTCGACGGGCGGTGCTCACACTGTGGGGAGGTGTCTGACACCTACCACATGGTGTGGGCCTGCTAGCAGAACCCATCCCTACCCCCTATCCAAAACCCCACCCGAGAGGACTGGGAGGCGACCCTGTCCGGTTGCTGCACCCTCGAGGCCCAAAGGGCCTTAACGCAGCGCGCCCGGGCTGTGGCAAACGCCAATGGTGCGCCTGACTAAGCATCTCACCTAGTGGTTGTAAGGGCGTGACCCTTCAGGTCACGAGCCCCAACACCTCTCTCTATGATTAATAAATGTTTTCACCACCACCACCACCCATTTGGATGACTCTAGAGAGGTCATTCCGAGGTACTGCGGTGTTCCTCAGCATGCCTTGGCTTTTTAGCCAAACATAGAACAACCGCCAAGCAGCTAGAGAAGTAATGTTTCAGAATGCATGACTGCCAAGTTTTCTGATTATATATCGAAATTGCATATTTTCTTGCGGAAGCAACACTACGCTAGTCGCCGAGCAGCTTCGCGGAGCCGAGGAAAGGCCATACTGCGCGAAGAGCAGTGACGTCACACGGTGCACAGCTGGCGTGCCGCCACCGTCGCTGCGCGGGTGACTCAGAGGTACCGCTACCGCGTTCGCCAGTTGCGCAGTAGCGGCGCATAGCTACGTGCCAGGGCCGCTGCCGCGCGCTCCCCCTCGCCTCTCTCTTCTCCGATGCGCAGTGGCAGCGCATACCTAGCGTGCCGGGGCCGCCGGCACGCCAGCTGTGCGTAGTGACGTCACTTGCTCCTCGCGCAGTATGGCCTTTCCTCGGCTCCGCGAAGCTGCTCGGCGACTAGGGTAGTGTTGCTTCCGCAACAAAATATGCAATTTTGATATAAGATCAGAAAACTTTGACATAAGATCAGGAACGCAAATTTTAAAATTTGCGTCCCTTATCTTGAGGGCCACTGCTTAGTATTTGGGTTGCATGTAGGTTATTCTGTACCTCACGTTCTGGCTTTTCGCGCCGGTATAATGGTAAAATACACATCAGTTAGAGCTCTGGAGTGGAGTCTCAGGTGTGGAGGAAGTTAACGCAACAGTTTGGATGCCCCGATTATGACTGAAATTTAAAAAGAAAATGAAAAGACGGAAGCCCTTCTGAAGAACGAATACGCGAATGACTGCTATCTACTCACCCTCAGTTTTAACAACCGTAGACTTATAGTGTACGTGCACGAGCTAAACAACAGCCTTGTTTATATTTGATGCTTTCTACGCTAAAGAGCAGCTGTCCGTCTTTCTGGTTAACTATTTACGAAGGCGAAGCCGTTGTCATTGACCATGGCACCTGAATATTTCCCGCCGCATTTTCTTGCGTTGAACCCCTGCCTCATGCTAGACATATTCCACGTGCAAAGTGACGCTAGGTAAAGATTAAGTGCAGGTACTCCTTTGCGTTCGATCAGCTCAACTACTGGGCATTTTCGCCGATTGATGACAGCGAACAAAAGTGGAAAAAATTTGCAGGGCGGGAGAAGACACCAAACCCCGTACACTACCACTGGGAACCAACCTGATTACCACTTAGAAGACATAGAAACGCTCCCTCGCGCATGCGCAGTTCTCTTCGGTACCTGCTACTGATTAAAAGTAAGTAGAAACTTTGCTCATAAACCTGTCTTTTTGACCCTTTGTTTGTTCCCTTCACTCACGCACAGTTTAAAAGCGAGACTCTATACTGGGATGTAGCGGTGAAAATCAACTTGTGCCTATACGTTCGTTCTTCGTACATGCTCAGGGCTCGAGAAGACGGTTTTAGAGGCGTCCTTGCATAACCTCGCCTGCACTGTGCCTTAATGTGGAGTGCAGAATTCATATCAAAACGACATTTTACAAAAAGTGGAAAAACCGGTTCTGGCCTCTTGCCTTGCTTAATTTGTTTCATATCAGAGTAGCTTTTCTGCAGGATTAACGTGCAACCTCATAGTAGCAGTTATCACTGGCGCATAGAGATGCGCTCATAGCAGATCTCGAGATAACATCGGTACGTTCCCACACCGTCCCTATGTGGGGGGGAAGGATGCGACTGCTTCCTTGAACCCCCCCCCCCCCCCCAAATCTTAATCCGGGGTCCCTGTATATCCGGGGGCCGAATACAAGAAGATGTTTGGGATTAGACTTCCATACCTCTTTGCATGACACACTATAAAGTATTTTTTCCATCCACCTTTATTGCATGCTTGTTCTTTTTAACCATACCTGATCTCAACGCCGCCAGTTCATTGGAAGAGCGGCACTTGGCATGTGCCGCTCTCGGATATCCACTACTCCTCTCAACTCACTCCCACTCAGTTGACTACCGTGGAAGGTAATTCCACGGTAGTCAACCGCCGGATCGTTCCGACAGGCTGGCGTGGCTCAGTGTATTTGGGCGCTCGGCTCCGAGTTAGCGAGCTAGGTTGATAAGCAGAAGTAAACTGGCGTTTGTAGTGACACGGAAACTGCACAGATCCCTTGCCGGAAGTTACTTGGCGGCGAGGGGGTTATTACTTCATGGGTATTTAGTTGCTGCCTTCGACACTTCCTGGAGCATATGTCATGTCATTCATTTGGGAAGTTGTAAAACACCGAAGGAAGCATTAAATGCAGATATATGAGCAGCCCTAGCCTTAAAGGGACTGTGCACTAAATTAGTTGAGATTACGTAAAGCAGGTGAGAGATAGGCCTTCCATCACTCGTCACCCCGGCGCAAGAATTTTTGAGCTAGCATCAATAACAAGGAAGTTATAGACGATTAAAAATTACGCTCCTACTCTCCCCCCTCAACTCGAACACGCGGGGCACCACAATAAAAATAAAGAAAACAATTCTGGGACTGGGCCCCGCCCATGATTACGTCATTCGCTGCCGTTCGGTTTGCGACTTCCGGTTGTCACACCCTGCAGCAGCACCTCTCCGGTCCCTCTCCACCTTCCTGGATTGAGGCGCGTGTCGGATTTCTTTGCTTGTCACTGCGACAAAGGCACTGCGAGTGGCTCCCGACAGAAACAGGCGGCAGTGCCTAGCTGGCTCTCGCTTGCCCGAGGGGGTCGCGCGGCGGCACCAGCAGACGATTTTCACGGCTGCCGGAAGTGTGCCCGTGACGTTGTGGCTGCCTTGGCTCTAGCGAATGACAGCGTGTGGTGACCTGCCGACGTCACGGGACTAGTGAAGTCTATTTTCCCGATTTTAGTTTCAAAATCGGTCACTACGAAGACACCAATCGGCCCGCGAATTTCAAAAACAGCGGTTTTTAAAAAATAATAGTAAATTGCTGGCTCAGTTTCGAAGACTCACACTTGGTGTGAATGCTTATTAGCATCATTTCTAAGCATTGAAAAAATTTACAAGCGACTTTTAATGTGTTGCATAGTCCCTTTAAAGCAAAAGCGCCTTCCGCGCTCAGAAGGAAGAGGGCGAAATTCAAAATTTTCGCGCGGGAAATGTGCCTTTGGCCAGTGAGCCGTTGACAGGGGGCAGCTAAGTTCGATCGGGCGCAGCTTTGTGCTTCTTAGAGATTTCGCGCCATTCCTTTTCCAGACGTGCTTAGACGTCATCGGAACAAGCCGCCGTTTCAGGTCTGCATGGGTTATGTGCGTCAACATGGGTTATATGCGTGAAACATTTTTTGCTCGGCTGACGTCACCTGAAGCCCGTACGGGCGGCCTGCGCTATCGCTGCTTGTTTTGCTTCGCTCCGCGACCTCACGGAATGCCGCGTTGGAACCAAAACGTACTGACACAAAGCGCAGGGCGGAGCGAACTACGTCACAGGCGCTCACAGACGATGTGTTACAATGTGAAGCTGCCTACCAGGGTGACTTTTTCTTGCTTCGTAACGCGTGCAAAAAAATTTTTTTTCTTGGCTGGACTATTTGGAAGATGATCTCCAATTCTGCTAATACAACATATCCCCTAAAATCAGAATTACAAATGTTAACTAACGTATTCAGTTAATGAGCGAACTAATGAAAGTAATTTTCCTCTTACCTGGCGTCCGCCGTAGCCCTCAGTATAGCCCCAGGGTTAACATAAATCTAAAGGAACCTTTCTTTCAAAATCTTGGACCTTCTAAAAAAAAACACCCGGTATACCTGCGTACGTACCATCGGGGGCAAAAGTAATAAATTCCCCCTCCAAGTTCCGACCCGTTCCACTTTGCATAGGGGCGCCACTTGACATCGAAACGGGCCCCCAGTGGTCTCGACACCCATAGAGTTTCGTACTATTACCTAGAGGGAAAGGTGACGCCCCGTCCATGGGAGTTTGCGCGGAGCTTCCTCAAGACCACTTCAGCCATAGCAACATGAAGTTGCCGATGCGGACATAAGCAACTCTTCAACCGGTAATTCAACCGGCTCTGTTTCACGGTCATAGTGGCAGCCTCAAAGCGGCCGTCTACAAGCGCGGAACGAATGGTTGAAAGATGAGGAAAATGAAGAGTTAGTCACCAAATGAAGCAAGAGAATTTCAGAGTACACTTTCTCAAAATAACGTTTATTTCCCTCAAGGGAAAATACGTATACAGCAGAAAACAAGCGCAATCCGTTCGGCGAAGGCACCAGGGCCATATACGTAGTTCCATGGTGACCGCCAACCTCGACGACCGCCGCATCGGTGACAACGATACTTGCATCCCGAAATGGCACTTGAACGGATGTGACCATTCGCTCCCTTTGGCTGCGATATGCAGCTGGTGGGGATGTCCGGTCGCCATAGGTGCTAGTTCAGCCACCGCACAGCGCCGCAGCCGTCGTGTCCAGTCGTTGTGATCAGGCGACGCGGCCTCGCCAGCGTTGGCCAGTTTTGCAAACATAATACCGGAACAGCGGCCGGAACACGTCGTGATGGCTGGATCCACTGGACCTGCGGTCCCTTGCGTAGTTACTTGTGGGCATCTGCACCCGGACCCTGCCTGCAGCCACATACAAGAGGGAGACACGAGCGTGAGGCGCTTTAGAAAAACTGGGCACACTTTAATCTCGCACCAGCACTACGGTTGGCGTTTTCATGCAATTACTAGGCAGTAGACAAGAGCCGAAGAGGTGCTTGCTGACCGTGCAATGCAGCGGCCATGCATGGAGAGTGCCGAAGGGCGCATGCAAAGTTGTTTGTAAAGGACGCAGTGATATACCGTGAAAGGGTGTGAGTGTTAGAAAGAGAAGACACACAGACGAAGCAAAGTATACCGTACGCTCATGTATGACTAGCGGACGTACTATCGCTCTCAATATGAGTTGCAACGCGCGGTCATCGACCGGGGATCGTTCCGTGGTGTGCCTCCTCCAAACAGTCGCTCGGAATTCTGGGAGAGACTGCTGTTCCAGGAAACAACAGCACCCCCGCTCAGGAAAAAGTTTCTCCCAGAATTCCGAGCGACTGTTTGGAGGAGGCACACCACGGAACGAGCCCCGGTCGATGACCGTGCGTTGCAACTCATATTGAGCGCGATAGTACGCTTTAACAATACCTAGTGCTGGAATAGTTTTTTCTGTGCCCCGCCGCGGTGGCCCAGTGGTTACGGCGCTCGGCTGCTGGAGCGAAATACACTGATTCTATACCGGCCGCGGCGGCCGAATTTCGATGGAGGCGAAATTCTAGAAGCCCGTGTACTGTGCGATATCAGTGCACGTCAAAGAACCCCAGGTGGTCGAAATTTCCGGAGCCCTCCACTACGGCGTCCCTCATAGCCTGAGTCGCTATGGGACGTTAACCCCCAATAAACCAGTTTTTTCTGCATGCAACCACAGGGAAGTATACGAAAGCAAAGAACGGCATGCATCAATCCGCTAGTGCATACCGTGTTACGTTTTAAGCATGAAATGCTTTTAGCCCCCGTTGTCGGCAGTGTGGTGACATCACGCGGAGACCGAGAGCCATCATCCGGGCACTGAATTCCAGTCATCCGGGCTCTGAAACGAGAACATCCGGGCACCGTACGAGACTTGAGATTTAACGAGACTCTCTAAGCCCTCCTACGCGACCGGCATGCAAGCGCCGGTTGGTCTCCAAAGGAGTCGCAAAAAATAACTGCTGCCAGTGCCTTCTCAATGTTGATCGAGATATCAGTCGCTGTGCGTTTGATAATGCACGGAATTATAATTTCAGATTTCTAATAACGCGCGCAAAAAGCACATAAATGTCACGATACACTTCGTTGTCATACGTGATCTCTTAGGGGCTTCGCGCATCGAAGCAAAGCCGCGCAGGCGCACAGGGGCCGGGGGGAGAAGAGCTGCGTTCAAAGGGCAAGGCATCGCGCCGAACGGGTGGTGGCGTTCCTCCCTTCCTGTACGGTGGTGGTGGTGGTGGTGAAAAACATTTATAATACAATAAATATTTACAGAGAGGTGATTGGGGTAGGCCCTATTGGCCCTTTCCCCTAACAATACTAGGTGGAGCCCCTATTCCGGGGCCCCATTGGCAAGCAACGCCGCCCGCGTCCGGTGAACCAAGGCCTTTTGGGTCTTTAGGTCCTGACAGCCGAGCAGGGCCGCCTCCCAGTCCTCTCTGGTGGGGTTGGGGTTGGGGGGGATAGATGGGTTTGACTGACACGCCCAAACCATGTGGAAGGTGTCAGCCACCTCCCCACAGAACTGGCACGCGCCATCAAATGATGTATTGAAATGTTTAAGCACCGCCGGGCACAGTACAGTGTTAGTAAGAATTTTGATGAGGAGGCGCTCGTCAGCGCGATCCAGACCCTTACAAGGGGCCGGGTAGCGCCGGTGCTCCTCCTTGTAGTAATCGGTGATTTGTTTGAATGTAATGGCCAGATTGTCTGATTGGGAGTACCCTTCCAAGGACAGGGAGATAGCCCGGGGAGAGAGTGCGCGGGCGGCCTGATCGGCCTGTTCGTTTCCCTGGAGTCCCTGGTGACCGGGGGCCCAAATCAGGTTGCGTGGAGTTGGATCTTCAGATCGACAGCTATATTCCAGTATGCGCCAGGCAAGCGGGGGAGCCCAGCCCAACTCGTAGTTCCGACAGGCCCCTCGCGAGTCGGTGATGATGTGTTTCGACTTGGGAGTAGTGAGAGCAAGAGCAATGGCAATCTCCTCCGCGTGTGTTGCGCTGTAGGCTTTGAAAGTGAGCCCGTTGACTGTGTTTGTGTTGTGTACGACTGCGGCCGTGTACCACACCCCGTGGTGTGGGCCGGCAACGTCCACGTAATACACATGTTGTTGGTTACCATAGTATCGCGCCAACGCTTCCGCGCGCGCCTGGCGACGACCGCTATGGTCTTCTCTGGACATGTTGCGGGGAAGGGGTCGGACCCGGAGGGCGCGTCTCCAGGGTGCTGGCACTCTCTCCCTTTCCTCAATATGGTAGTCATGTTTGATGTGTAGCCGGTCCAAGAGGCGGCGACCGGACGTGGTCTGTGCAAGACGCGTGTATTGGTTGACTAAGTGGGCCTCTCGAAGCTCCCGAAATGTGTTCACCACGCCCAAGGCCAGAAGTCGCTGGTTGGACGTGGTGACCGGGAGGTCGAGAGCCCGCTTGATGACTTTCCGGTGGATGACCTCCAGTTGTTCATCATCATGTTTGCGCAGGTGCAAGTAGGGGGTTGAGTAGAGGATTCTACTCGTTACGAAAGCATGGGCAAGCCGCAGTGCATCCTTGCTTCGTAATCCGCCCCGCTTGTTGGAGACCCGGCGGACCATGCGGCCCACCTGGTCTCCCACCGTGCGAAGTTTGGCTAGGGTGGTGTCGACTCTGCGTTGGTGGTGTACGGTGCGGTTCGGGTGTCCACCGAGATGACATTAGGCCCGTAAACATTTCATGCTTACTCTACTCTCGGTTACGGGAGAGGCAGAGATTTTTTTCTCCGGCCACAAAGCTATCTTCATGAATATCAAGAACTGTTAGTGGAGTGTTTCTTGTAAAAGGAAAATGTGTAAAAACTAACAAGTTGTTTGTAATTGTACATGTCTTGCTCGAATTAATTGCCTCAGTCTATCAAAAAGCTTAAACAGCTGATCAGCTGCGCTCAAATTCCGCACTTGGAGGTAATGTAATTGTCGGCAATTTTTTTTTTTATGGATGTCTGTGGTCGTTCTACTTACGAATTTAAAAACTTCGTCTTCTCAGTTTCGTTTTCTGAGTACCAAGAGCATAGATCGCTACAAACCGGCTCAACAGCTGCCATGATTGAGTGAACGAGAAGTAGCGAGCCGGTGCGTGCCCACAGTAAGGCATAGCACAGAAACGTAGTTTTCCTTGCGTATTTCGGCACACCTATAATTCTAACTGCGTAACGATGAATCCCATGTTGAGAGGAGCATATATACAGCAGAAATACACCATTAGTTGGCCCTAACATACAAAACTAATGCCATATCTAAAGTCGAATACAGCTTAAGAATAACGTATAGAATGGATCTCAAATCAAGTTAAAAGGCGGCTGACTGCGGCGACAGCGGTTTGAAGGATTCCGTCGAGGCGAAGTGCCGCTGTCTACTTCAGCTGGATCCGGCTATTCATAACCAACTAATAGCACCATTGGGGCACTATCCGCATGCACCAGCACACACATGTTGGAGAAGAACAGCCATTTCGGGATCGTCGGCAGAAACCATGCATATTCAGCGACTCAATGTTGGCGATACGTAACTAAACGTTGGGAAAAATCTCCCCACAAGCAGCACGGCTGAATTCTCAGGTGACACGGCGGATTCTTGTAATCTGGACGCCTGCTCATGCCCCCGTTGGTAATGAGGCGGCTCATAACCTAGCTCGAGAACTGTCCCGCCGAGTTGGGTCGTGCTGCCCGCCCTGTTTCCTTACAGCGAAATCCTGCAGCACTACAGGCTTGCAAGGCTCACATTCCCCCCAGCAGATAAAACGCTCTCCAAGGAACAGGCCAAAGCCTGGCGTCAACTTCAAATTAAAACCTACCCAAATCCCCAATTCTGTACCTTCTATTCGGATCGACTCTACTCAGACAAAAGCAAAAATGTGATAGTAAAGCCGATCTATATCACATGATTTAGAAGTCCCTACCCGCAGGTCACTTCATTACCAATGTTCAGCCTCGACCCAGGGAGACAGATCAAGCTCTACGAGCTATAGCTGAAGGCGCCGGCGCTGCCCAAGGGATAGCGGCCGTCGATGACTTCCGGTGGCTCCTCTGTATCCGCTGGCAATAAAGTTTCACCACCACCGTGAAATGTTTTTGATTGGCGGAACGTGTGCAACATTCAGCCCGTGCTCCAGGCGGCGCAAGAATGACCAAGATATCCCGCAAGCAACTCAGATGTAAGACCATCTGCGTTCCTTTGCCCGAGTCGAACACTACCGTTGAGGAGCGATTTCAAACAAATGCACCGGCTTCGTCGCATTGTAACATTCCTGGAACGTAACCGTGCCATCCAGCACTTACGAAATGGAAATAAATGGACAAAATGTAATGCACAAGATATTGTGCATCGAAGAGTCAAAAGCGGGTCGTTTAGATAAACGCGAAGGTTGTACATCATATATTAAGGTTTGGTTTGGTTTTGTGGGGTTTAACGTCCCAAAGCGACTAAGGCTATGAGAGACGCCGTAGTGAAGGGCTCCGGAAATTTCGACCACCTGGGGTTCTTTAACGTGCACTGACATCGCACAGCACACGGGCCTCTAGAATTTCTCCTCCATAGAAATTGTAGCCGCCGCGGCCGGGATCGAACCCGCGTCTTTTGGGCCAGCAGCCGAGCACCATAGCCACTCAGCCACCGCGGAGGACCATATATTAAGGCGTACCACGTGCCATGGTGAGATACCAACCAGAACTGGGTACGATAGCAATGGAAAGCGGTACAATGTACAAAGATAAACCGCTGTGAGAGGTTCGCGAAGTGCAAGGAAGCTTGATTCCTCTCATTCCAGCTTGAAGGCACTGCGTATGAAAGGGGCTAAATGTTGTTGTTGTTGTGACTGAGAGAAGGATGAAAAGGAAATTGCACGGGCCTGCCTACTGGCTCGAGCCTAGCCACCACCGCTGCCACGTGCAGATAGAGGAGAGTTAAAAGATCAGAGGAAAAAGAAAAAGGAAAGAAAAAACGCGCGTCGCAGCAACAACTGCGTCCGCCGGAGCGGACGCTGCTGAAAAAAAAAAAACAGATAAGCTGCCGTAGCCGCGCTCGCCAAAGCGAGGACAAAAAGAAGTTTATTGCGTACGAACCAAAACAAAGAAACAATTCGGTACATGGCACACACACAGATGAATAAAAGGGAAGTTTATTCAAAAGTGCAAACAAACAAAACATTGGAAACACACTCATGACTGAGGGCAAAACAAATGTATACAAAGTGGGTGGCCACCCAGAAACACCATCACCTTATTTTAACACACCGTACAGATCACACATTACAGCCTATAGTGCATAGAACGAACACTGGACAAAGAATCAGCCTCCCGTAGCAACGACGCACGGGGGGGGGGGGGGGGGGGGGGGGCAAGGATCTTTCTCAGGGTGATTGGCCCTTTCAAAATTATAAACCACCATCCTCGAACAAACCAGCATAGTCGGTAAAGAGAGGAGGGGGGGTCGGCCCGGCTAATACCGCAGCGCCGGCATATCAAGCCGACCTTCGTGCACGACAAAGACAGTTATCTACAATAGTGGTAGTCAGTGCTAAATGTGAAAACACCACAAGTTCTAGGCAACTACGCGTAACAGCCCTTGGCAGAATGGCTTCTGATCCTTCTGGGAGGTGTTTTCAGGCTTTAAGTAATGCCTCCATTAAAATGAATATTACGAAGCCCTCCCTCCCCTCCGCTCACACATATTCTTTATCATCGCGCATAACCAGTGCAAAAACGACAGGTGCCATAGGAGAAATCAGGAAGTTTTATCTACGTGTGGTGACGGTCCATTGCTGCAATCTTGAGCTCTGCCATGCCGATACCTCCTAGACTCATTTCGCCCTGCCCCCGCGGTGGCTCAGTCGTTATGGCGCTCGGCTGCTGAAAGGCCTGAAGAAGGCGGATGAGCGGCTCCTTCTCCGCCTTCTCACCAATACATTGCTGCGCCCGGCAGCGCTAAAACATTTTGACCCCTCCTTTAGCGGCAGCTGCCCACACTGTAGTGCAGTGTCTTCTGACACTTATCACATGGTGTGGGCCTGCCCCTCCAACCCCGCTATTCCCCCCATCCCCAATCCAACCCTGGAGGACTGGGAGGTGACCCTGCTCGGCTGCCACGACTTACAGGCCCAACAAGCCTTAGTCGGGCGCGCCCGGGCGGCGGCAACCGCCACTGGGGTCCCATACTAGGGACCTCCACCTAGTGTTTATTTATTTATTTATTTATTATCAATACCTCAAATGCCCCAGGAATGGGGTATTACATGAGGGATGGGCTGAATGTGTCACTAATGGAAGATTGGATGGCAGCCTTGAAGTGCAGTGGATCGGAGTGGTGCACGGAGTCGAATGGCAGGCCGTTCCAGTCTCGAGCAGTTTGCACGAAGAATGAGCGAAGATGAGCTGTAGTCTGTGCTGGGGGAGGGTAGACTGTTTTGGGATGGCTGGTACGGCTTGATAAGCGATGAGCTGGCAGGATAGCTGAAACATCAAGTTGGCTGTGATAAAATTTATGAAAGAGGCAGAGCCGAAAGATGCAACGTCTGGACTCGAGATTAGTAAGATTAGCCTCAGATTTAAGTGCAGTGACGCTGGTGTGATACGAGTAGTCCGAAAAAATAAATCTAGCTGCGCGATTCTGAACTGATTCGAGGGTGTTTGAAAGGTTAGATTGATGAGGGTCCCAGACTGAGCATGCGTACTCTAACTTCGGCCGGACAAATGTGAGGTATGTTAATGTTTTAATTGAAGCAGAAGCGAGTCGCAAGTTCCTACGGAGGAAGCCAAGAGTGCGATTGGCTTCGTTTGTTATGTTTGTTATGTGCGCTGACCAATTAAGTTTGTTAGAAAATGTGATGCCGAGATATTTATACGATTGAACAGATGCTATTTCAGATGCATTTATTTCATACTTGAACGGTTGATAGTTTTGGCGCCGATGGAAAGAAAGCAATGACGTTTTATTAGTGTTTAAGGACATTAACCAAGTGTTGCACCAGGCTTCAACACGTTTAAGGTCGCCTTGAAGTAAGCGAGAGTCAGAGGTGTTATGGATGGGGCGGTAGATTACACAGTCGTCTGCAAATAGGCGGATATGAGAACTGATATTATTAGGCAGGTCGTTAATATAGATTAGAAAAAGCAAAGGCCCAAGCACAGTGCCTTGGGGGACACCGGAAAGGACCGGGGAGCAAGATGACGAAAGTTTATTAGCATACACAAATTGTTTCCGGTTAGTGAGAAAATTGCGTATCCAATCTAATACAAGGGGGTTAATGTGTAAGCTTGAAAGTTTAAGTAGAAGTCTTTGATGGGGAACCTTATCGAATGCCTTTTCAAAATCCAAAAAGAGAGCGTCCACCGGAATGTTTAAATCGAGATTAGAGCTTATGTCGTTAATGAATAAAGCTAGTTGAGTATCACATGATAGCCCTTTGCGAAACCCATGCTGATTAGGATGAAAAAAAGTGACAGATATCAGGAATTTTACTATGTGAGAGTAAAGCACATGCTCCATTAGTTTTGAACAAACGCTAGTTAGTGAAATGGGACGATAACTAGAACATAAAGATGGAGGACCTTTTTTCGGGACTGGAACAACCTTGCCTACTTTCCAGTCTTCCGGCATCACTCCTGATGACAATGATTGCTGGAAAATATGGCATAAAATCACACTGACAGTGTTTTTCGTATGTTTTAGTACCTTGGTGTTAATGCCATCGACACCTGCAGAAGATGAAAGCCTTAATGAGTCAATGATTTTCACAATACCGGGAGGATTAAAAGTGATCTCAGGCATAACAGTGTGATCGTAATGGGGAAAATCTGGTAAATTGTTAGCAGGTTCTTGCGTGAAAACAGAAGTGAATGCACGGTTTAGTTCATCGGCTGTTTGACTTGCAGGAATCGGGCGATTGCAGTGATCGTGTAATTGTAATGGTTGCGAGCGTTTAGGGTTTAGAGTACTCCAAAATTTTTTAGGGTCATTTTTTAACATGGTTGGCAAAACTGATGAATAGAAAATACGCTTTGTTTTGTTAGCAAGTGACTCAAACTCCTTTTCCGCAGTGTAATACTTTTCCCATGAGCATTCGTTGTTAATTCGTTTAGCAGAGCGAAAGAGTCTTTTCTTTTTGTTGTTGAGACGTTTCAGAGTGCGGTTGAACCATGGCGATGATTGTTTATCGGTTACAGTGATAGTGGGTATGTACGTCTTTATCAGCTCATGCATTTTATCCTTGAAAAGTAACCAGTTAGTCTCAGCGGAACGTTTAGAAAAGTCCTCAAGAAGCCAGACGGAAAATTCCTCAAGTGCAGTATTGATTGCGGAATAGTTTCCTTTGTCATATAATGTTATTGTTTTCATTATTGTTGGTGTACCCGGTAGATGGCAATGAAACGAACCGTTCATGATGGAATGGTCACTAAGACCTGGTAAATATGTGAGCGAAGAGAGCTTATCGGAGTCAGAGGTAAGGATCAGATCGAGTGTATTAGACGAATTGCTGCTATGACGTGTTGGTTGGGCGACTACTTGCGTTAGTCCAAAGGTTAGACACGTGTTTACGAAGTCACTTTCAATGTTATTCTTTGATAGTGTTTTGGCGAGATTAGACCAGGTAATAGCAGGAAAGTTAAAGTCTCCGAACAGCAGAATAGGTGACTGACGGTGCGTTGCAGTTACGCATTGAAGAACTGTGTGGAATTCGGCGACAAAAGAAGCGTTGGCGTCGGGGGGGCGATAACAGGCGCCGATTATTATAGGCGGGTAAGAGGCATTGGAAATAACAAATATAATTTCTAGGGGCGATGATATTTTTAATTCGATGCATTGGAGATTTCGGTGGGCTGCTATCAGTACGCCACCCCCACGCTTGTCGATTCGATCCCGCCGGAAAATATTTAAGTCGGAAGAAAGCGAGAGAATTTCAGAGTCGGTGATTGATGATGTGAGCCATGTCTCGGTAAGAACAACAAGGTTAGACTCTGTTGTGTCAGTTATATTCCTGAGAGGATCAAGTTTAGGCAAAAGGCTTCTGATATTAGTATATATAAAGGATAAGTAAGAACGGCTAGGTTTCAGACAAGTGTTGCCTACGTGTGTAAAGGGTGGGGGACAACCATCTGATTACTGCGGTCAAAAGTGTAAGTTTTCTTTCCGATGGTTAGTTTGTCATGTCTGAGTTTGAATTTAGTTTCTTCCTGTGCCTTCGCGAATTCCACAAGGCGCTTTCTAGCGGCAAGAGTACTTGGGCAGTAGTCTTCAGAAATACTGTAACTTGTGCCTTTGAGTTTTTTGGCACATGAAATAACCTTTTCTTTAACCTTAAAATGCGCAAATTTAACAATTATTGGTCGGTTTCGGTCCGCCCCAAACTTTCCCAGCCTGTGAGCCCTTTCGATATCTAGGGGAGCAAGAGTGATGTCTAACTGCTCGCTGCAGTGTTGGATAATAAGGGCCTCTGACTGCGCCCATGTTTCCCGTTCATCATCTTTATGGCCAAAAAAAACCAGGTTTGATCTGCGCGACCTGTCGTCCGAATCATCAAGTCTGCTTTTAATAGCAGCAATCTGCTCAGAGTTCTGTTCGGAGAGCGCCTGTACTTCGTTCACTTGTTTCTTTACAGCTGTTATTGATGAACAGTCGGCTTCAATTTTTGCCAGTCGGTTTTTAATTTCTTCAAATGCTTTGTCACTTTGGGAAAGTTTGACGCGGATAGCCTTCATTTCTGTGAGAAGTGAGGCTTGGCCGGCTCGGATTTCGTCCAGTGCTTCGAAAATGCCATTTTCACCGGAACGAAGGGTGGGGGGACCGGGGTTTAGCTCAATATCGCCTGATAAGATTAGTAACTGCTTTATGACATGGTAACAATCAGAGGCAATATGAATGCAACACATTGGGCTTGGCAGCACCAGTAAACCAGCATACCGCGTGCGTCGCGCAAATAAGCAGTATTGAGAATTTACCTGCAGCAAGAACAAGCGTCGAAGGTGAGAAGCGGTCGTCATGGTTGGGGTGCTGCCAAGCCCATAGAGCGCGGCGGTGGCTGGTGTCGCGTTTATACATCGGTCAGGTGGGGAGGAGGTTGATCGCTGGTGAATCATCATCGGAAGTAGCGGTGATAGCCAGGGGGCGTTTCCATCCGGCTGTGGTGCCGGGCACTGGCGCAACGCTGTCGCTGACGTGGGGGTGGCGGGCGTGATGCAGTGCTGCCGCACATGTTTGGCACCGCGCCGTTCCGGCGTCCAGGCCGGCATCCATGAGGGCCTTCCGGCATCCTTCCAGTCGTCGCAGTGGGCGTCGCACCGTAAAAAGCAGATGGACACCTGCAGCAAGAACAAGCGTCGAAGGTGAGAAGCGGTCGTCATGGTTGGGGTGCTGCCAAGCCCATAGAGCGCGGCGGTGGCTGGTGTCGCGTTTATACATCGGTCAGGTGGGGAGGAGGTTGATCGCTGGTGAATCATCATCGGAAGTAGCGGTGATAGCCAGGGGGCGTTTCCATCCGGCGGTGGTGCCGGGCACTGGCGCAACGCTGTCGCTGACGTGGGGGTGGCGGGCGTGATGCAGTGCTGCCGCACATGTTGGGCACCGCGCCGTTCCGGCGTCCAGGCCGGCATCCATGAGGGCCTTCCGGCATCCTTCCAGTCGTCGCAGTGGGCGTCGCACCGTAAAAAGCAGATGGACACCTGCAGCAAGAACAAGCGTCGAAGGTGAGAAGCGGTCGTCATGGTTGGGGTGCTGCCAAGCCCATAGAGCGCCAAGGATCGGTCCCTTACGGGCTGATCCAAACATACCTCCTGCTCATTCGTAACAAATGTTTTCACCACCACCACCCGAAAGACGCGGGGTCGATCCCGGCCGCGGCGGCCGCATTTCGATGGAGGTGAAATTCTAGAGGGCCGTGTACTGTGCGATGTGAGTGCACGTTAAAGAACCCCAGGCGGTCGAAATTTCCGGAGCCCTCCACTACGGCGTCCCTCATTGCCTGAGTCGTTTTGGGACGCTAAACCCCAATAAACCAAACCATAAAATCATTTCGCCCTGTCGGAGCTTCCACCCTTCCCTTACGGCGCGGTTCAGGTGTCCACCGAGATATGCGAGACAGATAGTGCGCATTTTCTTTCCTCAAAAACCAATTTTTTAAGTTTTCATGTCTGTGGCCTGTCAAGACCACCAAAATACCTATGCCCCTCGAGGCTGCTTGTGGACACGACTGCTCGCGCGTTCTTTTAGCGTTTTTTTAGATTAGAGGCGGACGGCTTCGACAGAGAAGGCTCCTGGGGGTAGAACCAAGACGTCTCTGAAGATGCCCCCAAACCGCAGGAAAAACCATTAGTGTAAATAAAGTTTTCCCTTTCTTTCCCTTCCTTTTAGCACAAAGTGAAAAAAATCTTTGCGGCGCCAACAACAACAAAAAAAATTGGAGGCTTATCAAGGTTAAGCCTCCAAACGCTAAGGACCTTAGCGTTTGGAGGCATCTTGACCGCATAACTCAAGAGCATAGGTGAACAGGTAGGGCGCATGATCCGCCGTGTTTCCAACAAGCGGGGTGGTCTGCGGGGCAGGGACGCGCTACGGCTCGCCTATGCCTTCGTGACCAGCCGGATCCTCTACGCCGTGCCGTACCTACGCACCACCAAACAACAAGACGAGCGCATTGACGCCATCATCAGGAAGGCAACAAAGCGAGCACTGGACCTTCCGGTGGCAACCTCCAACGCCAAACTGAAGGCGTTGGGAGTGGTAAACTCCTATCAGGAGTTGCGGGAGGCCCCCCTCGTGAACCAATATACGCGGCTATCGCAGACGGTGCCTGGGCGCCGCCTGCTAAACCGCTTACACATCCAACACACATGCATACCAGAGGGGACGGAGAACATCCCGGTGCTGTGGCGCCACATGCTCTTGGTCGCTCCGCTCCCGCGTAACATGGACATGGCTTCACATGAAGGCAGACGACAAGCGCGGGTTCTCACGCTTGAGAGGCAATATGGGTATAAAGAGGGCGTCTATTACGTGGACATCACAGGGCCGTCGCCCGCGGGATTCTTCACGGCTGCCGTAGTCCACCGGGGAATGAATGTCGATGGGCTATCTTTTCGGGCCCCAAATTCAACACGAGCGGAGGAAGTCGCAATAGCTCTCGCTGCCGCCGATCCAAAATCGAAAACGGTTATTACAGACTCTCGCCGGGCCTGTGAACATTATCTTGCAGGCGAAATATCACCTCTGGCCTCGCAAATTCTAAGACGCGCTCTCGCCGATCCAACTCGCACAAAAGTGATCTGGGCTCCTGGCCACCAGGGTCTACGAGGCAATGAGGCCGCTGATGCGGCCGCCCGAGCGCTCACACACCGGGCTCCTCATCCTAGCTCTCATGGCTCAGAAGCTCATAAACCGCTTCTGCGGTTCCGCGAAATCCTAATTTATTATTGCGACAGCCACCGTCTCTACCCGGCATCTGCCAAGGGACTGAGTAAGGCGGAGGAGCGAACTCTGCGGCGCCTGCAGACAGGAACCCTTCTCTGTCCTGCAATAGCAAAACACTTCGATCCGAACACAGATGGGCGCTGCCCGCACTGTGGAGAGATCTGCGATATCTTTCACATGGTGTGGGCATGTACTCAGAATCCTCACCTTCCCCCCTCCCCCACCCCCACCCGAGAGGCATGGGAGACTGCCCTCCTCAACTGCTCCACACTGGAGTCCCAAAGGGCTCTGGTCAAGCGGGCGCGAGACGGGGCCTCGTCATGCGGTGTCCCGGACTAAGGATACCGACCATGCAGCAGGGTTATTTATTTTTTTTTAACCCTCAAGCTCTCTTGATTAAAGTTTTTCACCACCACCACCACCATACACGCCCGGCGCAAGGACGCTGGCGCGGTTGCGGGCACAGAGACTGACGCGACGGCGGGCGCGCGCCGCCTCATCCCTGGCGTGACGTCACATCACGTGATGCAGCGATGGTGGCGCCGCCGCCGCGTCGCGCGCGACGGCGCGAACCGAAGCGTGGAGGCCTCCGCCGGGCGACGTCCGACGGCGCGATATGAGGCCCCATCTGCAGCCGGTGTGACGTCATCACGTGACGTCACATCATGTGATCTCACCTCAAGGTCAATGTGGCCACCGCCGGGAGGCGACCGACGGCGCGATATGAGGCCCCATCTGCAGCCGGTGTGACGTCATCACGTGACCCACTTGAAGGTCAATGGTGGGCACCGCCGAGCGTCGCGCAATGGCCCGAAACCTATGCTTCGCATAAAAAGATTACCGA
Organism: Amblyomma mixtum; assembly: GCF_055824585.1. Taxonomy (NCBI): domain Eukaryota; kingdom Metazoa; phylum Arthropoda; class Arachnida; order Ixodida; family Ixodidae; genus Amblyomma; species Amblyomma mixtum. Next base: position 231,770,185 of record NC_143013.1, read on the forward strand.
AGACACTGGGGAAATTCTAAAGTGTGCTTGGCGACAGCCTTGTGGTCAACCCACTGCTCCTTCCCCGAACCGCTTGGCGCGAGGCGGGCTTCACGCACGAGCGGTTTTTATTGCCTTTTATTTATTTATTTATTCAAGTTACTCACAGGCTCCTTTACATTGGAGCATTGTGTGAGTGGGGCAGTACATAGAAGTTAGAGAACAGCGCAAAAAAAACACAAAAGATAAAAAACGACAGAAGAAAAACGTTATACAATAGTTAGCAGGAGGCACTCAGTAGAATACAAATAAAGCAATACAACACACAATAATTACAAGTTTCAAAATGTGGCAACATTGAAATGGAACATGATTTGACAGTGAGGCTAAAAAGTGCACAAGTTAGTTCACACTAAGCAGCAATAAAACATTTTCCGCAAGAATACAGAGAACTGAGACACTAGGCGAGGATTGCGGTTATTTTATCACGAAATGTAGCAGGATTTCTGGTATTAGTAGCATCGTCAGGAAGGCTGTTCCAATAGTTTATGGCACGTGGGAGAGCAGACATGTTGAATGCTTTTGTATGACCAAAAATACGCGTAAAGCTGCTATGATTATGGAGGCGATGAGATGTGCGACATGGCCGTGACAAAGGTAATGTGTGACTGTGAAGACTGAAAATCATTTTATGAAATAAGCAAAGAAGAGCTACGGTACGACGTGATTCTAAAGACTCAAGTGATAGCGATAACTTGATGTTAGTGACGCTGGAATGGCGGTTATAATCGCGAGCGATGAAGCGTGCAGCACGGTTCTGTATAGATTCGAGATTACGTGTTAGATACGCTTGGTGAGGTGACCAGATGGGTGATGCAACTGCGACTGCGGTCGCTATTTTTAAGGCGGAAGCCTTTAATGCCTCATCGTTGTAAGCAGGAGCTGTCGACAGAAAATGTAACGCTTTTCAATTGGTCGAAACGGTGGTAACGTCACAGTGCGCGAATTTCAAACGGGGCCAATTGTACCTTGGCTACTAACCATGCAACCAATTAAAGGGATCGTGTTGTGATGCTCCAAGTAAGTTTGACTGAGTTTAGTTAATTGCTTACTTAACCAATCAGTCTAATTAACCTTTATAGTCAGACCAGATAAATAAATAAAACCGAGTAGGAAATTGGCCGAGCACGGGAATCGAACCCCGGTCTCCGGAGTGCGAATCGAGCACGCTACCACTCCGCCATGCCCGCTTGACGGTTTGGAATGAGCAAAGGTGAGTCTAAAACACTCCACAATCCTCAACAACCTCCACAGCATGAACTGCGGACAGCGAGCCTACTCGTACATCTGCGATTTCCTTACGGACAGAACCGTCAACATCAGCACCGGCTCAAAACACACAACGCAAGTGAAGGTGGGCACGGGAGGCACTCCGCAAGGGGCAGTACAATCCCCACTTCTCTTCAACATTGCACTCCTAAATCTCCCACCTCTTCTCAATCAGGTACAGGGCATACGCCACCCCCTGTACGCTGATGATATAACCATCTGGACAACCACGGGAAGTATGGGAATGATTGAAGAACAACTACAAACCGCGGCGACAACAGTTCAAAATTATGCCCGGGCGTGTGGACTAATGTGCTCACCCGAAAAATCCGAACTGATAGTCTTCCGTCAACGCAAGAATCAAGACACCATCAATATCCGCGTAGACAACTCACCCATCAAGGAAGTTCAGACCATGAAGATACTGGGTCTGTACATAAATAACAACGGCAACAACCTTCTTGCCCTCCAGAAACTACGGCTCGTGAGCGAGCAAGTCGCCAGGATGATCGCCAGGATAACGACGCGCAAATCGGGGATGCGAGAAGACGATACTCTGCGACTGGTGCAGGCTTTCGTTGTAAGCCGCGTCGTCTACGTAGCGCCCTACCTCCGCCTTAAGAAGCGTGACATCAAAAACCTCGACATCATAATCAGAACTGCCTACAAGAAGGCCCTGGCACTCCCTCTTGCGACATCGATGGACCGGCTCTTGCGACTGGGTGTGCACAACACGATCGATGAGCTGATAGAGGCACACCTTACGGCGCAGGTGGTACGGCTCTCCACAACTCGAACTGGCCCACAAGTCCTGAGTGATTTAAACATCAATTGCCCCCGACAGCTAGGCACCAAAACCGACATCCCAGCCTCATGGAGAGGACAACTCAAGGCAGCTCCACTACCCAGGAATATGCACCCTGATTTTCACCAGTCAAGACGACAAGCACGAGCCGAAGCCATGAAAAGACACTACGGAGGGCGCGAGGGCGTGTTCTATGTCGATGCTGCGGGTCCCGAGCAGGGAATGACGGCCGTCGCGGTAGTGCACCAAAATACAACAGTCGACGGACTAGTACTGGCTAGCCAGGACATACTGGCTGCGGAAGAAGTGGCGATTGCTCTAGCTGCAACACACACTAGCTCAATATACATTCTCACAGATTCACAGACAGCGTATCGCAATTACCTCAGGGGCAGGGTCGCACCGCTAGCAGCTAAAATCCTGCAAGATATCTACATCCGTGGCTACCAACCCACACACAAACACTTAATATGGGTACCAGGTCACCAGGGCATCCCAGGGAACGAGAGCGCACATGCCTCAGCCCGAGCATTTCTCCCCCGGGCACCCAGTGCGGATGCCGTGGAACCTCCTACCCCACTACTAACTTACAATGACATACTTCAGCACTTAAGATTATCCCGTCGGGTCTACCCTCCGCCGGCTAAGACTAGATAAAGGGGAGGAACAACACCTCCGAAAGCTACAGACCAACACTTACAACAACCCACGAAGACTACATGCCATAGACCCGGAGTCATTTGACTCACAATGCAAATTCTGCGGGGAGAAGGCGGACCTGTACCATATGGTATGGGCCTGCCAACGAAATCAGGCGATCACTGTTAATAACCAGCCAACGCAGGAGGGGTGGAAGGCAGCTCTGTCCAGCTCGGACGAAAAGAGTCAAAAGCAACTCATCGAAAGAGCCCGGACAGCAGCCTACGCAAATGGGGTTCCGGACTGAGAGCTCCAACCACGGCTCCAACCTCCTAAACCAAAAAAAAAAAATGGCCGCCGCGGTGGCTCAGCGGTTATGGTGCTCGGCTGCTGACCCAAAAGACGCGGGTTCGATCCCGGCCGCGGCGGCTAGAATTTCTTTGGAGGAGAAATTCTAGAGGCCCGTGTACTGTGCGACGTCAGTGCACGTTAAAGAACCCCAGGTGGTCGAAATTTCCGGAGCCCTCCACTACGGCGTCTCTCATAGCCTTAGTCGCTTTGGGACGTTAAACCCCATAAACCAAACCATTTCATTAAAATATTTTCACCACCAAGGTGAGTCTAGTGAATACGGTATCTTCGTTCACTCCCATCTTCCTCCCTTCCCGTTACGGCGACGTTTAGGTGTCCACCAATATATGAGAGACAGAACACATTTCCTTTCCTCAAAAACCAATTTACCGACGAGCAAGGCGTATTTGTCCGCGTTCCAGATTGGTCCAAATTGTCGGGACGTCACCGCGCGCGAATTTTGACGGGTGTCCACCGAAATATACGAGGGAGTTACTGCGCACCTTGCTTTCCTCAAATACAATTTTCATTTTTTTCATTACGGCCCCTCTTTCTCTTTCACTCACACTTCCTCCCTTCTTGTACGGTGCGGATCAGGTGTCCACCGAGATGACAGAGAATTACAGCCCCATTTCCTTTCCTCAAAAAGCGTTGCGCTCAAAGGGCAACGCATCGCTCCGAACGGGTGGTGGCGTTCCTTGGACTCCGTGGCAGCGCTACAACACGCTGTCGCGTTCCACTCCTAAAGGCGAAGCTTAAGCGTCATCAATTGGCAGTTAATTAATGCACCAACAAAATGTGCAGTGAACAATCGCGTAGCAGAATTCAGCACTCAGGCTTTCGCCTTTCACAACTTTAGCCGCTAAAGTTCCTCGTAATTTTTTTTATTGTAGTGTTTCGCGGCGCCGCCGTCGCCCGTTCGACGTCCATTGTGTTCATTGGCGTTTGCGTTGACATTTTACGCTCCGATCATTTTAAGGAAAGGAATTGTGCAAACTGGCTCGCTGGGTCAGTGGACGCCTGAATCGCGTTGTTGTGTTGTTGATGCTGCCGTATGAGCCGTTGCCTATCAACCGTCGCGGTGGACGCCCAAACCGCACCGTACAAGGAAGGGAGGAAGTGGGAGTAAAAGAAGAAAGACAAAGAGGGGCCGTGGCGAAGAAAATGAAAATTTTATTTGAGGAAAGTAAATTACACAGTAACTGTCTCGCATATCTCGGTGGACACCCGTCATCCGTTTGCAAAGGAAGGGAGGAAGTGGGAGTGAAAGAAGAAACAGAAAGAGGGGCCGTAATGAAGAAAATGAATTTGAGGAAAGGAAATGACGGATGAGGTTGCGCCGCGCGCGGAGGAGAGGCCCCAGTTGGCACGATTCCAGCGCACGGATGGACACCGCGAGCACGGACGGACACCGCTAGCATAAGCCATGTAATACCCCTTCAATGGGGTCTTTGAGGTACAAATTAATAAATAAATAAAATAAAGGCTTTCGCCTTAATAACCTGCAAAACAGCACTCCTAGAAGGTGGAAGCGAATGCCTCCTTCATGGTGGTGCACACCTGTCGGCCCCTAATGCTGGTGAATCCCACCAGTGTTGTTCATGGCGGAAGCGATCAGGGCGTACGCCGACGCCGGAAGTGGGTGATCCACTTGATTCGGTCACTCCATATTAAGCGCCAAGAAGGGAGTGGGCCTAGTGTACAAGGGCCAGCTGATCTTGCAGCTTATCCGCGGCAAACCAGGCGCACTTCACGAAAGAGGAGTTGTGGAGGGGAGCCGACTGAATTGTCTTTGGGCATTTTAGGTGGATGGATGGAAACAACTTTATTACACACAAAAAAAAAATTACCGACGATTACGTTACTTCCTAATGCGAAATTTGAGCGCAGCAAATAAGCTGTTTCACCTTTTCGATAGATTGAGGCAAAGAAATCGAGCAACAAATGTATGCGCTATCACAGAATTTTTTTTTTTATTTTTCACACGTATTCGCAATTTCGGCTCGGGCGGCGCACATATACAGATCCGCCGCCACCGATCTGGCTCTCTGATTGCCACCGCACAGGGGTTGCATTGGAGGAGGAGCGAAGAAAGGAATTAAGTTCGAGCCGGCGCTTTGACAACCGGAGACTCGCAGGAAGAGGGGGGAGGGGGGCGGCGTGTACACCCAGCGGCAAACGATGGGGGCAGAAGCGCGCGCAGCAAGCGGACAACACGATAAAGGGAGGAGGGAAGAGATAGCAGCGACTGACTGATGCCGCTGACGCCGATAGCGCTGGGGGGATGAAAGAGGGGCGGAGCTGGTTACGAGGCCGACGCCGACGACGACGCGAAACCCAGGAACGGACGCCAAAGAGCTGCGCTCTAAAACAATCTTCCAGGGTGGTCCCCTACTGGTCCAGGAGTCCACGGGCTTGTGCTTCACGTAAAGCCCGATGCACCAGCCATTCCTGGCCGGCGGGCTGAGCGGTTCGTAAAGCAGCCTCCCAAGAAGAATGAGCGGGATTGGGGATGGGGGGTACTGCCTTTGGGGAAGGACATTCCCAAAGGTAAAAAGTGGGGTGAAAGCATGAGAGACGGTGGAGGGAAATAAAGCAGCCTGTCTGTAATTGCCGCCATGTGGCGCTGGATGAGGGCGACAAGGTACTGTGGGGTGGTGGCAGTGTCAGGCGGCTGAATTTGTAAAATGTGGTGATTTGGTGATATGTAGAGAGGAGCGATGGGGCTTCTTGCGCAGGGTTGGGTGCCTGATCCTCCGGGGTCCGGGAGGAGCGTTCTCGGGCCAGCGCATGAACGCGCTCATTACCGGGGATCGAGGCATGCCCAGGGACCCACGACAGAGTAACCGTTCAGTCGAGATAGGTGACTGCATTTTAGGTGACAAGTGGCCAAAATTGCAGATGACCCAGAGCAGTTATTGAATGAATAAGACGCTGTACGTTTTAGGGGAAAAAATCTCAAGCCGGTGTGAGTAGGACATTGAATTAATTTTGACGAGGAGCCTAATGGATCAAGTGGAGAGGCAAAGAACTGGAGTAGGCACAATAGGAAACGACATTTTTCCTGTGACGCGTGGCCTCTATCCTAGATGGAGGGTATGGCCAGGGGATTTCAAAGGCCCGGCCTAATGTGTGGTGGCTGTGTTGATCCGAAAGAAAACTGGTTTTGAAGAAAGGTAATGACGCAGTAACTGCCTCAAATATCTCAGTGGACACCCGAACCGCGCTGTAAGGGTAGGGATAAAGAAGGTAATGAAAGAAGGAAGAGGCGCCGTAGTGGAGGTCTTCCGAATAATTTAGACCACCTGGGGAACTTTACCGTTCACTGACATCGCACAAGGGCGCCTTTTGCGTTTCGCCTCCATCGGAACGCTGCCGTCGCGGTCGGGTTCGAACCCGGGAACTCCGGCTCGGTAGACGGAGCGCCTTAACTACTGAGCCACCACGGCGGGTTTATCCGTACTCGTCTGTTTTCCGCTCCCTCTGCTTCAGTGTAAACGTGCCGTATGACTCATCTACCATCTGTATAACAGATGCATCGCCACAAGTCTAACGACAAGCACCACCACCAGCTACACTACCAGCTGAACCATGGCGTAGGTACGGATATTGCTTTCGCAATTACCGGGCTTAACCAAGCTAAGCCACAGCGAATTTTACCTGCGAAATAGCGTCGCGCGCCCTACGCCCGCGCAGACGAATTCACTTCCGCATGGTCAGCAGCCGAGCGGCGCGCGCTACGGGCGTGTTCGGGATACGTTGGTAAGATGGCGGCGCCCTGCTCGCCCGCGTCGGAATAAATTCATGCCGCCGCTGGATTCTCCGACGCGATAGCTCGCTCAAATGATAGCGGTTCGCTTTTATTTCGCACACTTTCGCCCACGCGTAGAGGTATAAGCGATAACTTGCCATTGTTTTTCAAATAATTTGGCGATTTTCAAGCTCTTAGGCCCAACTAAATACAGTGTGTTTACCTGGCAAGAACGACACCTGGTGAAGCAGTTGTCTAGCTTTTAGTCACTTGCTACATTTTCATCTATTTGCAGTTTTTCATCTTGGAACGAAAAAAGGCTCGCAATGCACCCATCGTAGTTATCAGTAATTACGGATAAAAAACTTCTTCAACACAGCGTTGATCTGCTTTGGAGTCTTGTCACTAGATGGCGCTACCGTTTACGTGTGCCCCTGATTCCCGGCCAGCTAAAAGCGACTCCCCCGAAAGACAACACGCTGCTCGGCCGTTTCGGCCGAGAAACCCGAAGCCCAAGCCTCGGTACTGTAGTGAACTAGAACTCCGTACCCTCGGAGCACCAAACGCCCGTCTTTCCGGGAAGCACGATGCAGTTTTGGTGATCAAGCTACAGTGGCAGAGAGAGCTCGCGAGCGCGTCTCTCTCGGCCGGCGTGGCTCCGCCCAGAGTCACGTGACGCCCGCTCTGGCTCTCATTTGCCCTCAGTCTCTGCCCTCCCCCGGCGTCGGCGCGGCGTCGACGTTTTTTTCTGTTTCGACAGAACCCGACGATTTGGCAAAAACATCTCCGCGGCAAAAAAACGCACCGGTGCCGTCGACGCCGACGAATCGCCCGGATAAGCGCTCCATACGGGCCACGCTTCAGACATGACTAAGCGGAGCGCGCCTGCGGCGCCCCATGTATGGATGGATGGATAGGATTCCTCTCCTAGCGAGCGCCCTCACGCGGCGTGCCGAGGAGGCCGTCACGTGGTAGCCGCCGCGCTGAGCGAAGGAACGACTACGGCCGAAGAGACGAATTGGGGCCCCTGCTCTCCTCTGGTCGTGACGTCACGCTGTCACGTGGTCGTGTCACGTGACAGCGAAGGAACGACCTCCTCCGACGGCAGAAAAATGCTGGCAATATTGCTTTCGCAATAAAATTCAGGACAAAAGGATTGTCGAACGCGAAGGCTTTTATCAACAAATTTTTTTTGTATTTGTAAGATTTAACTGTAACAATCAATATGGCTGCAGATGTCCAGGCGCCAGGCTTGCATTTTCTTAAGAGGTTTTCAAATTGGGCTAGTTTATTGTTAACATGGTCGCACATAATTGCGCTAATGAAGTTACTTGGGATAACACAAACACTGGTGCGGAAATTGTGGACTGAAGTTTATTGCGTTGTGCACGCATATATATAAGCTTCACATGTCAAAACAGAAGTTAAAAAAACGCAGTTAAAGGAGCAACTTTGCAATTATATCAACAAGCATCAAGAAAGACTATGTCCCAGCAGATTGCTTTACCTTTGTTATTACTATTCCATGAATTGCATTTCCTGTTTGGAGAGCAAAAACGAATGGTCACTTACACAAGTCCCTTTTCCGATTCCATGCAGTAAGCTTTCCACAGCTCCCTGATTGTCTTATATCTGGATTTCAGCAGAACTGCGGTCTGTTGGAAGTGGGATTTGCAGCTATCGGACCTGGCGCAATGTGCCACCAGAATTCCAGGTTAGTTAATCTGGCGACATTTGCGGTTATGATCTCTAACTGCCCGTCGGGCCCAAATATGCTCGGGCGCAAGATAGCGGTGTTGGTTGGTTTGGTTTATGGGGTTTAACGTCCCAAAGCGACTAAGGCTATGAGAGACGCCGTAGTGGAGGGCTCCGGAAATTTCGACCACCTGGGGTTCTTTAACGTGCACTGACATCGCACAGTACACGGGCCTCTAGAATTTCTCCTCCAAAGAAATTCTAGCCGCCGCGGCCGGGATCGAACCCGCGTCTTTTGGGTCAGCAGCCGAGCACCATAACCGCTGAGCCACCGCGGCGGCCAAGATAGCGGTGTCTTGTAAACCAATCCTTCACAGCACTCGATGAACCTGTTTGTGTGCCTGACGCCACAAGACTGCTCTGCTCTAGGACTGGTTTCTTCATTTACCTTCGTGCACATCCCTTTTAGTTTTTCTTGGTGCGGAAAAAAACTTGATGCGGCGTCAGGCACACAAACAGGTTCATCGAGTGCTGTGAAGGAGTGGTTTACAAGATAGTGCTATCTTGTGGCCGAGCATATGTGGGCCAGACGGGCAGATGTCTAAATGCAAGACTTAGAGAATGGTCTTGTGTATACCCTTCAGTTTTGTTCTCCACACAAGAAATGCAATTCTTGGAATAGCAATAACAAGGATAAACCGATCAGCTGGGAAAAAGTCTTTCTTGATGCTTGTTGATATGATTGCAAAGTTGCTGTTTGAACTGCGTTTTTTCGGGCAATTTCTGTTTGTACACGTGAAACATATATATGTGTGCACGACGCAACAAATTTCGGTTGACAGTTTGCGCACCAGTGTTTGTGTCGTCCCTGTGTTCTCCCAAGTAACTTCAAAAGCGCAATCATGTGTGACCTTGCATTTTTTTGCTATCATCAAAAGCCCCTTTGATTTTCTATTTCAATCTTAACTGCTCGTGCTACACATCGGAAGAATGGACCATTATCCTCAATATTTCTATAACATTACTTTTAAAATATTAAAATTACGAGGAACCTTAGCGGCTAAAGTGCTGAAAGGCGAAAGCCTGAGTGCTGCATTCTGCTACGCGATTGTTCACTGCACATTTTGTTGGTGCATTAATTAACTGCCAATTAATGACGCTTAAGCTTGCCTTTAGGAGTGGAACGCGACAGCGTGTTGTAGCGCTGGGGTTGCGCTGGCTCCCGGCCAGAGCTAGACCGCTCCCCCGTAAATAAATAGAACAACATGGCTAGCACATCTAATAGGAATGATAAAAACCTTGAAAAATTCCAAATCATTCAATGGAACTGCAGGGGTTTCAGGGCTTGGAAAAAACGGTCACACCTCCAGCTCTACCTGCAGTCCCTAGGTGACATGCCGGCACTCGTTGCCCTGCAGGAGCCCGGCATAGATGCTAAATTATCAGGCTACAGCACCTTTCAGGGGGGCCCCTCTACGTGCATCCTGGTGAATAAGGCTTACACCGGGGTTCAGGTCGACTTAGACTTGAGTACCGAGCAAGAATATACAATGGTCCGGGTACTGCCTCTCAGACGCCGGGACCCGTCAATACATATCCTCAACATATACTGCCCTCCGCATAAGCCGCGCGTAACTTTTAATGAAATCTTCCTTCGCGCGATAAAAATGGCAGCCAAAGAGCCTCTAGTGATCGTTGGAGACTTCAATGCTCCCAGCCTTCATTGGGGCTACCACTTCGAACAGGCAAGAGGACGTAAGCTGGCGGAGCTCATCTCCACACTCAGCCTCACGTTGCTCACGGACCCGGCGTATCCCACCCGAGTGGGGAATTCGGTAACCCGCGACACGTGTCCAGACCTTTCTCTCGTCAAAAATGCTAGAGCGGCTGCTTGGGAGAACTTGGGAGATTCTCTAGGCAGCGATCACCTCCTTCTCCGGATTACACTCATGGCGAAGGCAGCGCGCAAAAAATGGGGTCAGGCCAAGCTGACCGATTGGCACAAATTCCGAAATCACACTATCCCTCCCGTACTATTTTCCGGCGGCTACGCGGAGTGGGCTAACCACATATACAACATTCAGAAACAACACGTCACAACACTACAAACCACCGAAGAGATCCCCGCAGTGGACACCCACCTCCTGCATTTGTGGGAGGCGCGCCGGAGCTTAACTAAACGGTGGAAAAAGCAGAAAACTAATCGCAAATTACGCGACCGCATAGTCAAACTCACAGAGCAAGCTGCAGCGTATGCTGCCGAACTCTCAGATTCAAATTGGATAGCACGCTGCGACGCCGCAGCTAATCAGATGAGCTCGAAGGGGACGTGGCGTCTCTTTCGCAGTCTAATCGACCCCTCTCAAACGAGAGGGGAGACGCAAAAGCAGCTCCGGCGGGCTCTGCAAGGGTATCAAGGTACGACGGCGCAACTTGCGGACACTCTGTGCGACAGATATCTTTGTCGTACGGAGGACCCGCCTGGGCCTGAGTACATGTACTCTGGCAGGCCTAATGAAACACTTGATGCCCCTTTTGAGTTGCACGACCTTAAGGCGGCCTTAGCAAAAATGCGCCGGGGTACGGCTCCGGGACGGGATCACATAACAGTGAACCTGTTGGCGAACCTACCGGACTCAGCCTACCTCCATTTATTAGAATACATCAACCAGATCTGGGACGGTCGTCCACTCCCTCCCGAGTGGAAAACGTCACTTGTGACGTTTATCCCTAAAACAGGTAAGGCCGTGAATACGGACAACCTGAGGCCCATATCACTGACCTCATGTGCGGGCAAGCTTATGGAGACGATGGTTCGGGATCGCCTCTCTCCATACCTGGAGAGTAAGGGCTTCTTTGCAGTTACCATGTTCGGGTTTCGCCCCCACATGTCTGCACAGGATGTCCTTCTCCAGCTGCACAGGGATGTAATACGACCCACAACTATGCAACACAATGACAAAGCCATCCTCGCCCTTGATCTGAAAGGAGCTTTCGACAATGTTAAACACGGAAGCATCCTGGCCAACTAGAGTTCTACCGATTGTGGGGCTAGGGCCTACGCGTATGTAAGAAATTTCTTGACTAATCGCCAGGCCTTTCTTCGGATTGAGGGCGAGGAATACGGCCCTTACATGATGGGAACACGGGGTACACCTCAGGGAGCGGTGTTATCACCGCTCCTGTTCAACATAGCTATGATGCACCTCCCAAGCCAACTGGCCCGGGTGGAAGGCATTCAACACGCGTTGTATGCAGATGACATTACAATTTGGACCACTGAGGGGAGCCTTGGGGACATGGAGGCCCGCCTTCAGCAGGCCGCTTCCATAGTCGATGCGTATGCCATTGACTGTGGGCTCCAATGTGCTCCAGCGAAATCAGAGCTTTTGCATGTCAGAGCGAACCCAAAGGATAGGACAGCAATTCACATCTCTCTGTCAGGAGGTCCTATTAGAGAGGTGGAGGAGCTCCGTATTCTGGGCCTTTTCATTCACCACAGACTCAGACCGGACTCCACCATTCTGAAACTCAAGAGAGTAGGCGAACAGGTAGGGCGCATGATCCGCCGCGTTTCCAACAAGCGGGGCGGTCTGCGGGGCAGGGACGCGCTTCGGCTCGTCTATGCCTTCGTGACTAGCCGGATCCTCAACGCCGTGCCATATCTCCGCACTACTAAGCAAGACGAGGCGCGAATAGACGCTGTCATCCGCAAGGCAACTAAGCGAGCCCTGGATCTCCCGGTGACTACCTCTAATGCCAAACTCAAGGCATTGGGGGTGCTAAACTCCTACCAGGAGCTGCGGGAGGCCCACCTCGTGAACCAATACACGCGGCTCATGCAGACGGCCCCTGGGCGCCGCCTGCTAAACCGCTTACACATCCAACACGACTGCACTCCAGAGGAGGCGGAGCGTATCCCAGTACTGTGGCGCCATATGCTCTGGGTCTCCCCGCTCCCCCGTAACATGGACACCGACATGCACGTAAACAGGCGACAAGCGCGGGCTCGGGCTCTTGAGAGACAACACGGCTCCCGACCCGGTGTATATTATGTAGACGTAGCAGGCCCATCGCCCACGGGATTTTACACGGCCGCTGTCGTTCACCAGGAAATGCACGTTGATGGACTCTCTTTTCGAGCCCCGAATTCAATGCGAGCCGAGGAAGTAGCGATAGCGCTTGCTGCCGCCCACGCCAATTCGAGAATCATCATTACGGACTCCCGAAAAGCATGTGATCATTACTTGGCAGGGGAGATCTCCCCCTTAGCTGCTTGCATTCTAAGACGGACTGCCACTGATCCAACACCCAAAAGAATCATTTGGGCTCCTGGCCACCAGGGCTTACGAGGTAATGAGGCCGCTGACGCGGCTGCCCGAGCGCTTACTCACCGGGCTCCTCATCCCAGCTCTTCTGGCTCGGAGACTAACCAGCCGCTGCTGCGATTCAAGGAAATTATAACGCATTATAGCGACATCCACCGCCTTTTCCCGGCCCCTGCAAAGGGGCTGAGTAAGACGGAGGAGCGAACTTTAAGGCGCCTGCAGACAGGTACTCTACTCTGTCCTGCAATCTTAAAGCATTACGATCCTAACACGGATGGGCGATGCCCACACTGTGGGGAGACCTGTGATATCTTCCACATGGTGTGGGCATGTACTCAAAATCCCCACCTCCCCCCTTCCCCTACCCCTTCCAGAGAGGCATGGGAGACTGCCCTTCTCAACTGCTCCTCGCTTGAGTCCCAAAGGGCTCTGGTGAAACGGTCTAGAGACGGGGCATTGTCATGCGGTGTCCCGGACTAGGGACGCCGACCATGTAGCGTGGCCACTGTGTGGCTTCCAAACTCTATTTCAGAAATTAAAAGTTTTCACCACCACCACCTGCCACGGAGTCCATTGAACGCCACCACCCGTTCGGCGTGATGCCTTTGCCTATGAACGCAACGCTTTTTAAGGAAAGGAAATGGCGCAGTAATTCTCCGTCGTCTCGGTGGACACCTGAGCCGCACTGTACAGGAAGGGAGGAAGTGGAGTGAAAGAAGAAAGAGGGGCCGTAATGAAGAAAACGAAAATTGTATTTGAGGAAAGGAAATTACGTAGAACCTAGTCGAAAATTGTATTTGACGAAAGAAAGTTGCGCAGTAACTGTCTCACATATTTCGGTGGACACCCGTCAAAATTCGCGCGTGGTGACATCACGACAATTTGGACCAATCTGAAACGAGGACAAATACGCCTTCCTCGTCAGTAAATTGGTTTTTGAGAAAAGGAAATGTATCTGTCTCGCATATCACGGTGCACACCTGAACCTCGCCGTAACGGGAAGGGAGGAAGATGGGAGTGAACGAAGACACCGTATTCACTAGACGCACCTTTGTGCATTCCAAAGCATCGAGCTGGCATGGCGAAGTGGTAGCGTGCTCGACTCGCACTCCGGAGACCGGGGTGCGATTCCCAAGCTCGGCCAATTTCTTACTCGGTTTTATTTATTTATCTGGTCTGACTAGAAAGGTTAATTGGACTAATTGGTTAAGTAAGCAATTAACTAAACTCAAACTTACTTGGAGCATCACTATACGATCCCTTTAATTGGTTGCATGGTTAGTAGCCAAAGTAAATTGGCCCCGTTTGAAATTCGCGCACTGTGACGTTACGACCGTTTCGACCAACTGAAAAGCGTGACATTTCTGTAAACAGCTCCTGCTTACAACGATGAGGCATTAAAGGCTTCCGCCTTAAAAATATTGGCCAAGAATGTTGGACACGAAAGTGCTTAACGGAAAGAATGCCAGGAGGTCGGCATTATCCAGAGCCCTCCACTACGGCGTCTTTCATAGCCTGAGTCGCTTTGGGACGTTAAACCCCACAAACTAAACCTTTTGTTTTGCGGTCCTCCCCACCCCCGCCGGTGGGACATTAAGTGTCCCACTGCGCCGCAAAATCAGCTTTATTTCAGCGTTTGGTGCCATTCTTGGAAAGGCAGTACGCAGGAACAACTCCCGATCCTGCAGGACCACCATCGAAGACACCACGTAGGACGCAGGAGCCCAGCGTGCACCCAAGGGATTTCTGCTATCCACTTTAGATCCAGGAGGGGTTCTGTCTTGGGTCGCCGAGGCTGCTGGTACTTTGTACCTGGCGGGTGTCTAGCACACTCAACCTGCGGGCTCACGGCCCGCAGCCATGCCATGGAAGGAAACGGAACTCCCACGTGCATGGGACAAGCTATCTCCTCCACCTGGTGTAAACGGAAAACGTAGCCCCTCCCAGCGTCAAGCTGGACCCTCTTTGTAGGGTCCATGTCAAGACATTTCGACTGAGCCGCCGCACCGACAACACCCCAAGTGTCGTGGCTAACAACCCAACCGAGTGGTCTGCTCCGCGAGACAGAAACTCCAACTCTCCAGCACCTAACACACCGGTCCAGGATCCATGTGGGATTTCAGGGCTCTCCGCAGTACTGGAGCACCAAAGCAGCAGTCAGCAGCAGCGGTCCCACTCCACCGCAAGATGCCCCTGAACGCGCTTGGGCCGACAACCTCTCGGCTGCCAGATATGCTCTAGTTTGTTCACAAAACGCGCCAAGCCTTACCGCTGTGCCTGACGCTTGGCGTCTCAGCACAGGCAACTTGACCTCACTTGGTCTTATAGCGGCCTGGGAAAGTCTAGGGGCTTACCTCCCAGGTCCACTATTCCTTCCCTTTAGCCTCCAGCACCTTTAGGCACTAGAGTTACCATCGCGGACGTGAGAATAAGCTCGGACGCGGGAAGGGCAACCGGGCTTTAGTAATATGCACCCGGGAGCGGAGTTGTGTTCCGCACCGCGACAAAAATATGCAACCGGACGTTAAACCCTACAAACTAAACCAAAATTAACAAGGCGACAATTACACCCGCGGAAAGCCCAGCGTGGTAAAACTGACAGTAAGGTCACAATGACTCGGTATACTTCAATCCTGAGAAAAATTCTGGTTCTACGAGAATCAGGGGCTAATTACAACCCCCCCCCCCCCCAAAAAAAAAGGCACACCTGAGATTGTACTCAGCAGGTAAATATGCAGCAGATTTTAAGCTATTCGCGCTGTCAGAAGTTGAAGCGTGAAAAGAAGTATACAATCTACATAGAAGTGAAACACTCAGCAGTGAGCCTCAACATTAAAGTCGCCAATTTTAACCTATTTTGCCGGTGCGAAGCCCGAACGACCGTGTAACTATGGTTATACATGACTGCAATACACACGCGCGCATAGAAGAGGTATATAAGAGAGATTTAGAATAGCGGGAACCAATCTATTAGGTAACAAACGGGGCGACAGAGAGCACGCGCGGGACAAGACAGGCCCACGTGTTAGTGTTCCGCCCATGCGCCCCGCTACTCCCCTATCACCCCAACCGATAGGGTCCCCCTATTCTAAAGCCCCTCATATACTAAAGAAAAAGCATGCAGAAAAGAATCAGCACACTTCCCAGTTGTGGCGGATCCTGCTGGTGACCTTGAGCAGCTTTGCTAGGAGCAGCCACTTGCGCAGGTCCCCTCGACGACGCAGCCCCCGGATCTTGAGCACGGCCAGGGCCTCGGCCTCGTTGACGTTCAGCGCCATGACGTAGCCACGAAGACAGCACCTGCAAACACACCGTCACAGAGACAGGAGCAGACTGAGCAACGGGGTTTGGCGCGCACGCAGAGTAAGGGTGAGCACGTGACTATCGCAGCCAATCAGCGACGAGGACGGGGAGAGGAGGAGAAACGCCCCTCTTTCTTGCGTTCCGAAGCACTCCCAGCTTCCCTTTCTCCCTTCTTTCTCCCGAATCTGACACGCAACTGCGATTGGTAGAAAACCGCTGTGCTCCCTATTCCCACAGCCTGCTTGCTACCTTCGCGCCCGGAATTTTTCTGCGTTGCTGAATTTTCGTGCAAAGCTGCAGCAATTATTTGCATGCATTGCGGCAGCTTTGTGCTGTCTACTACTCCTGTCACACTACCAAATTTAATGTCATTGTAATCGAATGACATTAGCACCTAATGTCATTAATCGACTGCTACACGGGAACATATAATGTCATCACAACGAACGGCGATGGTAAATGACATTCGCCATCTAATGAATTACGGGAACTCATTCGCATTCGATCTCGAACCGTATGCGTACTCTCGACACCAAATACGCAGCAGAAACAAGCGACGCAAAAAAATAACTTCCTGTTGTGTCCCCTTATTGCTTTTGTGTGTGTGCGCCCCCGCGTCCTCCTTCTAACGACCACTCGCATCCTCCTCCTAACGACCACTTGCCCCTCGTCGCACGCTGTCGCCAGATGCCCCCCCCCCCATGGTGCGCCCCCGCATCCTCCTCCTGTTTTGGGAAGCCACTCCCTCCCGTGGACGCTTCTCCGCTCCCTCCTTTCTTCGGGCGGCCAGTTCGGCTCCTGCCTCGGTCGACGCTGGTCGCACCCTCATCGGCTTTAAATAAACGAAGTCTTAAAGTACCGTGTGCGTCTTTCGCTGCATTCAACACAGCGACCGGACACGACAGTGGCGACGAGAAAGTGGATTCGACCCGCGCTACGCAACGCTATTGACAAGCCATGGCTACGCGAGGGTTTCCCAATCAGATACCAGAATTCAACGGCTCATCGTGGTCATCGTGGGTTGGACGCCTTCAGTTCTACTTTGAAGCTAACAACATCACAGACCCAGCCTTGAAGAGGGCCAACCTGCTGACGCTGTGCGGGGAGCAGACCTACGATACTGTCTGCGCCCTTATTCAGCCAAGCACACCAGCGGCAGTGTCTTACGACGACATCGTAAAAGCGCTGCAAAAGCACTACGACCCAAGGCCATCCGAGGTCTACAGCCGGGCTCGCTTCCAACGACGAGATCAACTGGGAGGAGAAACTGTGAGCGCCTACGTAGCCGCGCTCAAGAAGCTCGCTGCCGACTGCAATTTTGGAACGCTGTCGACAACAGCTACCGGGCAGGAGGGAGACGCAGCTTCTTCTGCTAACACCACCATGCTTCCCTTGGACGTGATGTTACGCGACAGATTTGTGTGCGGACTGAGTGACGAGTCACTGCAGCAGCGCCTGTTCGCTGAGAAGGACCTCACATTCAGCAAAGCTTACGACATCGCCGTTCGAGCGGAGAGCGCCGGTCACCAGCAGAGAGGGATTCGCCGGAACACCGAGCCGGTACACCAGACAAGCAACCAGGTGCGCAAGCCTTCTGTTGTTGTAAAATCGGTCAAAAAGGCACAACGCTGCTGGCGGTGTGACGACCAACACAACCCCCAGGGATGTCGATTCCAGTCAGCCACGTGTAATTGTTGCCACAAGCGAGGGCATATCGAAAGAGCATGCATTACGAAACGGAGACTTGCCAAGATAAAGTCACCTTCCCAGCCTAATCACAGCGTCAACGCCTCAGAGAATACGCCGCTATCTGATCTCCATGGAACAACATCAGCAACACCATCTGTGTTGTACGACCTGAACACCATGAATCTCGGCACGCGACCGAAGATTTTTACAGAAGTAAGCGTACATCACCAGCTGATTAAGTTCGAGGTGGACTCCGGCGCAGCCTGTACTCTGATCAGTGAGGACACGTTCCGAACTTCATGGCCATCTGACGCACCCGCCCTGCAACAAGACGACACGCACCTGCGAACGTGGTCAGGACAGAATCTGCCACTATTGGGCTCTGCCAACGTGCAGGTTAACTACAACGGCCAGACCCATACGCTACCTCTGCTTGTTGTGAAGGGCACAGGATCAAGCCTTCTAGGGAGAAACTGGTTTTCTCCACTAGGCGTGATGATATGCGGCATACACCAGACGCCGAGCCAGAACATGGTTGAGCAACTGCAAGAGAAATACGAAAGAGTATTCTCGGAAGAGATTCCAGGAAACGAAGGGCCCCCGGTCACACTGGAGTTGTTGGACAACGCGCAACCCAAATTTCTGAAGGCCAGGCCGGTGCCGTTTGCTCTCCGAGATTCAGTTGAAAAAGAGTTGGACAAACTGGAGCAGCAAGGTGTCATCGAGCCGACGCAGCATTCAGAATGGGCCACACCACTTGTCGTAGTTCGCAAGAAGAACGGAACCATACGCCTCTGCGGAGACTACCGGAGCACCGTCAATCTTGCGACTAAAGCGTCCTCTTACCCGCTACCGACACCTGAAGAAGTATTCAGTGTACTACGTGGCGCAAGAGTCTTCAGCACATTGGACCTCACCCAGGCGTATCAGCAGCTGAAGGTGAGCGAGTCAACTGCTGAATTATTGGCAATTAACACACTGAAAGGCTTGTACAAAGTCAAGCGACTGCCTTTTGGCGTAGCTGCAGCCCCGGCCATATTTCAAAAATTCATGGAGACAGTGCTTCAGGGCATCCCAGGAGTTTGTGTCTACCTTGACGATGTCATCATCAGTGGCACTTCCACTGAAGAGCATGCAGTGCGCCTAGAGCTCGTTCTCGAAAGGCTATCAAACGCAAATTTGCGCATAAGCAAAGTGAAATGCTGTTTTGCGGTGCCAGAGGTGCAATTTCTGGGACAGACGACTTCGGCAGCAGTCATTGACAACCTCCGATCACTATTTGCAACGTTCGGCCTGCCGCGCAAGGTAGTGTCGGACAACGGAACACCGTTTGTGTCTGCGGAGATCCTCAAGTTTTATCGCGACAACGGGATCTCATCAGTTACATCGGCCCCCTACCACCCAGCGACAAACGGACAAGCCGAGCGCTACGTAGCCGAGCTAAAACGCGCCCTTGAAAGAGATCAGACAGGCTCGCTGCAGCGCCGCCTTGCGCGCTTTCTCTTCAAGCAGCACACGACGGTTCAGAGCACAACAGGCGAGACCCCCTCGAAAATGATGTTCGAGCGTGAAATGCGAACCCAGCTCACAGCCATCCTCCCCGAGCCAAAGGCAGAGACGTTCCGGGAAGAAAAAGCAATTCCGCGCTGCGGCACGCTTAATGAGGGGCAGCGCGTCCTCGCTTGACAGTTTCTGAAAAAGCCACGCTGGGAGGAAGCTACAATTGTCAGACGCATAGGCCTGCGCTCTTGGCTCGTCAACATACATGGCACAGTAGCACGCCGACATCTCAACCAGCTGCGTAGATTTACGACGCCGTCTGAGAGCTGTCCGCCAGCGGAGAGAACACGTGCACCATCTTCCCACATAGCCTGGCACCTCTTCCCGGAAGAAGAGACTTCGCCCAGGACAGACCTAGGAGACACAGCGAACAGCCAGCCTACAAGTGTTTCTCCCCCGAGCGCACAAAGCCAGCGCGCCTCCACGCGTGAGCGCCGACCCCCTGCACGATACCAGGCAACTTTCTAAGGGGGAAGGAAGTGTTGTGTCCCCTTATTGCTTTTGTGTGTGTGCGCCCCCGCGTCCTCCTTCTAACGACCACTCGCATCCTCCTCCTAACGACCACTTGCCCCTCGTCGCACGCTGTCGCCAGATGCCCCCCCCCATGGTGCGCCCCCGCATCCTCCTCCTGTTTTGGGAAGCCACTCCCTCCCGTGGACGCTTCTCCGCTCCCTCCTTTCTTCGGGCGGCCAGTTCGGCTCCTGCCTCGGTCGACGCTGGTCGCACCCTCATCGGCTTTAAATAAACGAAGTCTTAAAGTACCGTGTGCGTCTTTCGCTGCATTCAACACAGCGACCGGACACGACACTTCCGCACTGCCAAACTTAGAAAGTGTACTTATTTAGTTCTGCTAAAAAAAGTTAATGTTGGTGTGAATCTTTTTACTCTAGAGGCTGTCGTGGATAGCTATTACCCTCGTTTTCAGCAGCTGCCGAACGTGAAGCAGCGTCTTTCCCGCGAACGTCGGTTATTTTGGGTTGCGTGTTTCTTGCTGGCTGGCGTGCCATGCTCGTTAAGCTCGAAAGTACTTAAAGACGCAACTGAGCAGTTCACCTTTTGCAACTCATTTCCATGCTTCGCGCGGGTCCGCGCGCCGCCATGTCAGCCATTTTGTTTGAATTTATCGGACTTGTGTTTGACTTTGTACTTGGCTTGGCTTTTGGTGGCTAATGTGGGGCAGAATGGCCGGAAATGATATTTTAAGCGTATAATACAGCACACAAAGGTTCTCACCCGCTTTTGAAAACACTGCACAACAATTTCAAACATCTTTTATGCTCGCTGATGTCTTCCGGTTGTACTATTTTTTTTTTCACTGATCGTCAATGCCATCATTTTCGAATTACGTTACTGTTTTTCGTCGAGCACTGAAAGAGACCGAATGACATTCGATGCATCGAATGCCATTAAGTTCGAATCACATTAAATTTGCTAATGTGACTGGGGTATAACTCCTCGCTGCCGTACCTCAGTTAGAATGGCGCGTCCTCTCGGCAGCTGCAGCTCCTTTCTTCTTCAACCGCTTACTTCGAAGCTTATTTAGTGACCGTTCTCTTCTAACGGCAGTAGACCGGCTTCGCAAAGCCCACTGCGCATGCGCGCGTTTACCGGAAACAGCCAAGCGCCATCTTGGATATAGCCCGTCGCGGTGTCGTCATCACGGCAACTTACCTCATTTGGCGCCTTGACTCGAATTAGAACCGTTGGCAGCATCTTTCCGCCGTGTCATTTATTAATGTCAGCTAAAGGAAACAGAGGCGTTACTGCAGAGTTGAGAGGAATGCGGTGCTAATCGCAGCTGGTGCAGCGCTGAGAGGGAGTGTAGTTGCTGAATAGAGTCTGGTGACCGCGGCGTCAACGTTGCACTTCTTACTCGAACCTTCGTGTTTAAATCTTGCAGGGGACGGTGAAAACGTGCTTGACCGTCAGTTTCACTCATTTTGCCAGCAGAGAATTTCTATGCACAGCGATGCCCGCCTTTGAGCGCCCTCATACTGTGCTTACATTTCGTGCATCTCGTTTTGCCCTGTTAATTTTCGAGGTATTCTTCTATAGGCGTCCACTAGCCATGTCACGGAATATTTCTTGCCTTTATTTTCGCGTCATGCTTCTTGCCCAAAATTGACCATGAGGCTCTTTTATTTGTTTAAACAAACATACAAATTCATTCACGCAGTGCTTATGGCTTTCCCTGGTAGTAGTGGAAAGAAGCCACAAGATTTGGGCAATAGCTTTAGTTTCGAGCGCATGTTCCGCTTTGGTCGATTATTGACAAAATAACTGGCCTTTTTGATTACGTAAATTTCTGTAGCAATGGGTCCGATTTTTTTCTTGCTGCTTAATTACTGGAAGCAACATTGTTATTTTGCGCTGCTTCAGACAGAACAATTTCCCTATAACTGTGCGGAGAAAATTCAGGTTCCGCAAAAATATTACGTTTTGTCTCTTCGCTCAAATAAACACCCAATTTTGCGAAATCCCAAAAAGGACGTTTTCCACGTTTTGTCATATATGATTTTATATATGGTGGTATTAGTGATATATGATAGATATAGAAGAGAAAAATGGCTACCACAGCTATTGTAGACGACAATGGCGGAAATACCAGCGCAGGCCACATGGATGAGATCTGCCCTGGGGTGGCCAGAAAAGATAAGGAAGTATACGTCAAGCGTGCTTGAATAGGAACCTCTATCTCCAGGTGGTAGCTAAGAAGCCGGGAAGCGATAAAGAGAAAGAGGAGAATGTAAATCCCAGAAAGATCATCTGCAGAGCAAGCAGGAGAACAGGGCAAAAGTGCCTGGGTGATAACAGCAAGCACGCAACCAGGTCCTTATCGCTGCTGACTTAAACATTAGATTAAGAGCGTACGTTGTTGGGCTAGTCGGTCAATCATGGTGAATACAAGGGGGGTACTGCGCACAAAAAGACAAGGACAAGAAGATAACACAACAAGCGCAGATTGTGTTATCTTGTTAGCTTGTTGTGTTATCTTCTTGTCCTTGTCTTTTTGTGCGCAGTACCCCCCTTGTAAACATTAGAATGTGCACAGGAGCTATAATGGTTCCGGTAATGTATATGGCGAGTATCAGTCGGGGGTTTTCCCGGAAGGACAATGAACGCGACGTTAAGAAAGACGAAAAGCAAACTGTGGGAGAGTGCGGCAGGGCGTAATCCGGAAACGGTAGCGGCGTGACTCAATGGTGTCCTCAACGGTGACGCCGCATATTTCGTGGAAAGATAAGCTGTGGGAGTTGACGATATCTGCAGTCGGATACAACTGAAGAACGCTGCGGCTTTTCCCCATCAAAGGATCTCCTTTTAGCCAATGGCGCCGGCCGATTCTCGTCGCCCTGTTAGGATGACAGTGCAGGGAGCGGCGCCACAATGAAGAGAGGGGTCTATCCTCGACCAGAGAGGGAAGGGATTATCCCCTTTCATCTACCACTCCCTCATCTGTCACACCAGCAGGGTCACGAGAATCTGCCGACGAAATTGGCTGGGAGGGGGTCCTTTGACGGGGAGAAGCCAGTGAGTTCTTAAGTTGTATCCGAATGGACTCGTATAGTGGTAGCGGCGGGAGTGAATGATGCCCAGAACGGTGAGCCGCACACGTGGTTGAAAGATTAGCGCAGTGAGTCGACGATATAAGGACAGTAGCACAGCGGGCACAGATCGTCGTGTGCACAGCATCGAAAGTGCTCGGACGGAATGCACCGAGGTTGCCGGAAACGGAGGCGCAATGCGGGCATCAGTGCGTGCTCACGATTGCCCCCGCCTTCAAGTACGTTCGAGAAATGTGGTCTTTTTCTGTGCAAGGGCGTCGAGAAAGCCCCACGTTAACTAAAGCCAGCTTGCACTGATCAAAAACAGAAAAAATCTATGTGATGTAAAAGAACGCTCACAAGAATTAACGCCAACACCAGCTCCTTTAAAACAAAAAAAAACAAAACAATTTAAAGCGTTTTTTTTTTCCTTATAGGCGAACGCCGACAAAAGCAAGAGTTGGTGGTAAAAACTGTCAAATAAGAACGACCTTTCACCAGGAGTGAAATCTGTGTGCAGGGTAAAAACATTTCAAAAGGAGAGAGTAGAAAGGAACACTAAAGGTAAATACTTTCGCACGATCTAAGCACGATCCAGGATAGCTGTTTTAGCCTTCCTTGCTCAGACTTGCGGTTCCGGGGTGCAGATACTTTTCGAATGACGACGACCGTTTAGCGATTCAATGTCAACCACGAACCAGTCATTTACGAATCACATAGTGTAGAATCACTCTAGGACGGACTCTGCCGAGGAGAAAATGAATGCATCCTCAGGAAGACATAGTAGCTCGCGTTTGTGAGCGAAGCTCTTTGCATGCGAGTGGGTCTGCTCACCGCGAAAAGGACGCAGAAATTCTACAGACGCCCTAGTGGTGGCGAAAATTTCGAGCACGAAGGTGAAAACTAGGCCGAGGGAATCGGAGAAATAACAGACTCCTACCAATCGCAATTGCGTGTCAGGTTCGGGAGAACGAAGGGAGAAATGGCAGCTGGGAATGCTCCAGAACGTAAGGGAGAGGGGCGTTTCTGCTCCTCTCCCCGTCCTCGTCGCTGATTGGCTGCGATGGTCACGTGCTCACCCTCACTCCAGGTACGCGCCAAACCTGATCAGTCTGCTCCTCTCTCTGTGACGGTGTGTTTGCAGGTGCTGTCTTCGTGGCTACGTCATGGCGCTGAATGTCAACGAGGCCGAGGCCTTGGCCGTGCTCAAGATCCAGGGGCTGCGTCGTCGAGGGGACCTAAAAACAGCGGTTACATGAGACAGATGAGATCGGGACACGATCGACGCTGTCCCTACTTTTCGCACTGCGCGACACGTGTGTCAACAGACGGTGAGCGCAAGTCGGCTCTGCCGAAAAAACGCCGGTGCTTCCCTTACTATTGTCCTGAGGTAAAATCATTCTGGCTAGTGCAGAGTGCCAAAAACTTATTTTATTCAATGCCTAGGGTAGAAACCAACGGCAGAAACGCTTTCTAGCCATAATACAATACACTGCGGCGAAATACGCCTTACATGGCCAACGCGAGCCCGTGTACTTCGAGGAATACTAAGTTGAACGCATCAACTATTGGTATGAGTCTCAGAAACTCAAAACGCGTCTACACTCTTAGAAAAAAGGTAGTAGTACTTACTAACTTTGCGGTAGTAACTGGTTGTCACATATGTTACTACCCTGTTAGTAACTGCAGTTAGTAACGGGTAGGTTAGTAACAGTTACTAACCCATTGAGTTAGTAACGGGAAGCTAGTAATATTTACTAAGAAAATGAATAGAAACTCGCATACGCTGCTAGGTTCTTCGTACGGTGTGCTGGCGTAGCTTGTCAAATTTGTGCGTGCTCGAAAAATAAAAAAGCTTCACAGTCAATTTGACCAATTCCGGAATCCAGATAGAGC
Organism: Amblyomma mixtum; assembly: GCF_055824585.1. Classification (NCBI taxonomy): domain Eukaryota; kingdom Metazoa; phylum Arthropoda; class Arachnida; order Ixodida; family Ixodidae; genus Amblyomma; species Amblyomma mixtum. Next base: position 231,795,055 of record NC_143013.1, read on the forward strand.
TATCAGAGCGTGCTGGCAGTAAATCACACAGTTAGGTTTAAGCTTACCGCGCATTACATGTAGGAATTATGCGAGATTATGGCATCAACAACCTCAGCACAAAGCACAAATCAGGAAGTCACACTCCCGCACTGCGCGTGCACATGTAGACAAATCTTTCTCAGGCTTATATACTCCGTAAATCAGGCTCGCATTTACGGCCTAGTTGCTCGTACCGGTTGAGCTAAGATACCAGCTTTCATTATGAAGTTGATATTGTAGAAACGGCTTGCTCTACCTAACCGCCTGCCCCTGCAGAAATGTTTAATTACAAAACCAATTTATTGGGATGACAGTCTGCGTCAGTTACATTCTTTGGCTCTATTTTGGGGTAAAAGGAACGGTTACTAACTATACTTTGAAGAGGGTAGTAAGTAGTCAGCAAAAAGTAGTAAAACGAAGTCAGAGTTAGTAACTGCTGCAGTTACTACCTCTTTACTACCCATTTATTCACTTTTTACTAACTTTTTTTTTAAGAGTGTACAAGCCTTGAAAACCGACGCTGCACCACCTCAACTCGACGCCACTCCCTGGCCGCTTGCCTACCGCGAGCCCGCTAGCGACTGCAGCGCCACCTCGCTTATTTGCAAACATGGAGGAGGTCTCTATTTCTGCCGTATCTGTGATCCTCTCAACGCGCACTTAATTGTTATTAAGCACTTGCTCGAATTCACGTAGTTCTGCGCACCCTGAACGCCCGTGAGGCAATGAGACACCAGGGCTACTCTTACGCACCATGCTTCACCTGTCGTACTAAAGTCAATAAGAATAGGAAAATGGCGTTTCCTTGGTCTGGCCTATCACTGATGGTCGTGCTGTTGGTTGCGTGGCGGTGAAACGTGTCCACGACTTCCTGTTCAAGTATTCCTGGCAGCTGTTGAGGAAGTTGGTAGCGACTTATGTTCTTGCTATACGCTCATAAGGCAATGGATTAGAAATTGATTTTTTCTTTCACCGAAGTATATAGAGAACCCCAGGCAGCCACACAAGCATGAAACAGCACACACGAACACACTGGCGTGTAATCTTTCATGCTTGTGTAGTACAGCTTGCAGTGGTTGAATGCAGAACCAATGGCCCACGACAAAGCTTTAGTGAATTGCATGAAGGGGCCACTGTGGACGTACGCTAATCAATGACCAGCGTATGTTGCACCTCTCTTGTACCACTTTTTAAGATATTTTCGAGTGACCTTTTTTTTTCAGCCTGCTTTGCCTACGAACCCCCCTTTGTGCTAGCTGCCTTGCATGGTCGGCAAACGGTGCTTCGGCTTTTGACGACTGCTTCATTTATTTCGTGTAGATCGCAAGCGCGGTGCCGCTGCGTGTTTATGAAGGTTGCCCCTTTTTTTATGGATCGTCTTATGTTCTTGTCTCTTTCTCATGTACGGCTGCAGGACTGCCGTTCAACATGCAAGGACTGCCGGTCTACACAGGCGGTGCCTCCAGCGCAGAGACGGGTTCCGGCTGCCGATCGTGGAGCTACGACATGCCCACCATTAGCGACGCTCCGTCGGCTGATGTGAACGACCGGACAAGATGACAGCGCCGCTCTGCAGTGGCTGTATACTACTTGTAGAAGCGTTCGGGGTGCAAATATCGTCGTCACCGATGCACTGAACGTCGGGCCGGCGGTCGCCCAAGAACATCGTGCTAGGACGTGTTGGCGCTTGCGCCGAATGGTCCCTGTTTTCTGCCCTATGCATTTTCTCGGGAAGAAAATAAATGCTATTTGCTCAACTTTAGGCTCGACTTTGCTTGCTGCATTTGGATGACTCTAGAGAGGTCATTCCGAGGGACTGCGGTGTTCCTCAGCATGCCTTGGCTTTTTAGCCAAACATAGAACAACCGCCAAGCAGCTAGATAAGTAGTGTCTCAGAATGCATGACTGCCAGGTTTTCTGATTTTATATCAAAATTGCATATTTTGTTGCGGAAGCAACACTACGCTAGTCGCCGAGCAGCTTCGCGGAGCCGAGGAAAGGCCATACTGCGCGAAGAGCAGTGACGTCATACGGTGCACAGCTGGCGTGCCGCCACCGTCGCTGCGCGGGTGACTCAGAAGTACCGCTACCGCGTTCGCCAGTTGCGCAGTAGCGGCGCATAGCTACGTGCCAGGGCCGCTGCCGCGCGCTCCCCCTCGCCTCTCTCTTCTCCGATGCGCAGTGGCAGCGCATACCTAGCGTGCTGGGGCAATACCTCCTAGAAAGAAGTCTTTCTAGGAGGTATTGGCTGGGGCCGCCGGCACGCCAGCTGCGCGTAGTGACGTCACTTGCTCCTCGCGCAGTATGGCCTTTCCTCGGCTCCGCGAAGCTGCTCGGCGACTAGGGTAGTGTTGCTTCCGCAACAAAATATGCAATTTTGATATAAGATCAGAAACGCAAATTTTAAAATTTGCGTCCCTTATCTTGAGGGCCACTGGTTAGTATTTGGGTTGCATGTAGGTTATTCTGTACCTCACGTTCTGGCTTTTCGCGCCGCTATAATGGTAAAATACATATCAGTTAGAGCTCCGGAGTGGAGTCTCAGGTGTGGAGGAAGTTAACGCAACAGTTTGGATGTCCCGATTATGACTGAAATTTAAAAAGAAAATGAAAAGACGGAAGCCCTTCTGAAGAACGAATACGCGAATGACTGCTATCTACTCACCCTCAGTTTTAACAACCGTAGACTTATAGTGTACGTGCACGAGCTAAACAACAGCCTTGTTTATATTTGATGCTTTCTACGCTAAAGAACAGCTGTCCGTCTTTCTGGTTAACTATTTACGAAGGCGAAGCCGTTGCCCTTGACCATGGCACCTGAATATTCCCCGCCGTATTTTCTTGCGTTGAACCCCTGCCTCATGCTAGACATATTCCACGTGCAAAGTGACGCTAGGTAAAGATTAAGTGCAGGTACTCCTTTGCGTTCGATCAACTCAACTACTGGGCATTTTCGCCGATTGATGACAGCGAACAAAAGCGGAAAAAATTTGCAGGGCGGGAGAAGACACCAAACCCCGTACACTACCACTGGGAACCAACCTGATTACCACTTAGAAGACATAGAAACGCTCCCTCGCGCATGCGCAGTTCTCTTAGGTACCTGCTACTGATTAAAAGTAAGTAGAAACTTTGCTCATAAACCTGTATTTTTGACCCTTTGTTTGTTCCCTTCACTCACGCACGGTTTAAAAGCGAGACTCTATACTGGGATGTAGCGGTGAAAATCAACTCGCGCCTATGTGTTCGTTCTTCGTACATGCTCAGGGCTCGAGGAGACGGTTTTAGAGGCGTCCTTGCATAACCTCGCCTACACTATGCCTTAATGTGGAGTGCTGAATTCATATCAAAACGACATTTTACAAAAAGTGGAAAAACCGGTTCTGGCCTCTTGCCTTGCTTATTTGTTTCATATCAGAGTAGCTTTTCTGCAGGATTAACATGCAACCTCATAGTAGCAGTCATCACTGGCGCATAGAGATGCGCTCATAGCAGATCTCGAGATAACATCGGTACGTTCACACACCGTCCCTATGTGGGGGGGGGGAAGGATGCGACTGCTCCCTTGCACCCCCCCCCCCCAAATCTTAATCCGGGGTCCCTGTATATCCGGGGGCCGAATAGAAGAAGATGCTTGGGATTAGACTTCCATACCTCTTTGCATGACACACTATAAAGTATTTTTTCCATCCACCTTTATTGCATGCTTGTTCTTTTTAACCATACCTGATCTCAACGCCGCCAGTTCATTGGAAGAGCGGCACTTGGCATGTGCCGCTCTCGGATATCCACTACTCCTCTCAGCTCACTCCCACTCAGTTGACTACCGTGAAAGGTAATTCCACGGTAGTCAACCGCCGGATCGTTCCGACCGGCTAGCTGGGGTGGCTCAGTGTATTCGGGCGCTCGGCTCCGAGTTAGCGGCTAGGTTGATAAGCAGAAGTAAACTGGCGTTTGTAGGGACACGGAAACTGCACAGCTCCCTTGCCGGAAGTTACTTGGCGGCGAGGGGGTTATTACTTCATGGGTATTTAGTTGCTGCCTTCGACACTTCCTGGAGCATATGTCATGTCATTCATTTGGGAAGTTGTAAAACACCGAAGGAAGCATTAAATGCAGATATATGAGCAGCCCTAGCCTTAAAGGGACTGTGCACTAAATTAGTTGAGATTACGTAAAGCAGGTTAGAGATAGACATTCCATCATTCGTCACCCCGGCACAGGAATTTTTGAGCTAGCATCAATAACAAGGAAGGTATAGACGATTAAAAATTACGCTCCTACTCTCCCCCTCAACTCGAACACGCGGGGCACCACAATAAAAATAAAGACCACAACCCTGGGACTGGGCCCCGCCCATGACTACGTTATTCGCTGCCGTTCGGTTTGCGACTTCCGGTTGTCGCACCAAGCAGCAGCACCTCTCCCGTCCCTCTCCACCTTCCTGGATTGAGGCACGTGTCAGATTACTTTGCTTGTCACTGCGACAAAGGCACTGCGAGTGGCTCCCGACAGAAACAGGCGGCAGGTAGACCGATTTCGCAAAGCCTACTGCGCATGCGCGTGTTTACCGGAAGTAGCCAGCCGCCATCTTGGCTGTAGTCCTTCTTGGCGTCGCCTGCACGACAGCCTACATTACTTTGCGCCTTGACTGGCATTATACCCGGCCGCAATAGCTTTCCGCCGTTTCGTTTATTGTGTTGAGCTCTATAAAGGAAACAGAGGCTCCACGGCGGAGTTTCGAGGAGTGCAATGCTAATCGCGGTAGGAGCAGCGCAGAGAGGGTGGTCAGTTGCCGCATGAGGTGGAGTGGCCGCGGTGGCGACGCTGCGTTTGTTCCTCGAACCTTGCTTTGGAAAATGCTGCAGGTGGCGATAAAAACGCGCTTGACGGCCGCTTTCGTTAATTTTGTCAGCAGAACATTTGAACGCATAGCGATGCACGTGATTTAATTAACGTCTTCAGACAGTATTTACATATCTTGCCACCTCATTTTGCTGTTTCAGTATTCGCTGTGTTCATCTAGGCATTCGCTATAGACGTGTCACACAGCGTTTGTTGCCTGTATTTTTTCATCATAGCCCTTGATCAAAACCGGCCATGCGATTGCTTTTTTTCTTATTCACGTAAACACATACATGTATTCACGACGTGCTCGGCGGGTCACCAGCAGGAAAGGTGAGCGATTCGAGCCAGCTATGCCGTTTTTCTAAATGGAGATGTGACAAATGCTTGTGTTCAGTACAAAATGAGAAAAGGAGAAGACAATCGGGGAGCTTTTGAGTACGCCTAATTAGGGTTTAGTGGATTTTAATTTCGTGACGTGTAGTTTTATTTTGATTATTGATACACTAATTACTTTTTTATTTAGGTTAATATAATCTTCTGCCAGGGCGTCTCCCGTACGACTCACTTTCGCTATTTTCGTAGTACGGGTCTGAACAGGTTGACTGATTGGTAAACACTAGATGGCCTTTTTTATCCAAAACAACGGACAAAATGTGGGTGATATCCCGGCATAAATGGCATGTGGCTGTTACTGGACTACCATGTATACTCAACGACCAGTGAGCAACAAAACGTTGGAAATTATTCCACATTTCGACAGTTTTATTGCCCGCTTTCTCATTCCGTGAAATAGAGAAAGCATTATCGCTAGTATGGGAGCTCTAGACATCAGGAGTGAATACGTGCATCAAGCTAACATTGTGGATTCCTGAATATAACAATAAATCTTAGCAGACTTGTTGCCTTACAACCTTGCACCGGGCAGAAATCGCTGGAAGAAGGCTTGACGACGCAGCACGAAGGCAAATCCGATTGCCTTCTTTTTAACAATTTAAGGGACTGCCTTAAAGCTGAGAGCCGCGTAAAGGGCATTTAATACAGTTCAGAACTTGAAAATTTGCTATTTGTCATTGTCCGCTGATCAACAGGGACAGTACGGCTAAATGTACTGAACAGCACTTCTTCAGCTGTCTCTCGTGAACAGCTTCTATGCAATGTCTTGGCTACTTTTTCTCTTCTAGAAAACGGAAAATCCGGGACGCTCTGCTTCGCACAGTTGTCGGAGCTCACGACACTCCTCAGGTGAACGCACTTGTTCCGCAAATACAGCATTCACGCAGAGAAACACCGCGTGGCGACGCAAACAGGGCTGCTTCTCGCGCGTGCGCCACGCACCGCGCTGACGCGGCCGCCGGCCGGAGTACCACAACTCCCAGAGTGCATCGCGGCGGCGTAGCGCAACTGCTTGTGAAATCGGTCTATTGAAACCATACGCTCGAAGGCAGTGCCTAGCTGGCTCTCGCTTGCCCGAGGGGGTCGCGCGGCGGCACCAGCAGACGATTTTCACGGCTGCCGGAAGTGTGCCCGTGACGTTGTGGCTGCCTTGGCTCTAGCGAATGACAGCGTGTGGTGACCTGCCGACGTCACGGGACTAGTGAAGTCTATTTTCCCGATTTTAGTTTCAAAATCGGTCACTACGAAGACACCAATCGGCCCGCGAATTTCAAAAACCGCGGTTTTTTAAAAATCGTAGTAAATTGCTGGCTCAGTTTCGAAGACTCACACTTGGTGTGAATGCTTATTAGCATCATTTCTAAGCATTGAAAAAATTTACAAGCGACTTTTAATCTGTTGCATAGTCACTTTAATGCAAAAGCGCCTTCCGCGCTCAGAAGGAAGAGGGCGAAATTCAAAATTTTCGCGCGGGAAATGTGCCTTTGCCCAGTGAGCCGTTGACAGGGGGCAGCTAAGTTCGATCGGGCGCAGCCTTGTGCTTCTTAGAGATTTCGCGCCATTCCTTTTCCAAACGTGCTTAGACGTCATCGGAACAAGCCGCCGTTTGAGGTCTGCATGGGTTATATGTGTCAAACATTTTTTGCTTGGCTGACGTCACCTGAAGCCCGGACAGGCGGCCTGCGCTATCGCTGCTTGTTTTGCTTTGCTCCGCGACCTTACGGAATACCGCGTTGGAACAAAAACGCACTGACACAAAGCGCAGGGCGGAGCGAACTACGTCACAAGCGCTCACAGACGATGTGTTACAGTGTGAAGCTGCCTACCAGGGTGACTTTTTCTTGCTTCGTAACGCGCGCAAAAATTTTTTTTTTCTTGGCTGGACTATTTGGAAGATGATCTCCAATTCTGCTAATACAACATATCCCCTAAAATCAGAATTAAAAATGTTAATTAACGTATTCAATTAATGAGCGAACTAATGAAAGTGATTTGCCTCTTACCTGGCGTCCGCCGTAGCCCTCAGTATAGCCTCAGGGTTAAAATAAATCTAAGGGAACCGTTCTTTTAAAATTTTGGACCTCCTAAAAAAAACACCCGGTACCTGCGTACGTCCCATCGGGGGCAAAAGTAATCAATTCCCCCTCCAAGTTCCGACCCGTTCCACTTTGCATAGGGGCGCCACTTGACATCGAAACGAGCCCCCAGCGCCGGTCTCGACACCCATAGAGTTCCTTACTGTTACCTGGAGGGAAACCTGGCGCCCCGTCTATGGGAGTTTGCGTGGAGCTTCCTCAAGACCACTTCAGCCATAGGAACATGAAGTATCCGATGCGGACATAAGCGACTCTCTTCATTCCTTAATTCAACCGGCTCTGTTGCACGGTCATGGCTTCAAAGCGGCCAACTATAAGCGCAGAACGAACGGTTGAAAACGGAGGAAAATGAAGAGTTAGTCACCAAATGAAGCAAGGGAATTTCAAAGTACACTTCCTGAAAATAACGTTTATTTCCCTCAAGGGAAAACACGTATACAGCAGAAAACAAGCGCAATCCATTCGGCGAAGGCACCAGGGCCATATAGTTCCTAGGTGACCGCCAACCTCGACGACCGCCGCATCGATGACAACGATACTTGCATCCCGAAATGGCACTTGCACGGATTCGACCATTCGCTCCCTTTGGCTGGGATATGCAGCTGATGGGAATGTCCGGTCGCCACAGGTGCTAGTTCAGCCACTGCACAGCGCAGCAGCCATCGTGACCAATCGTGATCAGGCGACGAGGCCTCGCCAGCGTTGGCCACTTTTGCAAGCATAATACCGGAACCGCGGCTGGAACACGTCCTGCTGGCTGGATCCACTGGACCTGCGGCCCCTTGCGTAGTTCCTTGTGGGCATCTGCACCCGGACCCTGCAGCCACATACAAGAGGGAAACACGAGCGTGAGGCGCTTCAGAAAAACCGGGCACACTTTAATCTCGCACCGGCATTACAGTTGGCGTTTTCAAGCAAATACTCAGGCAGTCGAAAAGAGACGTAGAGGTGATTGCTGACCGTGCTATGCAGCGGCCATGGAGGATACCGAAGGGCGCATGCAAAGTTGATTGCAAAGCACGCAGTGAAATACCGTGAAAGGCTGTGCGTGCTAGGAAAAGCGGACACACAGACGAAGCAAAGCACCGCACGATCATGTATGACTAGCGGACGTACGCTTTAGCAATGCCTAGTGGTGGGATAGTATTTCCTGTGCCCCGCCGCGGTGGCCCAGTGGTTACGGCGCTCGGCTGCTGGAGCGAAAGACACGGGTTTTTCGATAGAGGCGAAATTCTAGGGGCCCCTGTATTGTGCGATGTCAGTGCATGTTAAAGAACCCCAGGGGGTCGAAATTTCCGGAACCCTTCACTACGGCGTCCCACATAGCCTGAGTCGCTTTGGGACGTTAAACCCCAATAAACCAGTTTTTTTGTCGTCTTCTTTATTGCGTTTTCTGAGTAACAAGGCATAGATCGCTAGAAATCGGCTCAACAGCTGCCTTGATTGCGTGAACGAGAAGTAGCGTGGCGATGCGTGCCAATAGTAAGGAACAGCACAGAAACGTCGTTTTCCTATCGTATTTCGGTACATCTATAATTCGAACTGCATAACGATGAATCCCATGTGGAGAGGAGCATATATACAGCAGAAATACACCATTATTTGGCCCTAACATACAAAAATAATGTCTAAAGTCGGCTACAGCGTAAGAATAACGTATAGAATGGATCTCAAATCAGGCTTTCCAACCAAAGGCATGGTCGTATTTTCGTGACGTCATGATCAGCAGCCTTGCAGCTGCAGTGCCACGCCAGCAGTTAAAAGGCGGCTGACCGCGGCGACAGTGGTTTGAAGGATTCCGTCGAGGCGAAGTGCCGCTGTCTACTTCAGCTGGATCCGGCTATACGTAACCACCTAATAGCACCATTGGGGCACTATCCACACCCAGCACACACATGTTGGAGAAGAACAGCCATTTCGGGATCGTCGACAGAAACCATGCAGTTTCAGCAACTCAAAATTGGCGATACAGAGCTACACGTTGGGAAGAATCTCCCCACAAGCAGCACGGATGCTGCAGAATTCTGAGCTCACACGGCGCATTCTTCTAATCTGGACGCTGTTGGGACTGGGAGTCCGAGCCAGGAAACGGTCGAGGCGACGGTGAGTAAAGGACGTTTATGTACAGTATGTACAAGGGCTTTTACATGATACAAGGGTGAAGAGCACCACGGGCAGGCACACAGAAGAAGGGCGGCCCCGGCGGCGAGCGTAGCTCCGGCGTGATGGCTCTTCTGCTGCCCGTCTGCTGCTCGGGTTCAGCGCGGCTCCGTTTTTATAGCCGCTGGTAACGGTTACGGCAGCCAGCCGTTCAAATCCTCCAATCACTGGCCACCGTTCAAATTAGACCAATGGTCGAGAGCCGGCGAGCGTCGGAGGAGTTCGCACCGACGGAGAGGAGGAAGGGTCCGTGTCGGCGCCGCGGCGGCGGGATGAGTCACGCTGCATGTCGCGACTTGTCCGAGAAAGTCTGGGTCTGCTTTGAGCGCCGGCGGGCGCGCAGCGCTGGTTTAGACAGGCCCGCCAGCGAAATGTGGGCGCCGGCACTACAACGCCTGCTCATGTCTCCGTTGGTAATGACAGGACTCATAACCTAGCTCGAGAACTGTCCAGCCGAGCTGGGTCGTGCAGCCCGCCCTATTTCCTTACAGGGACAACCTGCAGCCCTGCAGGCTTGCAAGGCACACATTCCCCCCAGAAGATAAAACGCTCTCCAAACAACAGTCCAAAGTCTGGCGTAAACTTCAATTTCAAACCTACCCAATTCCCCAATTGTGTAGCTTCTATTCGGATGGACTCTACTCAGACAAAAGCAAAAATTTGATAGTAAAGCCGATATAAATCGCATGATTTAGAACTGCCCGCAGGTCACTTCATTACCGATGTTCAGCCCCGACCCGGGGACACAGATCAAGCTCCACCTGCTAGCTGAAGATGCCGCCGCTGCCCAAGGGATAGCGGCCGTCGATGGCTTCCGGTCGCTCCTCTGTATCCGCTGGCAACAAAGTTTCACCACCACCGTGGAATGTTTAGATTGTCGGAACATGTCCAACGTTTAGCCCGTGCTCCATGAACCAGGCGGCGCAAGAATGACCGAGATTTAAGATATCCCGCAAGAAACTCAGGTGTAAAACCATCTGCGTTCCTTTGCACGGGTCGAACACTACCGTTGAGCAGCGATTTCAGAGACAAATGCACCGGCTTCGTCGCATTGTAACATTCCTGGAACGGAACCGTGCCCATCCAGCACTTCCCTACTGAAAAATCCGGAATGAATTTTAAACCGGAACCGCATACCGGGTTATTGTACAGGATTTGCGATACCGGAATATCCTGTATAAAACAGGACAGTCCTGTTTTGTACAGGATACTCAGGTAATCCGGTATCGCAAATCCTGTACAATAACCCGGTATGCGGTTCCGGTTTAAAATTCATACCGGCATACAGGACAGTCCTGTATTCTACAGGCTAGGCCCGTATTATACAGGAGGGCCCTGTATCACAGGACAAAGGGAGGAATAAAATGCTTCAAATATATCCCATTTGGACTAAATCTGCCCAAAAACTGGGGCCATAAGTGTGCATGCCAAATGCTGCAATATACAGAGCCTCAGAAACTGGTAATCTGCGATTATCAGCGACTCGTATTGCAGTCGATGTGCAATTGTGTTATTTGCTCCCAGCTTTTACCAAGTATTGGTAGCTTGGTGAGTATTATAATGCATCAAAAACTCCAAAAGATGTTTATTTTTTTCGCATGTCTTGAACCAGCTCACTGAGGTAATAATTTAACTCTTTGCGACGATCTACCGGCGCTGGAGTCTCTACAGGGTGCTGGCCAATGAAGTAGTCAAAAGCACCTGCTGAAAAGTAAATATAATTGGTAGTACATAATGCTCCCAGCTTATCATTTAATTGGGCACTGACACACAACATAATGCATTGAGCACTGTGACATGCAACTTACGGCCATTATTACTTTATTCATTGCGCAAATGCATAGAATCGCTTCAATTACCTAAATATACTGAGCATTCTTTAGGGAAAACACTACGCACACTAAATATAGTCGAAACGTTGAATCAAGATGCAAGAATATATCTCGTTAGTGTATGTATGCTCTCTTAAAAATTCGATGATATTCATAGGCATATTTATTTAACCATGACATGAACGCCCGCCCTGAACTTGAAAATTTGTATCTTTCAAGCACACAAGAACACTGCCTGCTACATAAGAGAAAAAGATATATTTACTGATACCAGCAGTCTAGGGCAAACATCGCGTCCCTTGAATTTTAGAACCGCACCTTGTCCATATTTTAGCACCGTGATAAATTATTAGACTTCAACGATTGCTTCGATGCGCAGACACAACGTACAGTACCTTAGAATCTCGCACAGTCCGTATGTCGACGTCGTCGCGGCGAACAGCACGCTCCCACGTAATCCTACGTGAGTCTTTTGGGAACGAAAACACAAGCACTTTTGGCCCGTTGTCATAGTTTCCTCTACAGTTGGGCACGCAGCAGCGACCCATTGCTTCAACAGCAGGTCACGACACGCAAAGATTTAGGTATCACGATGACAAGCAATTTCCTAGCCAGCACTCACGAACGCAACAGCAATAAAACGCAGCAGCGCACGCTGACATGTCCGGCTACACGACTACGGAAGGGTGCAGAACTGGTTGAGGGAAGAAAGGAGACGTCTCAGTGTCGGAGGAATGCGGAGGGGTCAGCGGTCAAAGTGGCTGACGTCAGAGCGGGGGGAAAGGAAAGCGCGCAGGCCTTGAGAATTCTCAGACCCAGGAAAAGCAGAGAAGGCAGTGATGAGAGAAAAAAAAAGCTTTAAAAAAAATTGCGAAAAGACGGGTTACTCGTGTAAGGTTTCTACAGGTGGTTTTTGTTTTTATTTTGTTCTCTCGAGCGCTGTATCTTTTAGCTAGCACGAAGCGTCGCCCTTAAGGGAACACCCAAGCTGCCGGCTTCGTTTAATTAACCTTTTCTTCGTCGATAGAAATGTTCTGGGCGATTTGTGATTAGTATGTCTTCCTGATGGAGTGAAGGGTGGGCCGCTCGCGATGGCGCTTGGGCAAGTTGCTTTATGAATGGACTATCACTTGATGAAGAAGAAGTGCAAAGAATTCCTGCACGAAAACCAAGAATTTTATTTCTTCACCGATGCGTCGCTACAGACTGCCGCTAGCGAACATTAAGAAAGCTGCTGCAATGAACGCGGCAGTAACAAACCTTTTGGAGCCTCTGGCGCAGTCACCGGAGGCTCGCCATGTTTATCAGCCAGTCGTGAAGTTCTGCACTGTTAAACCCAGAGTAATCTGCGCAGGACTTACGAAGACTGCTGGCGGATGTATACAGCAGCCCTGGCTTTGTCAGGGGTGGTATTCTCCCGGTGTCGCCTTTTGCGACATGTCGCATTCGCTCTTCGCTGATTGGCTCGAGCCGCGGTGACGGCGGCGTGACGACACGGACCCGCCTTCCTGCTACGTCATCGTGACGTCGCCCCAATTTACTACGCTTAGTCGAACAACGGAATGCGCTGAAGCGATTCGCGCGGGCGACGGGCTACCGTTAGCGTACGAACGCAATCGGCAGTTCCGGCTTTTGCACCCTTGGCGTGAAAACATGGCGACGTCCTTTCAAGCGAGAGCCGCCCGCTTCAGCCAATTCAGCAGTCCTTGCGATTCCGGTCGGCATGTTTACCGGCAACTACTGGTGTTGTTACTTTTCGCTATGACTTACCTTGCTTCGACGATAAAGTTTAAGCTGCAATTCAGCCTAGTTTTTTAGATACGCTCTCGATTCTGGAGCGCGCAAGCCTAATGGGACCTCCAGCTACACTGATACCGTCTGCAACTGCCCGAAACGCAGCCGAAACCTAGCACAACCGTCCGGAACGAAAGAAAAATAGATTTGCAGCTTTTCCGCGGTGTTTTATAGACTTAAATGAAGTAAAGCGAGTTTATATTAAATTTGCAAATGTTTTTTTGAACATTAGACGTCATGTGATGGCAAATATTCTTGCTATAAAAGATACGAAACTACTGCTGCTAGTGGATCAGCAGTGGTAAATTGTCGCTTCTCGGAGTGAATGAATGCACCGCAGACGAAAGTGCCGGCGGCTTTTTCCGTTTCTTCGAGCATCTGTAAGCACTTTTTTAGGCCCCGCCCATATGCGACATGTCGCAAAAGGCGACACCGGCAGAATACCACCCCAGGGTGCTGCACGGGAAGCCAATATGGCGGTTGCGCGCCATTCACCTTCATGCAGCCCCCGCCTTTCATACACAAACTGCATGTTTTGCCACGCTTAGCCCTTTTCTTTTCCTAACCCTTTCCACAAAACCGTGTATGTGTTGATTATCGCACTTATGCGCACGCTTACCCCCCCCCCTTCCCCTTAAAAATATCTGCTGGCGTACAACAGTGAATCTGCAGACCAAGCACCAAAACCGCAGCACATATCGCTCTGAATACAGGCTGGTATGTCCGGTTTGAGCTCCGTACCGGACTAGTCTGTCCGGTTTCAGCTCCGTACCGGACTGGTCTGTCCGGTTTGAGCTTCGAACCGGGAATGGACTGTCCGGTATGAGCTCCGTACCGGAGCGGTCTGTCCGGTTTGGGATCGATACTGGACCGGTATGAACCGGTATAGCGATCAAACAGGACGGGTCACGCCGGTATGAGAGTGATACCGGACCGGTATGAAACCGATATGTTCCGGTAAAATCCGGTTTGCCGCGATACCGGATTTTTCAATAGGGTTACCAAATGTAAATAAATGGACAAAATCTAATCGACAAGATTTTGTGCATCGCAGAGTCAAAAGCGGGCTGTTTAGATAAGCGCGAAGGTTGTACATTACATATTAAAGGGACACTGAGGAGAGCTCTATTAATATTTTTTTATAGCAAAATCCGATAGTTCGGCATTTCATGGCTTTGTTGCCACTTGGCCAGCACCGAAAGATGCATTTATTTCTAAGAAATTTGGATTCGAAGTTGAAATAGTTTTTCCCGCCGCTCTGATTCAAGCTTGGGATTCTGCTATGACGACACAGAACTAAGTGACTTGAAACATGACATTCACATGACGTAACGCAGACTCCGTGATTTCTGGCGGCCAGCAGTGCGGCCCAGCAGCAGCCGAAAAGAAAGCTACCGCCGGCCGCACGTTGAAGACATCTATCGGCTATTGCGGCCGTCGCTTCGTTTACATTTGCACCGGCGTTTTGCCAGCGTTACAATGGATCCCGTTCTCGAAGTCGTCAACGAAGTTCTCGCAAATAGACGCCTTTAGCATACCGTGTACCTTGTTACCGTTAGCGGAATACCGGGAGCCCCCATACCGCTGAGAGCAAGCGCTGATTAGTCCCGGCGCTGCAGGAGCGCGCGTAGCTATCGGGTACGTGGCGCCATCTGGCGACGTCAAGGAGATTTACGCATGCATTTGCTGCGCCTCAGTGATTCGTAGCTTCTCGTGTCCTAGTGTTGCTAGAACTATTGGTTCTAGCAACACTGTTTTGTGCTATGACGCCATGAAGCTTGTACTTGCGAGTTTGGCCTGTGGCGGCGATACCTGTATTTTGGTTCTTGCTCTTTTCTATGTTACAGGAGCTTTGTTGTCAGTATGAATGGCGTTTTTATAATCAGGAGCTGGTATTCTGTCGATGCAAGTCAACTTCAATTTCTCCTCAGTGTCCCTTTAAGTCGCACCACACTAATGCTATGGTGAGATACCAACAAGCACTAGGAATGATAACGGAAAGCGGTTCAATGTACTAAAATAAACCGCTGTACGAGGTTCGCAGAGTGCAAGACGGGAGGGCACTGCGTATGAATGGGGCTAATTGTGTAAACACCACCAGTTCTAGGTGATTGCGCGTAACAGCCCTGGGCAGAATGGCTTCTGATCCTTCTGGGAGGTGTTTTCAGGCTTTAAGCAAGGCCTCCTTTAAAATGGATGTTATCCCCCGTCCCTCCCCTCCGCTCACACATAATCTTTATCATCGCGCATAACCAGTGCAAAAACGACACGTGCCATAGGAGAAATCATGAAGTTTTATCTACGTGTGGTGTCGATCGATTGCTGCAATCTTGAGCTCTGCCATGCCGATACCTCCTAGACTCATTTCGCCCTGCCGCCGCGGTGGCTCAGTCGTTATGGCGCTCGGCTGCTGACCCGAAAGACGCGGGTTCGATCCAAGCCGCGGCGGCCGCATTTCGATGGAGGCGAAATTCTAGAGGCCCGTGTACTGTGCGACCAGGTGGTCGAAATTTCCGGAGCCCTTCACTACGGCGTCCCTCATTACCTGAGTCGCTTTGGGACGTTAAACCCCAATAAACCAAACCATAAAATCATTTCGCCCTGTCGGAGCTTCCTCCCTTCCCTTACGGCGCGGTTCAGGTGTCCACCGAGATATACGAGACAGATAGAGCGCATTTTCTTTCCTCAAAAACCATTTTTTTTTTAATTTTCATGTCCGTGGCCTGTCAAGACCATCGAAATACCTATGCCCCTCGAGGCTGCTTGCGGACACGACTGCTCACGCGTTCTTTTAGCACAAAGTGAAAAAATCTTTGCGGCGCTAACAACAACAAAAAAAATGGCTGAGGCTTAGCTAAGGTTAAGCCTAGTCAGATGCGAAGCATATTGAAGGCTAGGCTTGGTAATACATGGCTTTCCTTGGTTGAATACTTGGTCATTTTAATACAACCACTAGAAGTGTAGCAAGGATTGCCGTTCCAGCTATATACGGGATCATCGGTGAATTCAATGCAGAGTGTACAACCGCTGCCCCAGCACCGGCTACAACAGCATTCTTGGCACCCATGGAAAGTACATTGGAAACACCCTTAGTTATTCCACCACCGCCACCATTCCCTATAGACTGTATTGATGTACCCCCAGCAGCAGCAGGCAGCGCCTCTGATGTGGAGCCTCCACCGCCGCGGCCGACCGCGCGAGCCGGCAGCCCATCTCTCGTCTGCTGCGACGTCATGTTGTCACGTGGTCACGGTGGTGGCTCCACCACCGCGCTCGACGGGCTGTAGTGTAGCTCTAGTAATATGCTTCGCATAAAAAAAGATTACCGAAGACACTGGGGAAATTCTAAAGTGTGCTTGGCGAAAGCCTTGTGGTCAACCCACTGCCGCTTCCCCAAACCGCTTGGCGCGTGGCGGGCTTCCCCCACGCGCAGTTTTTATTGCCTTTGGCGACTTCAGTCGCTATTTTTATTGCAATGTCTCGCGGCGCCACCGTCGACCGTTCGGCGTTCATAGTGTTCATTGGCGTTTGCGTTGACGTTTTACACTCCCATCATTTTAAGGCAAGGAAGTGCGCAAACTGGCTCACTGGGTCAGTGGACGCCTTAATCGCGTTGTTGTGTTGTTGATGCTGGCGTATGAGCCATTGCCTAGCAACCGTCGCGGTGGACACCCGAACCGCACCGTAAAGGAAGGGAGGAAGTGGGAGTGAAAGAGGAAAGAGGGGCCGTAGTGAAGAAAATGAAAATTGTATTTGCGGAAAATAAATTACACAGTAACTGTCTCGCATATCTCGGAGGACACCCGTGATCCGTTTGTGGAGGAAGGGAGGAAGTGGGAGGGAGAGAAGAAACAGAAAGAGGGGTCGGAATGAAGAAAATGAATTTGAGGAAAGGAAATTACGGAGGAGGCTGCGCCGCTGCGTGGTAGAGAGGCCCCAGTTGGCACGATTCCAGCGCACGGACGGACACCGCTAGCATGAGCCATGTAATACCCCTTCAATGGGGTCTTTGAGGTAGAAATAAATAAATAAATAAAATAAAGGCTTTCGCCTTAATAACCTGAAAAACAGCACTCCTAAAAGGTGGAAGCGAATGCCTCCTTCATGGTGGTGCACACCTGTCGGCCACTTATGCTGGTGAATCCCACCAGTGTTGTTCATGGCGGAAGCGATCAGGGCGTACGCCGACGCCGGAAGTGGGTGAGCCACTTGATTCGGTCACTCCATATTAAGCGCCAAGAAGGGAGTGGGCCTAGTGTACAAGGGCCAGCTGGTCTTGCAGCTTATCCGTGGCAAACCAGGCGCACTTCACGAAAGAGGACTTGGGGAGGGGAGCCGACTGAATTGTCTTCGGGAATTTTAGGCGGATGGATGGAAACTTTATTACACAAAAAAAAATCTTCCAGGGTGGTCCCCTACTGGTCCAGGAGTCCACGGGCTTGTGCTTCACGTAAAGCCCGATGCACCAGCCATTCCTGGCCGGCGGGCTGAGCGGTTCGTAAAGCAGCCTCCCAGGAAGAATGAGTGGGATTGGGGATGGGGGGGGGGGGGGGGTACTGCCTTTGGGGAAGGACATTCCCAAAGGTAGTGGAAGAGATTGGATATGGGCACGCCACAGGTGGTACAATCAGGAGGAAAAGTGGGGTGAAAGCATGAGAGACGGTGGAGGGAATTAAATCAGCCTTTCTGTAATTGTCGCCATGTGGCGCTGGATGAGGGCGATAAGGTACTGTGGGGTGGTGGCAGTGTCACGCGGCTGTTTGTAAAATGTGGTGATTTGTAGAGAGGACCGATGGGGCTTCTTGCGCAGGGTTGGGTGCCTGATCCTCCGGGGTCCGGGAGGAGAGTTCTCGGGCCAGCGCATGAACACGCTCATTACCGGGGATCGAGGCATGCCCAGGGACCCACGACAGAGTAACCGTTCGGTCGAGATAGGTGACTGCATTTTAGGTGACAAGTGGCCAAAATTGCAGATGACCCAGAGCAGTTATTGAATGAATAAGACGCTGTACGTTTTAGGGGAATAAATCTCAAGCCGGTGGGAGTAGGACATTGAATTAATTTTGACGAGGAGCCTAATGGATCAAGTGGATAGGCAAAGAATTGGAGTTGGCATAATAGGAAACGTCGCCTTTCCTGTGATGCACGGCCTCTATCCTGAATGGAGGGTATGGCCAGGGGATTTCAAAGGCCCGGCCTAATGTGTGGTGGCTGCGTTGATCCGAAAGAAAACTGGTTTTGAAGAAAGGTAATGACGCAGTAACTGCCTCAAATATCTCAGTGGACACCCGAACCGCTCTGTAAGGGTAGGAATACAGGAGGTAATGAAAGAAGGGAGAGACGCCGTAGTGGAGGTATCCCGAATAATTTCGACCACCTGGGGATCTTCACCATGCACTGACATCGCACGGCACACGGGCGCCTTTTGCGTTTCGCCACCATCGAAACGCGGCCGCCGTGGTCGGGTTTGAACCCGGGAACTCCGGCTCAGTAACTGGAGCGCCTTGACAGCCGAGCCACAGTGGCGGGTTGATCCGCCTTCCCAGCGCCGAACACCCATCTTCCGCTTCTCAGCACCAACAAGGCACCAAGCAAATCAAAGTTGGATGAAATTTAAAATGACGGGAAGTGTGGTTTGCAAAAGCACCGAGAGCGGCCTGTAGCTATGCATGGTGACGGAACGAAAACTTTGGCATTGCATAAGCGAGTTCTTGCTTAGCTCTGGTTACATGAACCAATAACGCCAGGTTGAGTCGGGCTGAGGGAAGTCAAACCAACTCGACCAACGCGTATTTACATGAACTCGATTTTAGCAAGTCGAGACCGGTTCATAACAAGCGGTATGATTATGGATGACAGTTGGGCTAGTTGGTGTGTATTCGTTAGTGACTGCGACATTGCAACTAGCGTGGAAAGCACAAGGACAGCGACAAAAGGAACCGACGGGACAGCACGCTAGACTTCAACTGACGTTTTAATGCACACATAACAGATTTTTACACTTGTATTCGGCGCATGCTCAGGAGACTGTACCCCCCCCCCCGTTCTCTTTATCACGAAGCAGGTTGTCATAACAAATAGTAAACATTTAAACCAAATTGACGCGCAAGTTTTTCGACAGATAGATTATCTCTTTTTCCGTGAGGGCTACTGAGGGTGTGCTCACGCACTTGTCCCCTGCCTTATCAATGCAAAATGCTTCAAATATCTCCCTATCACCCTCCCTATGAAGCCGCCTCAGCACTCTCGTGTGGCTAGAGTGGAACACATTTTTCTTCATTACCGCCTGTTGTTTTTACTTTGCATTTGCGGCAATGTGCGGCCAAATGGCCCCCCGCCATCAGAGCTGCGACTGGGTGATAGGGAAATATTTGAAGCATTTTAAGGCAAAATCTTCAATGTCTCATCGTTGTAAGCAGCAGTTGTCGACAGAAAATGTCACGCTTTTCAATTGGTGGAAACAGTCGTGACGTCACAGTGCGCAAATTTCAAACGGGGCCAATTGCACTTTGGCTAGTAACCATACAACCAATTGAAGGGATCGTACAGTGATGCTCCAAGTAAGTGGGACTGAGCTTAGTTAATTGCTTAATTACCCAATTAGCCTAATTAGTTTTACTAGTCAGGAAATATAAATAAATAAAAGCGATTAAGAAATTGGTCGAGCTCAGGAATCGAACCCCGGTCTTCGGCGTGAGAGACGAGCACGCTATCCACTCCGCCATGCCAGCTCGATGGTTTGGAATGAACAAAGACGCGTCTAGTGAATACGGTGTCTTCACTCACTCTCATCGTCCTCCATTCCCCTCCGGCGAGGTTTAGGTGTCCACCGACAAATGAGATATAGATACATTTGCTTTCCTCAAAAACCAATTTACCGACGAGCGAGGCGTAGAACCGAATGGGCGATGGCGTTCTATGGACTCCTTGGCAGCGTTGCAAGACGCTGTCGCGTTCCACTCTTAGGGGCGAAGCTTAACATCTTAACCACACATCAGTGACCACAACTTAGGTAAAAAAAAGTGCCCCCCTGACTTTTGACGGGTGTCCACCGATATATGTGAGACAGTTACTGCGTAATTTCCTTTCCTCAAATACAATTTTCATTTTCTTCATTACGGCCCCTCTTTATCTATCTTCTTTCACTCCCACCTCCCTTCCTCTACGGTGCGGTTCCGGTGTCCACCGAGATGACAGAGAATTACTGCGCCATTTCCTTTCCTCAAAAAGCGTTGCGTTCAAAGGGCAGGCATCGCGCCGAACAGGTGGTGGCGTTCCGTGGACTCCCTGGCAGCGCTACAACGCGCCGTCGCGTTCCACTCCTAAAGGCGAAGCTTAAGCATCATTAATTAGCAGTTAATTAGTATTCAGACATTAATCAGTAATTAAGAAATAATTAGTACTTTGTCATCACTTAGTAATTAGTACTCAAATATATGTGACGCCACCAATGCCACAGAAACAGCGAAGGTGGTGCGGAAAACGCTTCCGCCTCTACCCACTTTAGACAGTCAAAGTGCCCCCTGAATTTTTTGCATTGATAAGGCAGGGGACAAGTGCGTGAGCAAGCCAAATCAGGATTTAGACGCCCCTTTTGAGTTGCATGACCTTAAGGCGGCCCTGGCTAAAATGCGCCGAGGTGGGGCACCGGGTCGGGATCGCATAACAGTGAAACTGTTGGCGAACCTCTCCGACTGTGCATATCTCCATTTGCTACAATACATAAATCAGATCTGGGATGGGTGTCCGCTCCCACTCGAATGGAAAACATCCCTTGTAACGTTCATCCCCAAAGCAGGTAAAGCCGTGACTACGGACAACTTGAGACCCATCTCATTAACCTCGTTTGTGGGAAAGCTCATGGAGACGACGGTTCGGGATCGCCTCTCTCCATACATGGAGGGTAAGGGCCTCTTTGCAGACACTATGTTCGGGTTCCGCCCGCACATGTCTGCACAGGATGTCCTACTCCAACTACACAGGGACATAATACGACCCACAGCCATGCAACAAAACGACAAGGCCATTCTCGCCCTCGATCTTAAGGGGGCGTTTGACAATGTTAAACATGGCACCATACTCTATAACTTGAACACCACTAACTGCGGGGCGAAGGTCTTCGCCTATGTCAGAGACTTCCTCTCTGCGCGTCAGGCACTCCTCCGGATCGAGGACGAGGAGTACGGCCCGTACTCTATGGGTACACGAGGTACACCACAGGGGGCGGTGTTATCACCGCTCCTTTTCAACATCGCCATGATGCACCTGCCCGGCCGACTGGCTCAGGTGGATGGCATAAAACACGCACTCTACGCAGACGACATTACAATCTGGACCACCGAGGGGAGCCTTGGGGAGATAGAGGACCGCCTTCAGCAGGCCGCCTCCATAGTCGAAGCATATGCTGCCGACTGTGGTCTCCAATGTGCTCCCGCCAAATCAGAGCTTCTACACGTGAGGACAAACCACAAGGACAACACGTCTCTACACATATCTCTGTAGGGCGGTCCCATCAGAGAAGTGGCGGAGCTCCGGATCCTGGGTCTGTTCATCAATAACAAACTTAGGCCGGACTCTACTATAGCGAAACTCAAGAGCATAGGTGAACAGGTAGGGCGCATGATCCGCCGTGTTTCCAACAAGCGGGGTGGTCTGCGGGGCAGGGACGCGCTACGGCTCGCCTATGCCTTCGTGACCAGCCGGATCCTCTACGCCGTGCCGTACCTACGCACCACCAAACAACAAGACGAGCGCATTGACGCCATCATCAGGAAGGCAACAAAGCGAGCACTGGACCTTCCGGTGGCTACCTCCAACGCCAAACTGAAGGCGTTGGGAGTGGTAAACTCCTATCAGGAGTTGCGGGAGGCCCACCTCGTGAACCAATATACGCGGCTATCGCAGACGGTGCCTGGGCGCCGCCTGCTAAACCTCTTACACATCCAACACACATGCATACCAGAGGGGACGGAGAACATCCCGGTGCTGTGGCGCCACATGCTCTTGGTTGCTCCGCTCCCGCGTAACATGGACATGGCTTCACATGAAGGCAGACGACAAGCGCGGGTTCGCACGCTTGAGAGGCAATATGGCTATAAAGAGGGCGTCTATTACGTGGACATCACAGGGCCGTCGCCCGCGGGATTCTTCACGGCTGCCGTAGTCCACCGGGGAATGAATGTCGATGGGCTATCTTTTCGGGCCCCAAATTCAACACGAGCGGAGGAAGTCGCAATAGCTCTCGCTGCCGCCGACCCAAAATCGAAAACGGTTATCACAGACTCTCGCCGGGCCTGTGAACATTATCTTGCAGGCGAAATATCACCTCTGGCCTCGCAAATTCTAAGACGCGCTCTCGCCGATCCAATTCGCACAAAAGTGATCTGGGCTCCTGGCCACCAGGGTCTACGAGGCAATGAGGCCGCTGATGCGGCCGCCCGAGCGCTCACACACCGGGCTCCTCATCCTAGCTCTCATGGCTCAGAAGCTCATAAACCGCTTCTGCGGTTCCGCGAAATCCTAATTTATTATTGCGACAGCCACCGTCTCTACCCGGCATCTGCCAAGGGACTGAGTAAGGCGGAGGAGCGAACTCTGCGGCGCCTGCAGACAGGAACCCTTCTCTGTCCTGCAATAGCAAAACACTTCGATCCGAACACAGATTGGCGCTGCCCGCACTGTGGAGAGATCTGCGATATCTTTCACATGGTGTGGGCATGTACTCAGAATCCTCACCTTCCCCCCTCCCCCACCCCCACCCGAGAGGCATGGGAGACTGCCCTCCTCAACTGCTCCACACTGGAGTCCCAAAGGGCTCTGGTCAAGCGGGAGCGAGACGGGGTCTCGTCATGCGGTGTCCCGGACTAAGGATACCGACCATGCAGCAGGGTTATTTTTTTATTTTTTTTAACCCTCAAGCTCTCTTTGATTAAAGTTTTTCACCACCACCACCACCCTCAGTAGCCCTCACGAAAAAAGAGATAATCTAGCTGTCGAAAAACTTGCGCGTCAATTTGGTTTAAATGTTTAACTCTTTGTTATGACAACCTGCTTTGTGATAAAGAGAAGGGGGTGGGGGGGTACAGTCTCCTGAGCATGCGCCAAATACAAGTGTAGAAATCTGTTATGTGTGCATTAAAACGTCAGTTGAAGTCTAGCGTGCTGTCCCGTCGGTTCCTTTTGTCGCTGTCCTTGTGCTTTCCACGCTAGTTGCAATGTCGTAGTCACTAACATAAGAAGCGACACCAAGCGTCGAGCACCGCATTGCGAGCGAGAAGTGGTAGCATCCAAGATTGAGGCACACCACCGCTGCTTCGGAAGTGCGACGGCGCTAGTGAAAAACAAGTTTGCATTTATCCTCTCGCCTCCGTTTTTTCGGCCCGGCAGCGTTTACAAGCACGTCGGGGCAGGGTGGAGTTGAGTAAACCCCGACTCAAGTCATTCGGGGTTGACTGAACCCAGTTACGTGAAACGTGTACATGAACCCAGTAACCGGTTTTTGACCCGATAACTCGACTCACGTGTGCTTTGGTGCCAACAATGCCTTAGTCTGTGTGCTGCGGGAGGGGTGAGGTGCTTTTGGGTGTGACCTTGCATCCCGCTTCCTTTTCGCACCACAAGCTCGAGAAAAGAAAGAAAAGCAGAAAGCCTTTCGAAATACAGCCCAAGCAAGAAAAAAAAGGAAAGAAAGAAATCAAGTTCGTCCAGGTTCTAAAGCCGCGTTTACATGAATGCGACAGCAGCTCATCGCATCAACTTTTTAGCGCATCGTATTCATGTAAACGGTGGTAATGCGCTAGGAAAGCGCATCGCATCAATGCGCCAGATAGGGGTAGATCTCGAATGGCAAGTCGACTTCAGCGGTGAATGGAAACAGGTTTGGAGGTATCCTTCCTCCTTCTTGTCGTGCCTATACAATACCCTCCCGCCGGATAACAAAGCAGACTTGGCTCAAGATGGCGGTCACAGGACCCCTCGGCCGCGTGTAGAACCGCGTGGAATGGGCGAAGGGTAACTGTCCCGCCGGACTTGAGCGCATCGGCTCCACGGGATACGCTAGGAAATGCGATGCGCTGCTGTCGCATTCATGTAAACGCGGCTTAAGAAAAAAGTGTGCGCACGAACATGGGCGTCCGGAGGGGGGGGGCAAGGGGGGGCGGCTGCACCCCCCTGGAAAATCACTCACTCGAACCGTGAGTGATGGCCGCACGCCAGGGGCGGTGGTGCGCTCAGTCAAAAGGGTAAAAGCAGCCCCGCATGGTCACATCTGCGAAATGCCGCGTCCGGGCGTGCGTCGTTCCGCCGTTTTCAAACCACGCCATCGTTAGCTCTACTGAAGGCGACCTGTTCCAGACATACAGCGGCACCGGCGAGCATGTGTTTCGAGCTGCCTTGAGATGGGTGTCTGTTTCTTTGATCTCTAGAGAGATAGCGACACGGAGGCAGACAGTGCACGGGGCATCTTGTTTTCGCCTATCGTTACGCCGGTCACCGATGAATTCTTAAGGAGGGAAGGTAAAATCAGCCGTGTCCACCCCCGCTTTGTCGGGCTGCTCAGGGGCAAGCGGGCGATGAGTTGGCGCCGCCGCCGCTCGCTGTCTCCTCCGATCCACGGGTAGCGCAGTTCGGTAGAAGCGCCGCTTTCAGAATCTCCGGCAAAGGGGATTAGCTGCTTTTGTTCACGGCGACGCAGTCTCCCGAGGCGCCCCCACACCAGCGTTCTTTGCGTCTTCTGCGAAAACCAGCGCCTTTGGTCAACGCAGTCCGATGGCGCCTGCCTGGCTCGCCTGTCACCTCTGGCTGGGCCTCAAATCACAACAGCGCCCATGTACTGTGCGTGTCAGTGCATGGTAAAGAGACCCAGGTGGTCGACATTACCCGGAACTCTGTACTACTCCATCCCTCATAGCCTGAGTCGTTTTGGGGCTCTGAACCCCATAAAAACACAAAAACAAATTTTCCGACTGGAGTGGCGAGTGTCCCTTCCCCTCGGAAGTTGCGCGGCGTTCCTTTCACCCCCAAAGTGCGCATTCGGGGATACTGCGGCAAGTAAGCCCTTGCACGTGTGCGCGCCTCTGTGTTTGTGCTTGGGTGTTTTTAGTGGCCGGTTGTCAGCGAAGCTGAGAACAACCAAGACAGCGGACGAGAAAACGACGAGCGGAGAGCAGTGTGTGTGCGGTTGCTCGACTGTGCGGATGCGCAAGCAAGATGGAGCGAGGTGTATGAAGCTGCGAGCGTGCATTTATCTTGTAAATAAGTTTTCGTTGTATATATAGTCATCTTTTGTTTTCAACGTACGCGTTCAACAGTTTTTCCAATCAATGTGTATGATGAGTGTGCACCGAGAGCGTGTAATGAAGCACAGAAGTGAATTTATCACACGTGTAATTAAGCAATTCGCCCAGAAAAATCCGAGGCGCCTACAGTTGCTGTTCAAGGAAGACTGACTGAGTGACTGTAGTTGCGTGTTTGTGAACATATTGTGCTGTGTGCTGGTCATCAATCCGGGTGAGTCGAGAACCCGTATGCAGCAAGACTGAGCACTCTTCTCCACGAAGTGATATAGCATCTTTTTGCATTTTTATTAATTTTAGTTGTTTCTTCGTTGATAAACTCCAATGTACCTCTCCTAGCCGCGCTTTAATTTGCTGTTTGTAATTTTTCTTTCATGTGTGCATTTTGTTTAATTTTTATTTATATATAAATAAATAAATTTACTCCGCAAATAGCGCCTTTCTGCTACGAGCATACCCCCCCCCCCCCCCGGGGCACCAACGGGGCCCCCCCCTGCAAAAAATTCTGCGGACGCCCTTGCGCACGAACACAGACAAGCAAGAAGTTGGTCGTAGAGTGTACTAGCGACAAAATAATTTGTCGCCAGGTGGAGCCACGTCGCACTAGTAAAATTTTTGCGCGAATTTCAAATCCCTGCAGAAAAATACATACACAACTTTCAGAGCCTGTAAAATACAAACACTAGGTTCGATATGGATAAAAATTGCGGCTTAACAATCAAGAAAGACAAAGGGAGAAAATGTTGCGGACGAAATTTTGATATTTGGCTTAGTTTATTCCCGAGATGACATGAAAATTCGACATATCTAAAAGCACCATTTTTCTGGAACTTTGCGTCTAATTGGTAAAAAAATGACACTTAAACAATAAAATCTGTCCGCAACATTTCCTCTATTCACTAAAGAAGAAAACGCTGCCACAAACCTCATGAAAATCTAGCCATGTTTAGACACAGTATAGCTTCTGAAACTTCCCATGTATTTCCTATGGACACTGCCACTGGATCTTGCCACACATCGTAAGAATGGACCATTAACCTCAATATTTCTATAACATTACTTTTAAAATATTAAAAATATTGGCCAAGAATGTTGGACACGAAAGTGCTTAACGGAAAGAATGCCAGGTGGTCGGCATTGTCCAGAGCCCTCCACTACGGCGTCTTTCATAGCCTCAGTCGCTTTGGAACGTTAAACCCCACAAACTAAATATTTTGTTTTGCGGTCCTCCCCACCTCCCGCCGGTGGGACATTAGGTGTCCCACTGCGCCGCAAAATCAGCTTTATTTCAGTGAGCCTCAACATTATAGTGAGCCTCAACATTAAAGTCGCCAATTTTAAACTATTTTGCCGCTGCGAAGCCCGAACGACCGTGTAACTATGCTTATACATGACTGCAATACACACGCGCGCATAGAAGAGGTATATAAGAGAGATTTAGAATAGCGGGAACCAATCTATTAGGTAACAAACGGGGCGACAGAGAGCACGCGCGGGACAAGACAGGCCCACGTGTTAGTGTTCCGCCCATGCGCCCCGCTACTCCCCTATCACCCCAACCGATAGGGTCCCCCTATTCTAAAGCCCCTCATAGACTAAAGAAAAAGCATGCAGAAAAGAATCAGCACACTTCCCAGTTGTGGCGGATCCTGCTGGTGACCTTGAGCAGCTTTGCTAGGAGCAGCCACTTGCGCAGGTCCCCTCGACGACGCAGCCCCCGCATCTTGATCACGGCCAGCGCCTCGGCCTCGTTGACGTTCAGCGCCATGACGTAGCCACGAAGACAGCAGCTGCAAACACACGGTCACAGAGACAGGAGCCGACTGAGCAACGGGGTTTGGCGCGCACGCGGAGTAAGGGTGAGCACGTGACTATCGCAGCCAATCAGCGACGAGGACGGGGAGAGGAGGAGAAACGCCCCTCTTTCTTGCGTTCCGAAGCACTCCCAGCTTCCCTTTCTCCCTTCTTTCTCCCGAATCTGACACGCAACTGCGATTGGTAGAAAACCGCTGTGCTCCCTATTCCCACAGCCTGCTTGCTACCTTCGCGTCCGGAATTTTTCTGCGTTGCTGAATTTTCGTGCAAAGCTGCATCAATTATTTGCATGCATTGCGGCAGCTTTGTGCTGTCTACTACCCCTGTCACACTACCAAATTTATACCCCTGCCACACGGCAAATTTAATGTCATTCTCATCGAATGACATTTGTTCGACTTAATGTCATTTTTTCTGCGCGCTGCTACACGGCAAAAACTAATGTCATTTGCAAATGATGGCGATTGCGATGGAAAGAGAGTACTGCATACAAAAATTTCGATGTATGCTTCAATACGTTGCAAAAAGTATTGCTTTGCTAATGGAAACCGATTCTAAAATCTTCATACGCATTTTAATCAACGTATTTAGATAGGCGCGCTGTGCGAGGGATCTAAAACGTTGATTTCAATAACGTGTTGATCACTGCTATCCACCACAAGTCCAAGCCAAGCCAAACCTCAGCCAGCGGCGGCAGGCAAAAGGCGGACGTCATATTGTGAAATGCTCTCTATGGTGAAATTAGACAGTATTAGCTGTGCGTCCGCAAAAGCTTTGCGCATGCTACGGGCGCACCTTGCGCGCACTGCGTTTTGGTAGGGAGCACGGTGGTTGGGTGTGACTAGCGTAGCGCGCGAGAAGCATAACATACTGTGGCGCCATCTAGACGACAGCAAGTCAAACCTCCTGAACTGAGTGCCGAAAAAACGTTTTTCTCTTTTATTAACGGCAGTAATGAATGCATTCGAAGGCTGTTTTTTTTAATATAAATCAATTGGATGAAATGAAAATGTAGATTCTAGTGCAAAGTTGGAGAAATACTTCGCTCGGGGTCGTTGCTATGACGACAGTGTACGCCGTACATAGTTAAGCCTAGCATCAAGAAATTCTGAAATTTATCTCAAAAGCGACTAATATTTCAAACCTATATTGTTACGGAGGGATGAGAATGCACAAAATAAAAGCGAATACAACCGCTTAGAGCAAGCTATCGCGTCGAAAAATGCAGCGGCGACGCAGTATTCGGTCCGAAGCGGGCGAGCTGGGCGTCGCCATGTTGTGAATGTTAACCACGCAAGGCTGGTAGCGAGAGTGAGTTTTATTTTTTCCAATTCTATTTGACATTTTTATATACATAAATGAACGACAGCACAATCGTAGGGACGCGGAAATATTACAGTGCTTCTGACGTTTCTGTAATCGTGTTTTTCGGTGTATATTCTCACCAAGTCTCTGGTGTCGAGGGAACACATTAGCTCGGACGTCGCAGGCGAATGTGTTCAGGGAACTCATTCGATACCTAATGTCGTTTTCATCGAATGACATTAGATTTTCTCGTGTGGCAGCAAACTAATGTCGTTTTGAACGAATGTCATTCGATGGGAATGACATTAAATTTGCCGTGTGACAGGGGTATTAATGTCATTGTAATCGAATGACATTAGCACCTTATGTCATTAATCGACTGCTACACGAGAACAGTTAATGTCATTATGGCGTACGGCGATGGTGAATGATATTCGCCATCTAATGAATTACGGGAACTCATTCGGATTCGATCTCGAACCGTATGCGTACTCTGGACACCAGATACGCAGCAGAAACAAGCGATGCGAAAAAATAACTTGCACACTGCCAAACTTAGAAAGTGTATTTATTTAGTTCTGCTAAAAAAAGTTAATGTTGGTGTGAATCTTTTTACACTAGAGGCTGTCGTGGATAGCTATTACCCTCGTTCTGAGCAGCTGCCGAGCGTGAATCAGCGTCTTTCCCGCGAACGTCGGTTATTTTGGGTGGCCTGTTTCTTGCTAGTTGGCGTGCCATGCTCGTTAAGCTCGAAAGTACTTAAAGACGTAACTGAGCAGTTCACCTTTTGGAAGTCATTTCCATGCTTCGCGCGTGTCCGCGCGCCGCCATGTCAGCCATTTTGTTTGCATGACAGTGTTCTAGAACACTGTAGTTTGCATTTATCGGATTTGTCTTTGACTTTGTACTTTGCTTGGCTTTTTTTTACTAAAGTGGTGCAGAATGGCAGGAAATAATATTTTGAGCTTATAATGCTGCGCACAAATGTTCTCACCTGCTTTTGAAAACACTGCACAACAATTACAAACATCTTTTATGCTCGCTGATATCTTCAAGTTGTACTATTTTTTTCCCTGATCGTCAATACCATCATTTTTGAATTACGTTATTGTTTTTCGTCCAGCGCTGAAAGAGACCGGATGACATTCGATGCATCGAATGCCATTAAGTTCGAATGACATTAAATCTGCTAATGTGACAGGGGTATAACTCCTCGCTGCCGTACCTCAGTTAGAATGGCGCGTCCTCTCGGCAGCTGCAGCTCCTTTCTTCTTCAACCGCTTACTTTGAAGCTGATTTAGTGACCGCACTCTTTTAACGGCATGCAGTTGATCGGCTTCGCAAAGCCCACTGCGCATGCGTGCGTTTACCGGGAACCGTCAAGCGCCATCTTGGATATAGTCCGTCGCGGTGTCGTTGTCACGGCAACTTACCTTATTTGGCGCCTTGACTCGAATTAGACCCGTTGGCAGCATCTTTCCGCCGTGTCACTTATAAATGTCAGCTAAACGAAAGAGAGGCGTTACTGCAGAGTTGAGAGGAATGCGGTGCTAATCGCAGCTGGTGCAGCGCTGAGAGGGAGTGTAGTTGCTGAATAGAGTCTGGTGACCGCGGCGGCAACGTTGCGTTTCTTACTCGAACCTTCGTGTTTAAATCTTGCAGGGGACGGTGACAACGTGCTTGACCGTCACTTTCACTCATTTTGTTGGCAGAACATTTCTATGCATAGCGATGCACGCTTTTGAGCGCCCTCACATTGTGCTTACATTTCGTGCCATCTCGTTTTGCCCTTTTAATTTTCGAGGTATCCCTCTATAGGAGTCGACTAGCCATGCCACGGAATATTTGTTGCCTTTATTTCCGCGTCATGCTTCTTGCCCAAAATTGACCATGAGGCTCTTTTATTTGCTTAAACAAACATACAAATTCATTCACGCAGTGCTTATGGCTTTCCCTGGCGGTAGTGGAAGGAAGCCACAAAATTTGGGCAAAAGTTTTAGTTTCGAGAGCATGTTCCGCTTTGTTCGATTATTGACAAAATATCTGGCCTTTTCGATTACGTAAATTTCTGTAGCAACGGGTCCGATTTTTTTCTTGCTGCATAATTACTGGAAGCAACAATGTTATTTTGCGCTGCTTCAGACAGAACAATTTCCCTATAACTGTGCGGAGAAGATTCGGGTTCCGCGAAAATATTTCGTTTTGTCTCTTCGCGTAAATAAACAGCCAATTTTGCGAAATCCCAAAAAGGATGTTTTCCACGTTTAGTCATATATGATTTTATATATGGTGGTATTAGCGATATGTGATAGATATAGAGGAGAAAAATGGCAACCACAGCTATTGTTGACGACAATGGCGGAAATACCAGCGCAGGCGACATGGATGAGATCTGCACTGGGGTGGCCAGAAAAGATAAGGAAGTGTATGTCAAGCGTGCTTGAATAGGAGAGAGAGAGAGAGAGAGAGAAAACTTTTATTGCTCTTTCAAGAGATTCGCGGAGATGAAGACTTCTTGGTCGTCCTGCTTGGGCGCTGGCGACTTGAACCTCTGTTTCCAGGTGGTAGCTAAGAAGCCGGGAAGCGATAAAGAGAAAGAGGAGAATGTAAATCCCAGAAAGGAGGTCATGTTCAGAGCAAGCAGGAGAACAGTGCAAAAGTGCCTGGGTGATAACAGCAAGCAGACAACGAGGTCCTTATCGCTGCTGACTGAAACATTGGAATGTGCACAGGAGCTATAATGGTTCCGGTAAAGGATATGGCGAGTATCAGTCGGGGGTTTTCCCGGAAGGACAATGAACGCGATGCTGAGAGAGACGAAAAGCAAACTGTCAGGAAATGTGGCAGGGCGTTATCTGGGAACGGTAGCGGCGTGACTCAGTGGTGTCCTCAACGGTGACACCGCATATTTGGTGGAAAGATAAGCTGTGGGAGTTGACGATATCTGCAGTCGGATACAACTGAAGAACGCTGCGGCTTTTCCCCATCAAAGGATCTCCTTTTAGCCAATGGCACCGGCCGATTATCGTCGCCCTGTTAGGATGACAGTGCAGGGAGCAGCGCCACAATGAAGAGAGGGGTCTGGCTCTGACCAGAGAGGGAAGGGATTGTCCTCTTTCATCTACCACTCCCTGCTTTGTCACACCAGCAGGGTCACGATAATCTGCGGACGACATTGACTGGAAGGGGGTCCTTTGACAGGGAAAAGATACTGCGTTCATCTTTTGTATCCGACTGTACTCGTGCAGTGGTTGCGGCGGGGGTGAATGATGTCCAGAACGGTGACACTGCACGCGTGGTGGAAAGATTAGCTGAGTGAGTCGACGATATAAGGGCACTAGCACAGCGGATGCATATCGTCGTGTGCACAGCATCAAAAGTGCTCGGACGGAATGGACCGAGGTCGCCGGAAACGGAGGCGCAATGCGTGCATCAGTGCATGCTCACGAATGCCCCCGCCTTCAAGTACATTCGAGAAATGTGGTCTTTTTCTGTGCAAGGGCGTCGAGAAGCCCCACGTTAACTAAAGTCAGCTTGCACTGATCAAAAAAAATCCATGCGATGTAAAAGAACGCTCACAAGAATTAACGCCAACACTACCTCCTTTAAAACAAAAAAAAAATCAATTTAAAGCGTTTTTTTGTTTCCTTACAGGCGGACGCAGACAAAAGCAAGAGTTTGCGGTGAAAACTGTCCAATACGAATGACCTTCCACCAAGAGTGAAATCTTGTGCCGGGTAAAAACATTTCAAAAGGAGGGAATAAAGGAACACTAAAAGTAAATACTTTCGCGTGATCTAAGCTCGATCCAGGATAGCTGTTTTAGCCTTCGTTGCTCAGACTTGAGGTTCCGGGCACATATACTTTTCGGATGACGACGACCGTTAAGCGCTTGAATGGCAACCCTTTAGCGATCATTTACAATTCACATGGTATGGACGGACGGACGGATGGATAGTAGCGCCCCCATTGAAACGGGGTGGTGGCAGTTGCCACCATGCTCAGCTTTTCTTTCTTTATTTTTGTTCAACTGCGTTGTTAATTCTCATTAAGATTCGCCATCTTCTTTCACTACGGTTTCCTACACTTCTAACCTTATGTCACATCTCTGCTTTTCACCCACCAATCCTCCAATCGCTTTTTGCTAACTTCCCGTGCTTCGAACGATGCCCAGCCCATATCCCCTTGTACTGCCTCGTTTGTGGTTTTGCCGTGGGCACCTAGTGCTAATCTTCCAACAGCTCTCTGATTTACGTCTAATCTCGACTGAACTTCTGCCCTTAATCACAGAACCGCATTTCCGAAAGTAAGTCTCGGCACCGTTATTCCTTTCCAAATACCTCTCAGTACTTCATATTTGTTGTACCCCCATAATACCCTATGTTCCATTATCCCGGCGTCTCTTCCTTTTTCCCTAAGAGACGGTTCATGCTTCTTCCGTGCATACCTGCCCTTCGTTTAGCCATATCCCGAGGTATTTACATTCGGCCACTTTGGGTATTTCGTGGCCTTGTATTTGCAAGCGCCTGATCAGTTGTATCGTTGAAAATCGTCCCACCTGACTTAGTTGCGCTAAAACTGAATCCTAGACCGTCTCCTTCGTCTCCACAACAATTAACCAAAGTTTGTAAATCTTCTTGGCTATCTGCTAACAGTACGATACAGAAGCAACAGTACGATATAGCAGGTTGAGGCCGACATCCACCACCTGCTGTGGGTTTGCCCGGCGTTGAAGCCGACAAGAATTCGGCACCTGGCGGCAGCGGGTCTTTCGCCCGACAATAGTGCTTCATACACCGCTTGGACACAAGGACCTCATCATCGTTCACTGCTCGATTTCATTAGATCAGCGAACCTTTACACATTTATTTAGGCATCCTCATCTATCATTATATACCGTTTTATGCCCTGAGGCAATCAACATCGTATTAAAAAAAAAGTAACAGCACGATATAGAAGCACTCAAGGACGCACTCTGCCGAGGAGAGAACGCATCCTCAGGAAGACACAGTAGCGCGCGTTTCTGAGCGAAGCTCTTTGCATGCGAGTGGGACTTCTCACCGCGAAAAGCACGCAGAAATTCTACAGACGCCCTAGTGGTGGTGAAAATTCCAGGCACGAAGGTGAAAACTAGGCCGAGGGAATTGGGGAAATAAGAGACCTCTACCAAGGGCAGTTGCGTGTCAGGTTCGGGAGAAGGAAGGGAGAAAGGGAAGCTGGGAGTGCTTCAGAGCTCAAGAAAGAGGGGCGTTTCTCCTCCTCTCCCCGTCATCGACGCTGATTGGCTGCGATGGTCACGTGCTCACCCTTACTCCACGTGCACGCCAAACCCCGTTGCTCAGTCTGCTCCTGTCTCTGTGACGGTGTGTTTGCAGCTGCTGTCTTCGTGGCTACGTCATGGCGCTGAACGTCAACGAGGCCGAGGCCCTGGCCGTGCTCAAGATCCGGGGGCTGCGTCGTCGAGGGGACCTCCGCAAGTGGCTACTCCTCGCAAAGCTGCTCAAGTTCACCAGCAGGATACGGCACAACTGGGAAGTGTGCTGATTCTTTTTTATCCTCTTTTTTATTATACTTGTGTAGTCACTCGTTTATGCGGGCATTCGTATTGCAGTCACACAGGCTGGAAAAATTTTAAAATTTGCTTCCCTTATCTTGAGGGCCGCTGCTTGGTACTTGGGTTGCATGTAGGTTATTCTGTACCTCATGTTCTGGCTTTTCACGCCGCTATAATGGTAAAATCTACAGCAGGTTCAGCTCCGGAGTGGAGTCTCAGCTGTGGAGGAAGTTAACGCAACAGCTCGGATGTCCCTATTATAGTTGAAATTTAAAAAGAAAATGAAAAGACGGAAGCCCTTCTCAACAACGAATACCCGAATGACTGCTATCTATCTACTCACCATTAGTTTTAACAACCGTAGACTTTGAGTGTACGCGCACGCGCTAACCCACAGCCTTGTTTATATTTGATGCTTTTTACGGTAAAGAAGAGCTGTCCGTGTTTCTGGTTAACTGTTTACTAAAAGGCGAAGCCGGTGTCATTCACCATGGCACCTGAATATTCCCCGCCGCGATTTCTTGCGTTGCACCCCTGCCTGATGCTAGACATATTCCACGTGCAAAGTGACACTAGGAAAAGATTAAGTGCAGGTACTCCATTGCGTTCGATGACCTCCACCACTGGGCATTTTCGCGATTGATGACAGCGAACAAAAGCGGAAAAAATTTGCAGGACGGAAGAAGACAACAAACCCCGTACACTACCACTGGGAATCAACGTGATTACCACTTAGAAGACATAGAAACGCTCCCTCGCGCATGCGCAGTTCTCTTCGCTAGCTGCTACTGATTACAAGTAAGTAGAAACTTTGCTCATAAACCTGTCTTTTTCACCCTTTGTTTGTTCCCTACACTCACGCACGGTTTAAAAGCGAGACGCTATGCTGGGGTGTAGTGCAGAAAATCAACTTGTGCCTATATGTTCGTTCTTCGTACATGCTCAGGGCTCACGAAGACCGTTTTAGAGGCGTCCTTGCATAACCCCGCCTGCACTGTGCCATAATGTGGAGTGCTGAATTCATATCAAAAGGAGATTTTTACAGAAAATGGAAACAGCGGTTCTGGCCTCTTGGCTTGCTTATTTTGTTTCATATCGGAGTAGCTTTTCCGGAGGATTAACGTGTAGCCTCATAGTAGCAATCATCACTGGCGCATAGCCACGCGCTCATAGCAGATCTCGAGATAACACCGGTACGTTCACACACCGTCCCTATATGGGGGGGGGGGGGGGGGTTGCGGCTGCTGCCCCCCCCCCCCTAATCTTAATCCGGGGTCCCTGTATATCCAGGGGCCGAATAGACGAAGATACTTGGGAATAGACTTCCATACCTCTTTGCATGACACACTATAAAGTATTTTTTCCGTCCACCTTTATTGCATGCTCCTTCTTTTTAACCATACCTGATCTCAACACCGCCAGTTCAATGGGAGACTGGCACTGGGCATGTGCCGCTCTCGGATATCCACTACTCCTCTCAGCTCACTCCCACTCAGTTGACTACCGTGGAAGGTAATTCCACGGTAGTCAACCGCCGGACCGTTCCCACCGGCCGCGGTGGCTCAGTGGATTTGGGCGCTCGGCTCCGAGTTGGCGAGCTAGGTTGATAAGCAGAAGTAAACTGGCGTTTCTAGTGACACAGAAACTGCACAGCTCCCTTGCCGGAGGTTACTCGGAGGGAAGGTGGTTATTACCTCATGGGCATTTAGTTGCTGCCTTAAACACTTCCTGGATTATATCCCTTGCCCGAACTTACTTGGAGGGGAGGAGGTTATTACTTCCGGGTCGTCACCAGATGCATACAGGTACGCGGAGCTTCATAACTCCTCCTTCGATCCCTCTAGTCGTTTCTGCTCTAGTGAGATAATGTCCCACTTGAAGTGCTCTTACGCGAAGGTACCTGGAAGAAGTATTGTTTTATGTGTTCGCTTTTCATGTTCAGTGAGTCTTCTAAATTGTGTTTTCTGCAATTCTCCTCCGAACCTCGGGCCACCGTTGTTTCTCTTAGTACAAATTACCGCTTAAATTTACATTGTTAACCCAAAACTTATTGGTGCTTCACCATTGTTGCCACATGGAGCTTCTTCGTAAAGCTGAGCCCTTGCGTTTATTTTAACGCCCCCCTTTTCATCGTCGGAGACACAAAAGCTGGTAGTTCTATTTCGTTTGGTTAATAGCTGAATGGTCGCGGATATGCGACCTTTCTCAGTGAGGTGCATATTCATGTATAGCATTAAACCCGATGCATTCGTCTCTCATTTTTAATTTCAGATCGATGTCCAATGTTAGCCTCGTGCAGAAGAACGTAGCTGACCTCGCACCCGAGTTTCTGTCAAGAAATCTCAACTGTCGGCAATAGTTTTCGTGCTTTGTTAATGTACCACTGAGTAAATATTGCACATGTTACACTCATCAATAATATTCTATGAAGACATCGCCAGCGGCAGCACTTTCCGAACCACAAAGTTCCTGCTTTCCCCAGCTCAAGGCGTCTACCAGGTGTTGTAACTTGTACCGAGATCCCTCGACGATGCTAAAATTTATTTAATTTCATTCATGTTTCCCTTAAAGGCCCGAAGGCATTACATAGGGGGGGAGGGGGGCATTATTGGCATCTATTGGCTCTGTTTTTCAGAATTCGCTTCCTTCTAGCATTGCGACTATCGCTGAAACATCATCATTTCAAACAGCTCTTTGGTCCTATTTAGAAAATTCTAACATATGTTGATGTGCGTTCTTCTTATTTTTTTTATCACTGTGGGATTCACTTCTTTTTTTTCTTTTTGGTTGCTCCAGTGTGCGTGTGTCGGCCGTAACGTTCCGCAAAATGTTAGATGCTGTGTTTAGTAACTTTCGAAGGCGGGATTTTTCTTGTTTTTTTTTGCGGGGTTTGCTACATGTGCGTTTTTTCAAATACCTGTTCCTAGCCTTTTTTTCCTTTCTCTTATTAACTTGTACCTGCCTTCTTAACTTGCTTACTTCTGTTTTCAGTCGTTTGTATTCTGTGTTGTATATTTGTTGTTTTCTTTGATGAATCCCCCCTATGGCCCGCAATGGGCCCTTAGGGTATTGAAATAAATAAATAAAAATAAATAGAACACCTCAAGAAAACAGCGTAAAATGCCCCACAAATGAAGCCTTCAAACCGCAGTGTCCGCGCTAAACGAACTTCTTGCGGCAATGGCGTGCCACTGCACGTGGCCGTCACGTGGAAGGCCGCTGACGATGACGTCATCATGATAGGTCTGTGCTGTTGACTGGAGGGCCTTCTTTGGGGAGCACTTGCCACTGTGTTCTTGAATATCCGATGGCATATTTAGCGTGCTTTTGTGTGTCTTATACTTTCGCGTACTGGTTGTGAGTTTCTGCCGCATCTGTGATCCTCTCAGCGCGCACTGAATTGTTGTTAAGCACTCGCTCCAATTCACGTAGTTCTGAATGCCTGTGAGGCAATGAGACACCAGGGCTACTCTTACGCACCATGCCTCACCTGTCGTACTACAGTTAATAAGCATAGGAAAATGACGTTTCCTTGCTCTAGCCTATCATTGATGGTGGTGTCTTTGGCTGCGCGGCGGTGGCACGTGCCCGCGACTTCGTGGCAGCTGTTGAGGAAGTTGGTAGCGACTTATGTTCTTGCTATACGCTCATAAGGCTATGGATTAGTAATTGATTTTTTTTCTTTCACCGAAGTAGGAGAACCCCAGGCAGCCACACAAGCATGAAACGGTACACGCGAACGCATTGATGTGTGTTTTCTCATGCTTTTGTACACCTTGCAGTGGTTAAATGCAGAACCAAATAGCCTACCATAAAGCTTTACTGAAGTGCATGAAGGGACCACAGTGCACGTCCGCTGATCAACGACGAGCGTACGTTGTCCCTCTCTTGTTCCACCTTTTGCGATATTTTCGTGTGAGACCTTTTCAGCCTGCTTTGCCAACGCAGTCCCCCCCTTCCCTCTTTGTGCTAGCTTCCTTGCATGGTCAGCAAACGGTGCTTCGAGTTTTGACGACTGTTTCATTGATTTCGTGTAGATCCCAATCGTGATGCCGCTGCGTGTTTATAAAGGTTGCCCTTTTTTTTATCGTCTTATGTTCTTGTCTTCTGCTCATGTGCGGCTGCAGGACTACCGTTCAACATGCAAGGACTGCCATTCTATAGAGGCAGTGCCACCAGAGCAGAGACGGGTTCCGGCTGCCGATCGTGGAGCTGCAATGTGTCCACCATAAGCGACGCTGCGTCGGCTGATCTGACCGACCGGACAAGATGACAGCACCGCTCTGCGGTGGCTGTACTACTTGGAGAAGCGTTCGGTGTGCAAATATCGTCGTCACCGATGCACTGAACGTCGGGCCGGCGGTCGCCCAGGAACATCGTGCTAGGACGTATCGGCGCCTGCTCCGAATGGTGCCTGTTTTGTGCTCTCTGCACTTTTCTCTGGAAGAAAATAAATGTTATTTGCTCAAGTCTAGGCTCGACTTTGCTTGCTCCATTTTGATGACTCTAGAAAAGTCATTCCGAGGGATTGCGGTGTTCCTCAGCATGCCTTGGTATTTTAGCCATACATAGAACAACCCCCAAGCAGCTAGAGAAGTAGTGTTTCAGAATGC
The DNA here is from genome assembly GCF_055824585.1 of Amblyomma mixtum. NCBI lineage: Eukaryota > Metazoa > Arthropoda > Arachnida > Ixodida > Ixodidae > Amblyomma > Amblyomma mixtum. The sequence continues at coordinate 231,833,779 of NC_143013.1, forward strand.
ATGACTGCCAAGTTTTCTGATCTTATATCAGAACTGCATATTTTGTTGCGAAAGCAACACTACGCTAGTCGCCGAACCATTTCGCGGAGCCCAGGAAAGGCCACACTGCGCCTGCGTGAGGAGCAGTGACGTCACACGGCGCACAGCTGGCGTGCCGCCGTCGCTGCGCGGGTGACTCAGAGGTGCCGCCGCCGCTCTCGCCAGTTGCGCATGCGCAGTAGCGGCGCATAGCTAGCGTTCCGGGCCCGCCGCCGCGCGCTCTCCATCGCCTCTCTCCTCTCCAATGCGCAGTCGCGGTGTACAGCTAGCGTGCCAGGCCTCCGGCACGCCTGACGATGCAGGGAGCGGAGACCATAGAGGGAATGGGTTATCCCCTTCCATCTATCACCCCCCTGCTTTGTCACACTACCAGGGTCATGAGAATCGGCCCAGGCCATTGCCTGGAAGGGGACCCTTTGACGAGGAAAAGTCACTACGTTCTCAATTTGTAGCGTTTCGCACGCCCATAGCTCGGCACTCCTCCGCCGGCCCTGCCAACTTCCGCACCCCGTCTGCTGCCGACGAGCGCGGGAATTCTCCGGCGACGGAGGGTCCTGACCCGCCAGAGCAGCACGGCTGACAGGCCGCAGCCATGGCGTGTGAACCACGTGACGTCTGAATGAATAGCACCAGTAATCATCTATGAACCGAAGTAAGCTGAAGTATGAGTCGGAGGGACTTCGAAATAAAGCTCCATTACGCTACCAAAGGAGCACTACTTCAAGGGAGTTCGCCCGTGCTACACGGTCGCGGAACGAGCTTCGGAAAAAGTGTTTAGCGCCCTCATCGGTGAAAAACTGGATTAAAATTGCAGACTTCAGTGCACATGAAAACACAACAATGTCACATATTTTTCATAAAAAAACTTGTTTTATACCAGTATTATGTTGAAGCAACGCAATTTCAACTGCAGTAATGACATGATCTGCCAGGCACAGAGCATAACATCATAGTGCTGGCCACCCTGAGCCCAACATGCTCAGCTTGGTTCTTCGGTTCTTCCATTTCGTTCTTTTGCTGTTTTTTCTTGCCTTGTGATCGTTTCGATTCTGATCACGTTTTTCTATGTGGCTTGAGTTCGGCTATCTCCGTCAAGATGAGTGACGATCCAGGGATCGTCATTCAGGATCCAAGAGATAGGGTCCGCCGCAGGTTCAGCGCCAGTCATTTTGTCAGAAAAAAAAAGCACGAAACTGTGCAGACAAAAAAAAAGCAGTGCAGTCTCGGAGTGCGGGTAGCGTAGGCGAGTAGTGGCAACCAGTGAGTCTAGTGGCAACAGCACCGCAGATACATCCCTAGCTGCTGTCCGTCACTGTCCCTACTCGCTGCAAACAACATGGCCGACATGGCGTCGTATTTACCTCGGCGCTTTTGAATCCGTGACGAGAGTATGGCGTGGTGAGACCGCAACAAAACAAATAATGTTATATTTTAAGAGACCAATAATTTTACGAAGCAAATTTAAGAAAAGAATATCGAACGTTTCTTATCCCCCTTTATTTTCGGTGTTAACTTGCTGGGAGAGACAGTACTCCCTTGCAGCCTCAAAGGACAAACTCGAGCTACCTTGATTCGAAGTTCCTTTGAACTAGGTGTCCTTAGGCGCGTCCGTGTGGCAGCGCGCGTTCTTCCTTGTAGTAAAGGAGCATTAGTTCAAAGTACCTTTACAGTGCCCGTGTGACAGTGGTATAACTCGCCTGAAAGGGCTCGTCAACTTTTGCTCGGATTGTGGGTTCTCTGCTGCGTATAGAAGAGCAATATTTGGGTCAGGTGTTCTTGACAACAGGATGTAGTGCTTGAGCGAGTTGATGTACTCGCCTCAGATTGTGTTTCATAGCCCCTTTAGGATCCTGGATGCTGTGTCTTTTCTTTTTGTGTTTATGATTCACTTTTGCCTTTTAAAGCGAAAGCTCTACTCCTCCCGTTCTTCAAGGTCACGTGGGTGTGAAAAACGACCTTGGGAGGCAACGCAGCGCAAAACAAAAATAACACAATAAAAATGAAAACAACAATTAAAAGAAGTAATAAAGTGAGATGAAATTCGAATAATAAAAAATAAAAACAGATATAGAAATAAAAATTACAAAATAAAATGAGACAAAACATTAAATTAAAATATATATATAAAATAAAAAAAATTCATGGGGGCTTTTTGTTTACCTAAAGTGCGGTGAGGCGAAACACTTAAGCGCGGTTTTGCTGCTTGTGTTACTGATGGTGGTTAAGATGTTAAGCTTCGCTTCTGAGTGGAACGCGACAGCGTCTTGCAACGCTGCCAGGGAGTCCACAGAACGCCATCGCCCGTTCGACTTTACGCCCTGCTCGTCGGTAAATTTGTTTTTGAAGAAAGAAAATGCATCTGTCTCGCATATCTCGGTGGAGACCTGAACCTCGCCGGAAGGGAAGGGAGAAAGATGGGAGTGAACGAAGACACCGTATTCACTAGACGCGCCTGTGTTCATTCCAAACCATTGAGCTGGCATGGAGGAGCGGTTAGCGTGCTCGTCCCGCATTCCGGAGACCCTGGTTCGATTCCCCAACTTAACATCTTAACCACACATCAGTGACACAAGCAGCAACACCGCGCTTAAGGCTTCCGCCTCACCGCACTTTAGGTCAACAAAGTGCCCCCCTTAATTTTTTATTTATTTACCTGGTCTGGCTAGAAAGGTTAATTAGGCTAATTCGTTAATTAACTAAACTCAGTCCCACTTACTTGGGGCATCACTATACCATCCCTTTAATTGGTTGCATGGTTACTAGCCGAAGTACAATTGGCTCCGTTTGAAATTCGCGCATTGTGGCGTCACGACCATTTGGACCAACTGAAAAGCGTGACAATTCTGTCGACAACTCTTGCTTACAACGATGGGGCATTAAAGGCTTCCGCCTTAATAAATAATGATTAACTACATTAGTTAGTAACAGAGGAGGCAACATAACTCGATATGCTTTCGCATTTCAGCACGTGAGGAGATTTAAGTACGCCTTTAATTTTTTCTTCGGGTGATATGTTTTTCTTTGTATTTTTATCAGCTATTCCTTGTATATTGCAGCTGTGTTCACAGACACTGCACAACCCTCGATTGTCGCCACTCACCTCGGCTCGAAGCACCATCACGCACTTCGTCTTCCTTTGCTCCCATGCCCCTATTCCTCATCATCGTCGTGTAAGTTTCCGCCAAAAGTGGGGGGGGGGGGATAGGGGTGTAGGCGTCAGCGGAGCGGCCTGCCACAAATGGCTTCATATGAAAAACGTCGAACACAACGCTGACTAACTGGGCAGTTTTATTGCAGAGTCCTGACTTAAATACATGGACGAGCAAGAAATAGACGATACACAAGACACAGAAACAAAATTCAGAGGGCACTTTGGCTCTCTAAAGTGCTGCAAGGCGAAAGCATTTCCTGGCGCACTGTTTAAATTTCCATAGTTTTGGTTTTTACTTTGTTTAATTTTTGTTTCTCTTGTTATTTAATTTTTTTATTTCTTTTATTTAATATATGAAACCCATGCATTCACCAGATGCTCCTTTATTCATGCTGAAATCCTGAGCCTTCGTGGCGGGGGGAGAAAGACGAAGACGGCGTTCCGAACGGTCGCGTTTTTTGATGCTCTCCGCAGAAATGGATAAATCGGCCCTAGGCCGAGGTACTGTTGCGGCTTCTGCTGCCAGTAATACTTACCGTACTGTTCTTCCCCGTCTGCCTGCTGGTAAGCTGGTTTTTAACTCCGTATTTCTGCATGCGGACCTTGCTGGCCGTCCCTATCGTGCCCAGGACTTCAGAGATGCCTTACGGGGTGTCGTTGACCTCTGTGACATCAGCTCTGTCGGACAGTTTCAGATGTCTCACGTATGGATGATAACATGCAGGACAGCGTTAGCGAAAGCTAAGCTCGTGAGCACTCAGGAGTTACAAGTGAAAAACCGCCGTTGTCTAGTGATTGACCTGGAACCGAAGACAGTAAAGCTCAAGATACTTTGGCTCCCAGAACATCTTGAAGATTTTTACATTTGGGACGCCCTTCACGCTTGCGGAACGATTACGTCCATCACAGTGGAGCACTGGAGGGTTCCAGAAATGGAGGGCATGCGCACCATGAATCGAGACGTTGCCTTGACTCTTGCTGATGGCGTCACTGTCAATGACGCACGTGCCTCACATTTTGACAATTTGCGGTGTACAATGTCTGGTTTTAGTGCCAGGAAGGCCACCACTGTGTCTCCGTTGCCACAAGGTTGGCCATATACGCCGTCATTGCCGCACTCCTCGGTGTGATGATTTTCGGCGTTTCGGCCATACTACAGAGGAGTGCGTAGTGTCGTATGCTGGTAAGCTACGCTGTGGCACCCGTGCCATGGACGACGCATTGCAGGAGCACTTGATGGACGCAACAGAAGTTTTGGATGCTGCTGGTGGCACGCCAGCCGTTGCGCCCATTGACTCAGCGACTACTGACCCGCTGTCTGGCCCCGTTCCTGCTGTGCAGCATGAGCCTACCCAGCCTTCACAGATGGAGCAGCTGTCTGCAGATGATGAGCGTCGATGCCTGGCGGAGCAGGCTCCAGCTATATGTAGTGTCAGTGATGGCACTCTTGGCGCACGTGCCTGTGCTGTGCGTAGGCCAGAGGAAGACAAGGACGACGGTGTGGCTCCGGCGCCGAGTGCCTACACTGCTACATCTTCTGAGGCTCCTGCCGGACGTGCCACACAGGTAACAGAGTGCCAACCTGGCACTTCACTCCCCGACGGCAACTGTGATGCCGATGAGCAAATTTTAAGTGTGGCCTCGAAGCGCGGTGTGTCTCCGAGTTCTGCCTCCTCTGAGGAGGACAGTGTCCCCGCCAAGCACAAGTCCCGCCGTCGAAAGTCAAAGAATAAGAAACCTCCTCGGCGCTCCAGATCAAGGAGTAAGGGCGTCAACTCTAGGGAGGTCTCACCTTCCGGAGTGATGCCCCCAGACATCGTGGATGCCTGATTGAAGCTCAAGTTAGCCACCATGGCGTCTAACCAGCAGTTGACTGTCGCAGCACTCAACATATGTGGACTCCGTTCAAGGCAGAAACAGGTACAGTTACGCCGATTGCTTTGGGGCAATCGGCTAGACATTGTCGCTATTCAACAAACTAAGATAGAAAGTGAAGTGGATACAGAGATAGCCCTGCGACCTTTCCTAACAGATTACAACGTCTGTGTGTCGCACTCAGTGGGTCTTTCGGCAGGTTGCTTTCTTTTCTTAAAGAAGAGTCTACCTATTTCTGACTTTAAGTACCAGGTTGACATAGAAGGTCTGATATGTTGTGACTTTCGACTGCATGGCGAGTCGTGGAGGGTTATCAATGTGTATGCTTCAAATAATCCGGTGCAACGAGCAGTTTTTTTTGCATGCAATTGCAACTCTCCTAGGCTGTGATCGTTATGTCGTTTTCATGGGTGACTTCAACTGTGTGTGCGACCCACGCGATCGCACAGGTCCTAACCAAAACACCGATAAGAGCTCTGGTATATTATTGTTTATTACCGAAAACGCAGGTTTAATTGATGCCGGATTGTCATCCGCCTTCACATACATCAGAGGAGCCTCACATTCACGCCTTGATCGCATTTACGTTTCCGTAGATCTCCTTAAACGGCACATTTCATGTGATGTCAAGCCTGTTTCTTTCTCAGATCATGCTATGGTCATTGCGTGGATTGGAGAATGCGCCCGTCCCAAATTTCAGCCGCAGTGGGAACTGTGGAAGCTTAATTCCGAGCTTCTAAATGATGAGCATTTTCAGCAGCGAGTGATGACAGCTTTGGAATCTTGCTTGGTCATGGATGTCCCATTATTTGCAGCTTGGGAGATGTTTAAGCTAGAAGTTCGTAGCATAGCTATTGAGATCGGCTCCGTGAAGTCTTATCTTAAGCATGGTGAGGAGAAACGGTTACCTCAGGGTCTTTATAATCTGCATGCGCTTGAATGTGAGGCTCCTGGCTTGTACACAGAGGAAATTGGTGCTGTTAAGTGCAACCTTCAGAAGTTTGATGCACAACGCTATCGTGCGGCCCGTGTACGATCCCGCAGTAACCGTGCTCTGCACTCTGAGGAGCCTACTAGACAGGCCTTGCTAGATGAGCGTCGTCACGTGGCTGCGAGGCGAATTTCTGAGCTGTGATGGTGCCCTGGTCACAAGTACAGATGTCATAGTTACCGAGTTTGAAAACCACTATAGCTCTCTGTTTGCTGCCACGTCTAGCACTGCTGATGATGATCATATAGCGCGATTGGTGTCTATGATTAACCCACTCAATGAGGATGAGTGCAAGGCGATAAGTGGCTCTTTAAGCTTGGGTGAATTGCAAGATGCAATTGATCAATTGCCGCTTTCGAAAACCCCGGGGCCTGACGGCCTCTCAGGAGAATTTTACAAGGCATTTAAATCCGTTCCAGCCCCTGTCCTGCTCCAAATTTTTGAGACAAGTGTTGATGTTGAATTTCTGCCTCAGTCATTTACGAAAAGTCATATTGTCTTTGCACCAAAGACCGAGGATAAGGAAAAACTTCGATTTGTAGATGGCTACAGACCAATCACGCTTTCTAATGTAGATTATAAGACGTTTGCTAAAGTACTGTCAAATCGGCTGCAGCTTGCAATGTCTACTTTGATTGGGCCTCATCAAACATGTGGCTTGCTGGGACGATCAATACATTCTAACCTACATGTAGCGCGTACGATGTTGCAGTATTGCAGTGACGCTCAAGAACAATTAGCAATGCTGCAAATTGACCTGGCAAAGGCATTTGATCGAGTGTGCCATTCATTTCTTTTCGCACTTTTAAATCACGTCAATCTCGGTTCAATACTTTCTACTGGCATACGCCTTTGTTACAAATCCTGTACCACGCGCTTGATTGTTAATGACTGTCTCTCGCAACCAGTCCCAATTCAGTCTTCGGTGAAACAAGGGTGCCCACTGTCTCCGCTCCTGTTCGCATTATACTTGGAGCCACTTTGCATAAGTGTTATAAACAGTAGAGCTGTCAATGGTTTCCGAATAATGGGCCACGAACTGAAGGTATTGGCTTATGCAGATGACCTTGCGTTTTTTTGTACTGATAAGCCAAGCATCGATGAGGTTATTCGTTTAACGGAGGACTTTGGTTCGGTGTCAGGAAGTCGGATTAATCGCTCTAAGAGTTGCGGTCTTTGGTTTGGTAGCTGGGGTACGACACCTGCTGAATATGCTGGTATAACATGGACATGCAGGCCACCAAAGTTCCTTGGCGTCCCTTTGAGTGCCTATAAGCATAGCGCACATTATTGGAAAGACCGTGTGTCAACTCTTCAGCTCTATGCTCAAAGGTTTGTCCCCCATGGCCTCTCAATTTTTGGCAGGGCGACCGCCTGTAATCTGTTTCTCGCCACTAAAATATATTATGTACTGCAAATTATTCATTGCGCAAGACTTCCTATCCAGCGTTTTCACAGGGTTTTCGCTACTTTTGTGTGGGATTCGTCTTTTGAATCCATGAGGCGTGATAACCTTTTTCGGCCTGTAAGCGCTGGTGGCCTTGGTCTAGTTCACCTGTATGCCCGACAGATAGCGTCACGTTTCATGTTTTTCCGTGACACTACACACTCAATAGTACGTTCATTCCTGCAAACAAATTTAGTTCATGTTTTACCCAACCTCATTGTGTCTTCCAATGTTTGTGACCGTCCGTGTTTGTGGGGCATAATGCAAGAGGTGTATTTGGCTGTGCGTTTCCTACTTGTTCGTTTTTCTCCTGAGTTCCCTTTTTTAGTGTCGAGGAAAAAGTTGTATCAGGATTTGATTAGTATGCTCTTCCCTCCGCCCATGTACCGCTCTCTGTATTTTGGTTTACCGGGGCATGACGTACTCAAAAGAGTACATAAGATGCCAGTCTCGCCGTGTACAAAGACCTTTTTCTTTAAGTTACACACCGGTACGTTGCCCGTTAGAACATGGTTAGAGAAAAGGGGCATTTTTGTGTCTACCGTTAATTGCCGCCTTTGTGATGAACCAGAAACAATTGAGCATGGTTTCATCAGTTGCAAAGACGCAGTACTCTTCTGGGATATCCTGCAACGCACATTTAAAAAAAAAGAATTCATCTGACTCCACATTCTGTTCGCTATCTCACTGCGCTGCCATTTGTTGATGAACCCCTGGACATGTTCTTTCTGATTGGACTGCACAGCCTCTAGAAAACCTGCATGATGGACAGACACTGTGAACCTGTTGTGTCTACAAAGGATCACTTCAGTCGAATGGTTGTTCATCTAAGAAACGTGTATGCCCAGACTGAGTACGAACCGGAGTGGCACTGACTATTAGTGATGTGCTCTGCATTGCCCCTTTTCTAGTGCATGGTCTTTTCAATATGTATTGTTTAACACTGTTTTCATAATGGCTTGTATATAGTTCATGTACATAGAACATTACATCACTGTAATAAATACCATGTTGAAGAAAAAAAAAAGAGCCTTCGTGGCGGAGTGGTAGCGTCTCTACTTAAAATGCCAAAGGCCCTGGTTCGATTTCCAGCCTCCACGGAGGTTGTTTTTTTTTAAGTAGTGACGCCGAAACGCGGACACATTTGCTAACACATCTTGGTCACGACAGTATGAGGCATTAAAGGCTTTCGCCTTAGTATTAGGTCCGCTTCTTGAGCTTCCGAGATGCATTTAAGTCACAAGGATGAAACAAAATTAGGGGGACACTTCAGCTCCGCCTTATGGCTATGACGCGATAGCGGCCTGTGGTCCTCTCTAATTACCCGCATACTGATTAGCATAAAGTCGTAAGATACTACTTTATGTGAAGGACCACACAACATACATATATAAACCCAGCTTGTTCCCAAGCCGTACAAACCTGATTTTAGCGCCCTAGTCGGTAACCATCCCAAGGGTCGTGGGTTCGAATACCGATTAAAACTCATTAAATCTTCTTTAATAGAATTCAATTCCTTTATAAAGCTAAATCATTTGAGACATGCGACGGAATTTAATTCGCATTACAAGTCATGTTTTAATCACATTCGTTCCACGCGTGGCCTCACTTTCACCGTGAGTGTTGTAGAGTGTTCTAAGGGCTGTTTTCACACCCACGCAGAAAAGAAAAATGCTTTACGGCAGCTCGGGAATGGATAAACATGTGAGGGCACCAAGACCAACCATGTCGCTATCAACATGCTGGCCCATTTTATATATAGATAGTGCACCAGCATATGTCAGCACGTCTTCGATGAATTTGACAACTAAAGAAAAAGAAATCTCGCGCAGAACATGCATGCAGAAGTTGCGCTAGATCCAGTTAAAGAAAAATTGTCATCATTCCTATATATGTTGTCGCTTTCGTCCATAAACTTCTTCACAGCGTCATCGTTATTATTCGTCCCCTCGCATGTGTTTGACTATTCCCGTGCCGACAACACGCAATACGCACCAACCGTATCAGATCAAACCAATCTTGCACACACAAAATTAGATGCCAGCTACTCTGCGTCGTGCGTAACTTTTACTTGCGCTGCCTGCAGTCTCTGCTGGGCTGTTAAAGGTGTACTGAAGCAAAATCTTAAAACTGAACAAAAGCGTTGAAAATAGATTTTCGGAATGTAATTACGACGAAACCTAGTCGTCACTTCGCATATTTTTCAGCGAATGGCTTTATTTTCGATGTTTTATGAGCACGCGCCCAGCCCACCCGGCCGGCGCGAGGTGAAGAGGGTGACGTCAAGATACCCTTGTCCGACTGGCGACTGGTAGCGTCACTCGAAGCGCGATGTCGCACTGCAGTTTGGGTAGACAAAGCGATAAGGCTTCCAACATCCAACGGTGCCGATGCAAAACTGGCAGAACCCACGATTAGCGACGGCAATCGTGGTCCTGCAGGGACAGTGGGCGCGCGGATGTTATGACGTCTAGTCGCAGCTTCCACAGGCGGCCGCCAGGTGCAACGATATGGCAATAAATCGCGAAAAAAACGTGCTATCCGCCTTTTTTTTTTGCGAAAATGCTTGTCGCAGCTATCAATTTTAGATGTCAAGCTCTCTTTTACATCTGAAAGAGCAGCTCCAAAAGTTTGGTTCAGTATTCCTTTAAACGAACTTGCACCAACAAGCGCAGCTACCCACTCTTCTACAACAAAGTTCCCGTTCTTGCGCTGACAGGACACGACCACTTCCTTCCCGATAGAGCAAACAATGACGATGAGGGACACCGCTTCGATGATAAAATGGTTATTTATTTTCCGAATGCTAAAAAATGATGTAAGAGTTGACGCACCGTTACATCGGTCGCTTGTCAGCGTCAGCTATTACGTGTCGCTCGAAAGTAGCCGAACAAGTCGGCAAGGTCATAATCGCCGCTTGCGAAGGAGTTTAGGAAGGCCTCGTCGTCGCTGCCTTCACCGAAATCATACCTAGGCGGGCCCGCCGCCTCCGGAGGCGGTCCAGGAGAGCTCTCAGGCGTTTGCGGCAAGCCAGAAGACGCCCCTTCCGACTGGGACGTCGTTTCGTTTTCGGCAGAGCCTGTGGCCCTTTCTTCGTCGTCTGTTCCCGCTTGTCGTCTGCTGTTCTCCCTGGCTGGGTCGTCTGCGCTCGGTGCTCCGTCTTCGACTGCTTCTGCGATGCCTTCTTGAGACCCTCCTGCTTCTGCGATGCCTTCTTGAGACCCTCCTGCTTCTGCGATGCCTTCTTGAGACCCTCCTGCTTCTGCGATGCCTTCTTGAGACCCTCCTGCTTCTGCGATGCCTTCTTGAGACCCTCCTGCTTCTGCGATGCCTTCTTGAGACCCTCCTGCTTCTGCGATGCCTTCTTGAGACCCTCCTGCTTCTGCGATGCCTTCTTGAGACCCTCCTGCTTCTGCGATGCCTTCTTGAGACCCTCCTGCTTCTGCGATGCCTTCTTGAGACCCTCCTGCTTCTGCGATGCCTTCTTGAGACTCGTCCCCTCTCGCGCGGGCGCACAGCACACACTGGCAGCCATCAGGCGCCCAAATCCGGTGCGAGCCAGCCGCGGGCTGGTTTCGAACGCGGTCCAAGTCCTCGTAGTCGTCGGCTTGGAAGAAGTCCTCCCTTGGAGGTCTGGGGCGAGGGCCCGGTGGGGCATCATAGTTTCCCAGGAGACCCCACAGTCCCTCCCTGGGACTCCAGCGGCTGACTTCCACCCTGCCGTCGCCGAGTACGCGGGCGTACGGAAAGGTCGTCGTGAAGCGCTCGGCCTTTTTGATGATGGCCCTCAGGAGCAGGCGCCGCAGAAGCTGGTGCACGTCACGCCGCTGATTCGACAGTTCTGAACACTTGTGGTACGCGAGCAGAAGGATAGAATACATACTGATGCCGTCATCCACGTTTTCGAATTCGGCCATTAGCGCCTGCTTGCCGCGCGAACGATGTCGACGCGTCGTGTGATGCTGCCGCCGAAGGAAGGTTTAGGCAGGAATGTTACCGAAACATAGTTATGACTGACCTGCAAACAGAGCCATGTGCCCTTGCTGTATCTTTGAACAGCATGTGCGTACTGTCACCGCGCGGCAGTTTCCTTGGGAATGGCACAGCCTCAGGCGTAAGAAGGAACGCCTAATCTTTATACGGACGGGAAAACGTTTTCTGAACCCCTCCTTCAAAAAAAAAAAGAAAGATAGTAACTGGGAGATAAGCCTGGCCAATGTCAGCCACGTGGATGCAGTTGAATCTTGAGGCCAAGATGGTTTTTGCATCTCTCATTCATGTTCTGCCGCGGATAGAGATCAGGAATAGTATGGGCCCAACCGGAGATATCAGCAGAATTTGATAACTATCGTCTATGCTTTTTTTTTTCTTCAAGTATAGCTTGGTGCTGTGCAAGTCGCGAATTTTCAGCAGCACGCGAAACAGATTACATAAAACACATTAACTTGGGGTTCCTATAAATGCAGCTGCCATGTTCTTAAAAATTCACAGAAACACCTGATTACATTACGTGTTGGGAATGACCGGAAGTGGCATAACTTCCGGTCTGGTGACGTCACTTCTCTCCAGACAATGCGCGAATTCTGTGACTGACGACATATTTCTTTCCGGATGAGGCTTTTAAAGCTATCGCAATGATAACTTTAGTTGTGAGTCACCATTGTCTCTCGTCTTCCTCTTCGAGTTGTGTTTGCAGCTTTTTCTTTCTTTTTTTCTGCCTTTGTAGGTTTTTTCAAGGCAGCAGGAGTAAAAGACAAGGCCGTGAACTTAGTTTTTCTGCGGGATCAGTTTTTCTGCGGGATCAGTTTTTCTGCGGGATACTATTTGAGCTAAACAAGTAAGAACGAAACAGCGTAGGTACGGGACGGAGTAAGAATAGACACAAACGAAGCGCTTCGTTTGTGTCTATCCTCACTCCATCCCGTCCCTACGCTGTTTGGTACTTATCTTTTTTTTTTTTGCAACAATCTTCCCAAATATACGCTTTACTATTTCAATTTTTAATTTTGGGCTATTGTTCTCGCAATTTGCTCGGCTAAAATTCCCCTTTGAGGAAAATCAGCGAAGACAAAATCAAAATAAAATTGTTGAGACTTTCCAGGCTTGATACAGAAAAGTCATATTAGCCTGAAGGCTAATACTTTGTTCTTCTGCGATGAATCTGACCTTGAAGACACGGAACGCGCCTGTCACCTCGGCCATTATATGTCTAATGCAATTGTCCAATAATTGTCAATTTTAACTTACAAGAAATGTAACGAACGAACTTTCTAATAGCCGTGAATATAATTGAACTAATTTCAGCGTCGAATAAGAGCTGGAAATACCCGAAGGTAACTAATAGCTTTTGCGAAAGCAAAATCTGTCATTTGCTTTGCGTTACAAAATCTTTTCCTTATCAGCCCCCAGCGCAAAGTGCTCGACGGCTTGTTGCAAGCAGTAAAGTTAATCGCATGCAATCACCCCTTCGCAATCTGATTCGCAACCGCCTATAGTCATGAATCGCCACAAAAACGTCCTAAAAATTTTATGTTTCCTTTTACGGTATATTCACAGACACGGGTTGCTTTCTTTCTGAGCGCAAACATGTTCCTAATCTTGTTTTGTCATTCAACACCATAGTGTCGAATTTCTCCGAAACTTAACTGATCAGTGACATCACGTTTAATGAAGTGCTGGTCAACTTTCCAAACTTTCCCTTCCTTCTGAAAGGTACATACGAATCGGGTGTATTTGCCGAAGACTGACGATAGATAACGTTCCTCATTTACGATTCATCTGAACTCGAACTGTTATGGCTGAAATGTCACGCTGCACCACGCATGGCTTTACTCGGTGTTTGTAACAACCGGGAAAAAATGCCGTATGTCTCAATCCAATATGTAGGACTTCTCTCCTGAAAGTACGTATATCTCCAAAAAAGTGTCATTTGGAAAATAGCATGCAACGTAGTTATTTCCTACAGATATGTCTGAGAAAGCGGAGAAAATTACAGCATTAGCCCGCGGTGGCTGCTCAGTCGCTCTGGCGTCCATCTTCTGAGCACAAGCAAGGTGGAAGTATCAAATCCCAGAGCGCTGACGGGCTTATTAACGCGACAGCCTTAATGAACCTGTGCCTCAGAACAGCGGGCGTTGGCATCATTGTCCAAGAGCGAAAACTCCACGAAAATTCCGCAGAGGAGCAACCTAGGGGGAAGGGGGGCCACCTAGGTCATGTGACCTTGTGACGCCATCACAACCTTCCTTCCTGATTGTGAGCAAACTGCCCACCGCACAGAGTTTCTTACTATTACCTAGAGGGAAAGCTGGCAAGCCGTCTATGGCAGTTTGCATGAAGATCCCTCGAGACCACTTCAACCACCATGGGCGCTCAAAGCATCATGGGGCGGTGAGCTACCGACTGCAGAACTACAACTTTTGGCCGAAAAATAATGCAAAAATAAACGCTATTCGGTAATCAAGAATGTCCTAACACTCAATATCCTGTCTGTAAATTGCAACAAACGAGCAGAAAAGCATTTAAGTGCAAAGTTCGCCCAAAATAAGGGATGGCTATAGCTCTCCTATTGGCCAAGTAATGAACACTACAAAAACTAATATTTCGTAATTAACAGGCGTACTTTTAAAAGTAAATATGTTTCCAAAAAAAATGTTGTTGCTTAGACATTTTAAGAGGTTTTTAATGGCATTTCAGAAACGTGAAACCTTTTATTGGCGTCGTGTGTCGTCGCGTTTTCACTACTATGGCTTTTGCACAGTCCGTTCGCGCGGAAGTCGTCTGCGCACACACGAACAGCGTTTTCGGAATGAAACGTCGTAGTAGTGCCACTCCGTGTTCCCGAGAAACTACGACTGTGCCGCAAAAAGTAGCTCACCGCCCCATGATGCTTTCAGCGTCCATGGTGGCTGAAGTGCAGCGCCGCCAGCTTTCCCTCTAGGTAATAGTAAGAAACTCTATGGCCCACCGTGGCAAGTGGTGGTTAAATTAATGACTGACCGCGACAGCTTGCTCTGGAAGCGCCACCTAGGTCTCACCAGCCTCTCCAGTGGCCGTACCTGCCATCCCAGGGCAGTGGCGCGCCAATGCGTCATGAGTGGTAGGAGGATTGACAGGGATCTATGAACGTAAAGTAGAGAAGGACCAATTCGGCATATACGGGCACTAACCGCTTAACGTTATCGCGTCTTAAGACGGAGCTTGTGTGTCCCTTTTAGTTTTTTCTTTCTTTTTTGCATTTCGCGGCGGCCACAAAAAGGCAGAAAGCGCCCGTGCGTTGTGCGATGTCAGTGCACGCTAAAGCACCTCAGGCAGTCGAAATTTCTTAGGAACCTCCACCGCTATGCAGTCCGTCATAAAGTCTTACAGCTTCATGACTTTAAAACTTTACACCATACCAGCTATAAAATAGTACTGGAAGCTACTGAGGAAAAACACGTGTCGCCCCCCCCCCCCCCCCCCCTCTACCTTCACGCCTCCTCCGGATTATAGAGCAGAACTTCTGTCGTCAGATTTTTTTTTTTTTTACATCAGTGCCTCTTGTCGAAAAATCGATGCAGCACTTACAAAAGAAAAGCACCATTACCACAAGTATAAAAAAAAATATTATTTCACGTTACCGGAAGTAAACAACCAGAGCTGTTTTACCATACTGGTTGAAAAACTCTTTAGCAGGTCCCTGTTTTAACGTCCTGCCCGAAATCCGTATACGTCCCTCGAATGAGCCTAAGTCTCTCCGAACTGTTGCGCCAATTGTAAGCCTGCAATCAACAATCGTTCGAAACGCGGCGATGTCAGTAGGGGTCACGGTAACCCCTACGTCTGCTAACTTCTGAAAAAAGTTCACAGCAGATCAGAAAGTTAGGAGACAGATTCTGGAACTTTGGTGTTAACTAAAGCAAACTCTTAATGGTTACAATGGTAAGATCTGCATTTGTTATGTAATATTATTCTGCAGTTATTATTCCATAGATTGTCACCGTGTTTACAAACAAAGCGGGGGGTTCGCGGTAGGTGGATCTGACTGGAAGTGAAAAGTAGGCTTAGCGCCCGTAAGAATACATGGCGGCAAAAGTTTTCAAAGCAGTTTTTTGATTTCGCAGTGCCCCTATGATGTCGGTCATTTCTGAAAAGGAACCAGATTCATGCTAGAACAGGTTCTGAAAGTATGAAGAGTCATTTCCAAGGCGATGTATTTTCAAAACATCTTCGCGCGCGCGCGATTGATTCCCGGCTGGGGGTACGGAATGGCAGCGAGTCCCATAAACACAAACGTAAACAAAACTTTCACAAATATTTTTGTCGTTTCACAGAGTAGTCATGGAGGCCGCTGATTGCTAACAGTCGGCTAGTGCTTTGAAGAAGAAGAATGTTAGAAGTATGCTACATTATTTAGAAGCTATCTTTTTAAAACGCCACAATAAGTGTGCATTGTGAAGCCTGATATATTGGCGCTGTATCATCTGGGTGTTTCTGGGAATCACCCCCACGCGCGTAACGTGATTTTTTATAAACATGTCACCTTCGAAATAACGCTTCATACTTTGAGAACCGGTTCTAGGATTAATTTGGTTGATCTTCACGAAGGGACGACATCATAGGTGTACTGTGAAATAAGAAAACTGCCTTGAAATATTATGCTTCCACGTATTCCAATGACCGCTAATCCTACTTTTCACCCCCAAAGTTTTCCACCAGCCGTCCCCGCCTAGTGGAGATCAGTGGTCGTCCCAGCCGGCGACAGCAGTGCCCCCACACCTTGCTTACGTCACAGATAGGTGTTGGTGTTTGTTTCTGTTTCATTGCTTTTGCGCAGACGAACTAGTAAGAGGGCGCAGAAGTGAAAAATATCAGTAGACAAAGCAAGCACGTAAAAATAGATTGAGAACAGCTGAAGGTGACGGTTTTCTGGCAAAGGATAGTTTTAAGATGTAAAACAATAGCAGAAAAATACGTGTCTTAAATGCAGCAGAGAGTAGACGGCATAGCATTTCGCAGACGGCGTATCAGACGACAAGCCTGGCAGCTTCTGGACGCGACTACATGTTTATTCTTTAGAAGCGTTTCTTGGGTATGACAGAATGCTCGGCTGCACTAGTAAAATTAGTTGCAGTTCCAGTACTTGAAGGCAATGTTCGTCTTTCAACTCCAGTGAACTTGAAGTAGGGGTAGTGAAAAAAGCAGGAGCTTCGGCGTGAAGCTGAAAGTGCCGTCTGCCCACAGGGGCACTGACACTGAGAGTTGTGCTATTCCGGAGCAGCGCGATATCTAATTCTCAAATTACTGCGTATTCCTCTTTCCGAGAAAGGTCCTTGAAGACAACAGTGCCTTCATAAGAAAATAAACGCAGCAGTCGAGCTCAGGGAATTGAGAAGCAACTGTCACAGGCCGCGACTTTCCTCGTCATTTTTGATCCGCAACAGCGCGAACGATTTCAAAATTTCGCTATCTCCGAAGCAGACGTAACGGTGATGGCGGTAGCGCCGAGGCATCGTCTGCTCGGGAGTGGCACACCAGCGCCATTAACTCTGTGCTAACGCCCCTAGCAGCTGTGAACATTGCTGCAGCTTCGGACAGCCTATGCGCCGCAGCTCTCGCTTTTAGAGCGTTACCTGTACTACTCGCGTTACTCAAGGTCGGGTTTTTCTGCTACCACTGTTTGGCTGTACTTGAAACTATCGTGACGCCATTGAGGCTCGTCTAGTACCGATTTATTGCGTACACGAGGTCAATGGAGCAAGCAGATTGATTCCAATGCTTTTGGTGCTCAATCATTGCATTCGAGAACAGCTTTCACTTAATTATATCGCTGGAAAGAGCCGCGTTGACTGGGCACTATAATCGCACCATATATCTACGTTAATAAGGCTCCTATTTAGCAGGCGACTAAGGAAGCTCGTAGCACGAAAATTCCAATCTACCACTACGACAATGCAGTCTATCAGTAGCTTGAAGATAGTGCAATATAACAATGGCATAACGACGTAACAGTAGCACCCGTTTGTATGACAGTAGCAATGGATGAGCATTTAGTAAAGAAAAGAAAAAGCATATGTATGCCATCAAGCATTGCGCGGCAATTTCGCTCAGCCTATAGTCATGCTGCGCATGCTACAAAATGAGCACAGAGAGGGATACGGAAAAAAACATAAAAAAGTAAGACAGCAGCACTTTGTTTCCTTTCGCAACTGCGCAGAAGCGTCGTCTAACTGCGCGACATATCAGATCGCTAACCAACTTCTAGGAAGCAAAAAACTGCTTGGAGCGCAGAACAGTTTCTTGTTGTAGGACATTGACTTGTATCCTGCAGGTATCTACCGGTGACTCGAAGAAAGCAAGACTGCGGATCAACGGACTTTATTCCATGCTGTCTTTAATTTTCTGAGCTCTGCGTAGAACGCACAGGTGTTGTCGTCCAGCGCCGGCAGCAGCAGCAGCAGCAGCCCGGGCGGGAGGATGGCGCTCAACGTGAACCAGGCCGAGCTGCTGGCCTTACTCCGGATGCAGGAGCTGAAGCGTCGAAGCCTGGACCTCCGCAAGTGGATGCTGCTCAGGATGTTGCTCAAGACGGCCGGAAGGATACGCCACAACTGGCAGGTTCGTACCCTTCGATTATTCCCGCTCTGGGACTGAGGCGAGTTTGCGCGCAGTGAGGGGTGGCTTAAGTGAAGATGTTCAGCGTCGTCGCGGTCTGGGCGCGTGGGGTGGAGGATTGAAAATTGCCCGTGGAGTACACGTTGCGCGTGGGAAAGAACGAAGCTCATTTGTTAGTTTCTCGTTGCAGCTCGAGGTAATCTGCGAGAAAAAAAATTTGCTTCTTGATTGCCTGGTTTGTCCGGAAACCTTATTGAGCAGCTGTAGCCGAGTCCAATCAGGCTACGCTTTCACACTCAAAGCCTACGGACTAACTGCATCGCTTAAGTCGTCGAAGCCAACTAACTCTCTTAGCCAGTGGAGAGCTTGTGGCTGGTGCCCGTTTGCAGACAGGGACTAATAGTTTGTCTTTGAGGGCATAATTGTTTTCACAACGCAGTTTAGTGCCCCAATTACTGACTCCTGAAGCATTTAGTTTTTTTTTTATGGCTTAGAGAGTGCATGCGTTCTCCCGATAAGATATAGCTTGTGTTATGCGTGTGGTATCTCGCAGGAGAGCGGACTTAATGCTTGAGGCTACATTTTAAAACACTTCACGAACACGTGCGCGTGATATAAGAATGGCAACACCCATTTTTCGTCTACCTTCAGGATATTGCAGCAGTAATAATGACGTTATCGAAGGTACTTTCGCGAGCTTTATGAAAGGGAACGCGGGAGTGAGTGGCAGATAGGCTCGAGCCATACTTGTGGCGATACGTGGTGGCCGCTTTCAGAAACGAAGTGGAAAGGGAGGTGCTATCCTCCATTGCCAGAAGTAGGCATGGAAGGTTTCAGAGCCACTTCCACCCACGTTGCGAAACGCGGCGCCGCCAAGTATCGCCACAAGTATAGTTCGAGACTGTCTGCCACGCGCTCCCGCGTTCCCATTAATAAAGCTCACGACAATATACACAGACGAGGACTAATCCTCATCCTCCCCGTTTGAGTCTATTTTTTTAGTCCTCTTTTCACTACTGCAGTCTCCGGATGAATTCAACAACTAGCTCTGCTATCCACACAATTGATATTTCGCGTACCTTTGATTCCAAATTAACTTTCTTGCACTATCGGGGGCAAATGTAACGCGAGCAGCAGAATTCGAAGGCGAACAGTAGAATGAATGGAGATTGAGCTGTCGAGTGATGAATTACAACTTTAAAGCGCGATTGAAGCTCCTCGAGAGTGACAACGAATTTTGCCCGTATTTGTTTTCTTTTATTTATAATTTATTTACTTTGGTTTTGTGCTTGAGCTCTTTCCATTCGCATTCTA
This sequence comes from Amblyomma mixtum, assembly GCF_055824585.1. Classification (NCBI taxonomy): domain Eukaryota; kingdom Metazoa; phylum Arthropoda; class Arachnida; order Ixodida; family Ixodidae; genus Amblyomma; species Amblyomma mixtum. The sequence goes on from NC_143013.1 coordinate 231,853,189, forward strand.
CTTGCAATAGACAGCGCGTTCTGGTTCATGCGAAGCTCATAAAAGCGTGAATGACGTCGTTGCAATCGCTGGAAAAATTCACGGACATCACACAGTGCTCAGAAAGGGCGAACTATAAAGGTCGTTGACGTGCTTTTTGCATCATCATCATTATCAGCCTCACTACGCCCACAGCAGGGCAAAAGCCTCTCCCATGTCTCTCCACTCAACCCTGTCCTTTGCCAGTTGCAGCTACCATGTAATCGTAAACTTCTTAATCTCATCCGACCACCTAACTTCGAGGAGCGCCCCGCTACGGGAAACAATATGCATTTGTTTTCACCCACCTACTGTGCGCCACTTTGTTTTTTTTAATCCTTGGTTCAAGTTACGTGAAACACCCAGTATGTTCAGCAAGATATTCACCAAGACTGGAATGTTGGTGCCCTGTATGGTTCATCTCTCACTGATCGGCTTCATGCATGCTGGTCTGCAGTGCACTGCGAGGCGAAGAACTGCGTCCGTACAGATTACCAGAGTTCTTGTGTACAGTCGCACGTGATATAAACGCACATGACTAACAGACAAGCAGCGTCTTTGCTCGAACCTAGAGGCTGCTTTGAAAAATCTAGAGAGGACACTTAGGCTCCGCATTCTTAGAAAATCTGAATTATTGTCCTGTGCGGCCGATTTTTCTATTCAATTGAATTAAACGTGCCCGATCCCACCTTTTTTTTTTAAGCCAACGCGTGAAGTTACTTTCAACCAGTAGCGTGGCGGTTCGCTTTCGCTTTTATTGTTTTTTTTTTTGTTTCCGTGAATAAGAAGTTTCAATCGCAGACTACATAGCCACAAAATCGACCCACGAAAATAAAAATACGCGAGGACACTTTGTTTTCGACGATCGCTACCTATCACTCCGCCGATGGCAGAGCGGCAAACCGCCACACGGCTGGCTGAAAGGCACTTCACGCGTTGGTTGACTCCTCCTCTTTTCGGAGGTGAGTTCAAGAATAAAAAAAAAAGGCGGGAGCTGGGACAATTAATTCGATTTAATACGGAAATCGACCGCACAGTACAATGATTCCAAGTTTCTAAGAATGCTCGGAAAGTGCAGATCGCATAGTGAAAAAAAAATTGCGCAGAAACACGAGGACAAAGCAGATACAAAGACAAGGACGAGCGCTACTCACAACTGAAGTTTTATTCCAAAAAACATGCACATATAAATAGGAAAAAAACAAAACAAACCACACCAAGTTATCAAGAACATCACATGTCACTCCCTATATACCCGAGTGATTTGGCCAAAAAGCGGAACTCCCTATCAGATAGCCGCCGCGGTGGCTCAGTGGTTATGGTGCTCGGCTGCTGACCCAAAAGACGCGGGTTCGATCCCGGCCGCGGCGGTTGAATTTCTTCGGAGGAGAAATTCTAGAGGCCCGTGTACTGTGCGTTGTCAGTGCACGTTAAAGAACCCCAGGTGGGCGAAATTTCCGGAGCCCTCCACTACGGCGTCTCTCATAGCCTTAGTCGCTTTGGGACGTCAAACCCCATAAACCGAACCAAACCGAACCCTATCAGATAAGCGGACGGAAGTCTTGCTGATGTATTTATCTCCACTGATGCGCATATGAAACGCTTCCATGAGCTCCCGCACAAGTTGATCCCTGTGCCTGAACATAATTGTTGCTTTGTCAAAGAGCGGTTTACACTGCATCTTCTTGTCACTCGCACTACAAGTGCGGCAATGTTTTGCATATCAACCACCCAGCCCAACTTTCTGCTCCCATAAGTGCAGATCGAGTTCCCGCGGTAAAAAGACGAGCTCAGAACTATCTTCAGTGCGTCTTTAAGGATACGACGCGATAGTGTGTGGATTAGGCTTTTCATTCTGAGCAGTTTGATGCCTCTGAACTCATTATTCCTTTTTTCAATTGTTTCAATAAATTAATTTATCAATTGCACATCTAAATTTTCTTAATTAGCATCATCAAACGTTGGCTTTTCATTCTGAGCATTCTGACATCTGTGGATCCCCCTTTTCATTTTTTTCATTTTTTTTAACTAATGAATTAATTACAATGTTTTCATTAATTCGTCCTCGCCCATCACACATCAATCACTAGAACACCAAATTACCATGATACAACTTTTTTTACGCAGCCCCCGATTATTTCCGACATGCGGTGTCGACTACTACTACGCCGACGGCTTTTCGGCCGAACGAGCTTTCAAAATCAAACGCATCACATGTCACACTTCAAGTTTTGCTAAATCATTCATACCCAAGACCATTATTGATTGGAACCGGCTGCCTTACACAATCGCAACTGAAACGAATGCGAGATTATTTCATGAACTTTTAAAAAATCAAAGCGATGTGTAGTTTTCTTCTAGTTCTGTTGTGCTCACCGCAATGTGTTCGAGTTTTGCTTTTCGTTCTGTTTATTCCGTTGTTTTTATCTTTGTGTTTCTTTTCTTGATTTTGTTTTCATTTTGTTTATTTTGCGGCTTGTTGCTCCGCCACATTTCGATTCTTGCTGACTACCAGTTATTGCTCTTTTCTTGCTTCTTTTTTTGCCCTGTTACTCATGTTAGATGTTCCTTCTGTGTATTCGAGTTGAAATTTTTACCATCCCCTATGTAATACCCTCGTGAAGAGGGCCTTTAGGGGTATATTGAAATAAATAATAAATAAATACGCTATCGCGTAAGATGCGGCTTCACTTTACAGCATTGCGGTCGGGGCCTGAATAGGCGAGCCACGTGTTCTCAGTGCAATTAGCTATTGCCTTTATACGGCTCTGTTTTATGCGAAGCATACTACTTTAGCTACCACTTCAGCCCTTCACCGTGGTTGTGCGCCTCCAAATCACGTGATACATGACGTCACACCACGTGACACGATGACGTCACGACAGTGGAGAAACGGGGGCCCACCTCGCGCCGTCGCTGTGGTTGTGCGCCTCCAAATTACGCGACACGATGATGCTTCGCATTCTCCAGGCTTAACCAAGTTAAGCCTCAGCCATTTTTTTTTAAATGTATTTGAGGATGTTCGCGCCGTTTCTCTTTCTGACTCTCACTGCTCTCGTTGTTCGACGCAGTGCTAGGAGGCTTCTACCTGGCTCTGGTCCACTATGCGTCGGCGGACTGGAGCACCGAGAACGAGTGGCTGTGGCGAAGAGCTGAACTGAAAAGTAGGCACCAAAACAACTGCATGCTTCTTTTCATTCTGCTCACAAAATCAATTTTCATTTTCGTCGCACTTTCTTTTGATCCGTTCAAAGCAAAGTGGAGAAAGCTGAGTTCTGTGATTCATGCAGAGACAGTTTTGGTAGCCATATATCGACCGGTAAAGGGGGTAGTGGTACAAATGTGTCACTTGAGACTGTCTGCAAGCGTACGTACAAATTGAAATAAGTAAGGTTTCTATGGGCTCCAGCAGCACGCCCGGTACATTCAAGAAAAGGCAGTATGCGCCTCGACAAGCATCCAGCATGCAGTTCGTTTCGCGTGGAATTTGCTTTCACCTTGGTAGCTTGTTTTTGTTCTCACGCGAATCTTCTGTTAACTGACCAAGATACTTGCTCATTCAGGATTCGGCTTGTCCATCACTTATAGTTTACTGCTGTAACTTTAATGAAAACTCTTTCATGCGCTCGAGGCTGTTCAATTAAAGTGCCGACCCCATTTGTGAACCCTCTCCCTCACGCAGGCTGGAGCCAGCCGCAATGAAGATGCCGGATTTCGCCGGTGTCTCTGTTCATCGTTTTTACATCGAGGCAGTTTATTCTGCATTTCACCCTCATTTGTACGTGACACACTGTATTTTTGAATAAAGTCGTGCATCACAAACGTGCTGTCAGCGTCAAAAGAAATGCGAACAAGGCAGCTGAAATGGGAGCAGAAAAACTAAAATATAGAATACAAGGGCACTGACTGTATACTAGCGCATTTGATATTCATGCGGAAGCATAAGAGCGCCGTGTGCCCACACCTACCGACGGTGTCACACTTTTCCAGGTGGCCAAAATTTCCGGAGCCCTCCTCAACGGCGTCTCTCATAGCCTTAGTCGTTTTAGGACGTTAAACCCCATAAAACAAACCTGCCATTTGGCAGGTGACACGAGTGGTACACGGGTGTACTACTTCCCATTTCCAACACCCCCTGCTCATTAGTGTCTACTGGCATCACAGACCACTCAAACGCTCTTCCACTTCGCCTCCATTGAAGTGCGGTCGCCGCTGTCCAGCTGTTCACGCATAAAATAAGAAAAACATTCATTGAGAGGGAAGAAGGTGGTTGAAGCAAAACAGGTGGAGTCTTCGATCCAGGGCTCTGGTCGACGCCGTGGAGATGGCAATGAGTGCTTCTTAGTCTTCGGGGGTGGCACTGGTCAGCCTCATCAAGGCCGCATTGGGCCGCTTTAGGTGTTGTCGTTTATGAGTGCATGTTTATTGGGATATGAAGAAATGTAGGGGAGGCACCGCACCATGGGCATCCATTCATATGTAGCGTTCGCGCAGAAACCCTGCTCCAGCGTGCGACAAGCTCAGAACACTGCGCTCTAAGGAAACGCGTGCCTGTAGCGAGGCATGACGTCTCCCGGTAATTGGTATGCAAGGCTAATCGCCTGCCAGCTGCTTTCGGGAGCTGCGATGTTTTGAGCCAGCGAACAAGCTATTGGTCGGTTACTCTGAGGCGTGCCACTCCCTCTTTCGCCAACAGCCTTTCATCAACCACTGTAACATCAAGCGTCTACCCTGACAACGCGATATGAAACGACTCTTTTCAGTGTGATTTTACCGTTCCGTAAGTCGCCATTTTCCCCCATCAGCGAGTTTACTGCGGCTACCAACTGTGCCCGTCCGGTAAAAAATGGCAGTGGCCTAGCTCTGGTTAAATGTGGTTGTGTTGCGAAAGCAACGCCTGCCTGGCTACGCTTAGGATTCGCTTGTGGTATGGCGACACCTCCTCCCCCTCTACTACGCACAACTGGCGAAGCGAGCGCCGGCGACAGCGGCGCTATCTGGCGAAGCGAGCGGCGGCAGCAGCTGCTGCGGTTGCTAGGCAACGGTTCAAGGTCATTCGTGGTGTCGCCGCCACGGCGAAAGTGCGGCCACGATGGAGAGGCAAAACGGTGGGCGTAGTGTTGCTTTCGCAACAAAAAAAAATGTGGACTTTTTATTGAAAGCTGGCTTTGCCACAAGATGACTCTTAGTGTGGCAAAGCCACACTTCATGTCGCGGGCGGTTGAAAATTGAAAGCGTCTGATTTCCGTAAGCGCGTACTGACTGGTTGAAGCAGTGAAACCGGTTGTGTCGTTGACTTGCAAAGCAAAGCGTAGTTGCAGCTTTCGTAAACGAGAGCCGCCCTTGTCGTTACCACCAGCACACCCGAATCGGCGACTCGACCACGTCGCAGAATCAGTCGTATGGTCCCTGGCACTGCAGACTGCACTGAACAATGTGCAGTATCTGAGGCACGCAATTTTGGAGAAACCAGTCGTTCACTCGAACGCGTAAAGGTGGTGGTACCATGACAACGGTGCAGTTGCGCAGGAGCAGCGATCCCAAAGTTGTTTCTCTTGGCCGGCAAACTAAAATATATTTTCGAATGTATTTTGTTAGCACATGGTCTATGATCTTGACGTGTGTTGTGCTTATTTCCAAAAGCAGTTTACGCAACTGCGGCGACTTCCAGTTCAGTATTGGCGTCCCTCATAGCCTAAGTCGCTTTGCGTCGTTAAACCCCAATAAGCCAATAAACCAAACCAGTTCAGTATTAAATTCCTATTCTGCACGGTTAGTAACTACTACGTCGTTCGGAATGGTAGCTGTCTCAACGAGACACTACGGAGGCAGGGGCAGAATTTAAACACAGAGCTGAACAATTAGCTTCGCATTGTCGCAGGTTCGGCTGCATGCCGTTGTTTCCGATGCGCAACAAAAAAAAAAACATCTGAGGACTAGGTTGTTAAACAGATTTTGTAACCAGACGTGATGAGGAAATCGGCTGCATAGTGTGTTAATGTAGTCACCACACATATATAACCGGCAAAGAAAAGGTTTCCAAGCACGACCACCGTATGTCTGCATTGTATTTGATGTCATGAAGGAATGTATACGTGTGCTCAAATGTACGCAATGTCAATAAATAAAAAAAAAAGTTGAGTTATCGCTCGCGATGCCTTCTTTGTTTTCGCCTAGTCTGTGTGGGCTTTTAGGTCTCTGTTCAATAAAAAATTCAGTCCGTGGCCACAACAGTCAACTGCCATCAAGGCTTACAAGGCACTCTTTCGCTTTTTGAGAGCGACTGCCTTGATTGACAGACTGTGATTATTTCCCGTTACTTCTCTCTTTCCTCTTTAATTCCCCTCATTCCCTTCCCCTGTGCAGGGTAGCCAACCGGAATCCTTTCTGGTTAACATCCCTGCCTTTCCCTCTCTCTCTCTTTCTCTCTCAGCGCCAACTATAAGCGTGCGCCATATATCAGCATACGCGGTGTGACGGCAATCTTCTTTGTAGCTGGACGATAGAACCCTTCGCGTTCCTATGCACTCTTCCATGATTCAATCTTCACGAGAACCGAAGTGAGATAGCAGGGGTTAATCTTCGAGTTGGCTTTTGGTTTTTAAGTCGCCAGTAGTCCACACTTTGATCCACTGCCACCGACACACGGCGTTGCGTATTCGATGCGGTTAAAGGACGATGAACCGGTGTATTTGTCGAGTAGGAAAAGTTAATGGATGCAGCTCGGCGATTTGCGCCCAGTGTCGTTTTAAACTAGTCTTTCCTAAACGTTTATAACTAGAGGAGACAAACGTTTAACAAAAATCATTACATGTTTAGTTTTTTTGCGCTTCCGTTGGCTTCAGCTGAGTCTTCTGTTCACCCTCAATTTACGCCTCCAGAATCGTCGCCCTGCCTACACAAAAACCCCCCAACCATCCACACTCCCACCCTGCCATTTTGAGTGTGCAGCACAAAATGCAAAAAGCAAAATGCCAAGAGTGCAAGCGACATTGGCAGGCACCGACAAGCAACGAAGCTTATTCTCTCGGCCCTGTACGAATTCGCAGGAAGACGTCACGTAAGCCGTACGCAAGAGATTTTGCAGAAATCTTACCCATACAACTTGAGGCGAAGGCATGTCCAGAAAAAATTCAAAAGCAGCCACCCAGGGCCAACCTAAACGCGTTCCAACAAGTTCGCCAGGATAAATGAGCTAAACTAAATGAGGACCTTAATATTTAAATATGGTAAGCAAAATCCGCACCAGAAAAGCGCTTATTAAGGCGAAAATTAGGGCTTAATGAGCAGCTGAGAGAGCACCGCTTGGAAGTGAGATCCGTAACGGTTCTAGGTCATCTGGCTGATCGCCGCAAACGGTCCCCCACCAAAATTAATTTATCTTTGTCGCTGTGGGGTCATTAAACGCTAAACACCTTGTGTTATTCGCCAGTACATCTTGGACAATTCAATATCACGTAACTTCGGCTGCCATTTTTCGTTTAGATTTCTGAGAACCGAGGACTTGTACCACGGCGCAACTAAGAAAACGCAAAAGTGACCTTACTATCAGCAGCGGAATCTGTTCTGTGTCATGGCGATAGTGCTGAAAAAGCTCTATCTGCAGCAAGAAATTCACGGGATGCATGTTCTCGGAAACCAAGAATTATTGCAGGGTTGCGTCGCGACCAGTGGATGGAGCATGTACATACAGTCGTGAGCAATATAAAATGGAACAAAGTGTGAGCATTCATTTATTGTTTCCTCCATACTGTATGTGTTGCAAACACAGTTTTTTTCCCGTTCTCTAACTAGTTTTTCTCTCGACTTATAATATCCAGAAGTCATTCTCAAATTTAGTTGAGAAATAACCCGAAAGTTTACAATTTTGTGAAAAAAGGTTTGTTACCTCTCATATTCCTCACGGATGTAGTTTCGTATCTTCAGACATCTCAGACGGTTCGTGCAAATTAGTTTGTTTGGTTTTTTTTCGCACACGCGCATCCCGTAAACTTCTGCTGACGATAGTACGCTTCTGAACACTATTTCATAGATCATGCTGATGCCACTCGCGATAGGCCTCTGAAAGTTCATTATGCTCGGTTGCGCGGACATTAATATCGAAGTGAGATATGCTTAACTCATTGCTTGCCTATTACAGTTTCCTGTACACCTTGTGGCACACACAGAAGGCTTGCGGCAAGCTTTCTGTATACCTCTAAAATAAGGTGTCTCCACTCGTTTAAGTTTTGGTTCAGTTCTTGATGTCATTTACCCCTAAAAAAATTCTCTCATTCAGTTATAAAAGTGAAAAAAAAAAAATATTAGCCACGGGACGGTGATAGTGATGTAAACGAAGGTGACAGCCATGTGTTCGCTGAGTCCTTGAGCACCGTTCGTATTCCCAAAGGCAGAGCAACATAACTTTCAGTTGTGCCTCGAAAATCGCCTCCAGGCTTGCTAAACAACGGTTTTGGCTGAAAAGCATGTCGATAACTGACCGAAAAAGTAGCACGCACCTGCGATAGGCCGTGTATAACTTGAATGCGTTTAACGTTGAGCAATATAAGAAATAAAAAAAATGTATAAATATCACAATGGCATCTGAACTGCAGTCTTGCGCACCCGAAAACGTTGCATGTGGTCGCTCACTCCGCCAAAGCATCGATGCGGAGGTGTTTTTCTAAAGGTGTTATCATTCGTTGTCATGAAATGTTGTTGAGTTGCTTTTGTCGGTATTGCTGTTGTTGCCATTGTTATTGTTTTTCTTGTTGCTGTTGTTGCTGCTGTTGTTTTTCATGCGTCTAGGGGCACACATCTACTCTCCATAATCGGCCAAGAATAGAGAGGCTTAAGGAGGCTAATCATCAGTACCTATTTTGGAAACGAAAAGAAAGAAGAAAAAATGTGGACGATAACACGCGCGGTTATCCTGAATTGTTGCCTTTTTTCCACTGGGTGACCATCTTTCTGCCCCGACTCATCATCATGATCATGACGATTTAAGTCAGGTCATGAAGAGGCATGAAAAGTGATAGGTTATGAGGAACGAAAATGGCGCACTAAATGTCTCACTTCTCAGCGGACACCTCAGACCAGCCCGAGGAAAGGGATAAAGGAAGGAGGCACCGTAGCGGCCAGTTCTGTTACGATGCTCGCCTGTTATAAGGGGAACAGAGAACGGGTTCCTCTGAAACAGGAAGCAGTAGAGCGGGTGGATGGCGGGAGGCAGTTGTCCACGACCGCAGCGTCCCCTCGGCTAGAGTCCGCTAAGATTGAGAGTAGGCAGCTTGGGCAAATGACACAACTCACCTGGGAGTGAACTACCTGTAGTGCAGCATGGAATTTCCCTCAAAGAGACCCAAAATAACAAGTAGTGAGGCTACGCAAGCCAATCCAATCTGATACGGTGCTGTGCTTTCGTAGGAACGGAATCATACGCGTGAGGTCCCTGCTGAAAATTAGTTTGTTGAAAACTGTTTTTTTTTTTTTAGGAAAGGGAATGACCCGGTAACTGCCCCACATCTCGGCGGACTCCCCAACCGCGCCTGTAAGGGAAGAGAGGAAGGTGGGAGCGAAAGAAGAAAGGAAGAAAGAGGTGCCGCAGTCTCCGGAATAATTTCGACCACCTGGGGATCTTTAACGTGCACTGACATCGCGCAGCACACGGGCGCCTCTTGCGTTCCGCCTCCATCGAAACGCGGCCGCCGAGGTCGGGTTCGAACCCGGGTACTATGGCTCATTAGTCAAGCGCCATGCGCCCTTTCTGTCGGAGTGCCCTTCAGTTGCAGAGGAAGAAGAAGCGGACAGTGACATACCTGGTCACAGTAAAAAACGCTAAACGCTCATTTTATCATACTGACCTACCCAACATACTTAAATATAACCCGACTAAATTCTGGCAGCTTTTAAATCCGCAATCTATACGCACTATTACCTTAACTGATGATTCCGGGCGTGCTGTTTCCGATGTCGAGTGTGCTAACATATTTAATTCTGCTTTCGCATCCGTATTCACTCATGAACAGGAACCGCCCCCCCTCAAGACAGCAAATGACCTAAGAAGTTTAATGCCAGCCGTTACTTTCTCTGAGGCCGGCATATCATGTCTCATAGATAAACTAAAACTGTCATCATCTGCCGGCTTTGACGAAATCAACACCAAGGTACTAAAAAACGTTAACCATACCTCTGCCAAATTTTTATGCCTGCTGTTCTCACAGTCTCTTTCTACAGGCGTCATACCCCATGACTGGAAAGTGGGGAAGGTCGTTCCGGTCCACAAGTCGGGTAACAAAGATTCACCACTTAATTACCGACCCATATCACTCACCAGCATACCATGTAAACTCATGGAACACGTCATTTATTCTTTAACAATGCACTTTCTGGATTCAAATAATTTTTTTCACTCATCGCAGCACGGATTTCGCAAAGGATACTCATGTGAAAGTCAACTAGCACCTTTCGTTCATGACTTGCATGCCAACCTTGATGCTAACCTCCAAACTGACGCAATTTTTCTCGACTTCGCTAAAGCATTTGACAAGGTACCTCATAACCACTTATTTCTGAAACTCTCTCGCCTAAACTTGCATTCCGACATACTAGCATGGATAAAAGAATTCTTAACTCACCGCTTCCAATCAGTCGTTGTCAATAACCAAATGTCTGACCTCCTACCAGTCTCCTCAGGCGTGCCCCAAGGACCCGTCCTTGGGCCACTCTTTTTTCTAATTTATATTAACGATCTACCTGAGAAATTAGATTGCCATATTCGGATGTTTGCTGGTGATTGTGTTATTTACAGAACAGTCACTAACACCTTCGACCAACAATCCCTTCAAAATAATTTAACTCATGTGCAGGACTGGTGCAGTGAATGGCTAATGACACTTAACACAAGTAAATGCAAATATATGTCGTTCCATCGTCGCCGTTACCCTCTTCTGTTCCAATACAGCATATCTAACGTTCCTCTCGATCTTGTCCAATCATACAAATACCTTGGTGTTCATATTTGTCATGATCTTACATGGAATACGCATATTTCAAACATCATATCATCCGCCAACAGAACACTAGGATTCTTAAAGCTTCACCTACGCTCTGCACCTCAGCATGTCAAGCTCCTCGCATACAAATCATTAGTCAGATCAAAATTAGAATACGCATCTCCCATCTGGTCTCCAAAGCAAGCATATCTCTGTAACTCAATTGAAGCAGTTCAAAACCGAGCAACTAGATTCATTCATTCATCGTATTCTTTTGATATCAGCATATCATCCCTCAAATCACAATCCAGCCTACCTACCCTTGCTCATCGCCGCTACATTGCTAGTTTATGTTTGTTTCACAAGTTTTTTTACTCTGAGCTACGACAGGAACCCTACATCTGCGCACCACCACCACGCATCTCCCTCCGCACCGGCCATCAGCAGCAAGTGTCACGACCTCGCGCCCGCACCACTACATTTTCTTCATCATTCTTCCCCCGGACCGCAAACGACTGGAACGGCCTTCCCCGAGAACTTGCTGCTATCACATGCCAATCATTGTTCATCGAAGAAATCACGCGTGTACTTGCTCAGTGATAATCTTATATTTGTATAACTTTCAACTTATCTGTTAGTCATTCTATTTTTCATTTCTGTGTGCCCCACCCCTTATGTAATACCCTCTAACGAGGGCCTTTAAGGTATTAAAGTGAAGTGAAGTGAAGTGAAGTGAAGTGAAGTGAAGTGAAGTGAAGAAGAAGAAGAGCCTAGGGTGTCATGCTTGCTATGGAGAAGAAGAAGAAGCCAAGGACAGCACCGTTTATGTTACGTCGAAGGGCTTTCCGAACGAAGGTGGTGTTAGTGGGCGTCGTCCTGTACGCCGCAGTCACGTATCTGTACTTTTGCCGTGACAGCCCATCGTTTCGCGGGCAGAAGTCGCCAACCATGGGCAGCACCCCTTCAGCGAGCAACAACTCGTGGCTACAGCGCTACACGACAGACGTCAAGCCCATCGACCGCTTCTACTACGGCTCAACCACCGGTAAGGTCACGCATCACTGCACCTCACTGCGCACCCCAGCAAGCCACTGATAAATCAGTCCTCAAATGAGGCGCTTCGTTTAAGGCGAATTTTGTAGCCACAAAAAAAAAAAGCAGCAGTCTGTAAGCATTTTATGCTGGACGGCAGTTAGTGACCCGAACTTGGTGCTTCATTCACGCTAAAATGGTGGTGCGTCGAGCGTTGTTCATTGAAGCCGCCGCGGCGGCTCAGTGGTTATAGCAGTGGGCTGCTGACCCGAAAGACGCGGGTTCGATCCCGGCCGCGGCGGTCGAATTTCGATGGAGGCGAAATTCTAGGGGCCCGTGTACTGTGCGATGTCAGTGAACGTTAAAGAACCCCAGGTGGTCTAAATTTCCGGAGCCCTTCACTGCGGCGTCCCTCGTAGCCTGAGTCGCTTTGGGACGTTAAACCCCCATAAACCAAACCAAACCGTTATTCATTGAGGGACTCACTACAGCCTCTTTGTTTCCATTTCTCCTGTGAATGATCAGTACCATTTACCTTTATTGGTCCTGCAGCTGCAGTGTAATACTGTTGGTCAAGCCTTAGAGCCGGTGTTGTCTTGAAATGGTAAGTCAGCGTCCAGAAAGCGTTCCGCAACTGCACGTTAGGTTCACGACTACGCATGAACGTGCATGCTTCCCTCGCCTCTTGCATTTCTGGCTCGAGCCAGGTATAAAGCGACGTATCACAGACGTGGCTGGTCGCGTAGGCTGAGAGTATACTTACTTACTTGGCCATCCATGATTACCGGTACGGTTGAAATGTCCCTGGATGTCACCACGCGCTTAGTAAACGGCTGGAAGTGGGATGAGTGAATCCCTTCTGGTTCGACGTATTTCTGCGCATGCAAGGATAGCTTTAGAAGATCTGGACGCTTTACAAATGATCAGAAACGCTCGATGTCGGGAGCCCTGGCAGACAGTAGCTCTGTCTTTGCCCGAGGCTTTCTTGGAAGCAGGGACTCTCTCTAAACTGTTCTACGCTCTTCTCCAAGACCCCGAAGTAAGGAGATCTGGTCGTCAGGTACTTTAAATGGGGTTCTATCTTGCGACAAGGTAGTTGCGAGAGTGCTTCAGTAACCATACGGCGGGCTCCTGACCTTGGAGGGCATGAATGTCTCTTTTTAGTTGAAGTCTAGTGTTTGACGGATACCCGTCTCGTCGGGATGGTACTACATGACGAAATTAGAAGGCGCCGACCGCTGTGGTCAAGGGCAGTGGATGCTGCAGTAGGCCTGAGAGGCAAAGTACTTTCATTCAACACAGCTGCTTGCTACTCAGCTCTGTTGCAGCGATGTAGGAGTAGGCTTCTCTCCATCTTCCCTGTTGTTCTGTTTAGCATTCTAACGGTTGCGTGTAGGTGCTCGCTCACCTCGCAGTCTTATACGAAGTCGCGGATTACCTATACCCAGCCAGTGACGTAATACAGATTTGTGTATTTTCAGCTGGCGCCGCCATTGTGTTGGGCGTGACGATGACGCTTCTGTCGTACCTCCAAGACACAAGGCTCAATACGTGTGCGTGTATGATTTCGGAGCTAAACATGCTTTTTTCGACATCACTGTCATCACGAATAGTCTCCAAGGCAGACATGAAGGCAAACCTTTCAGCCCCCGCTTATGTGTTTCTCTCTCGGTGACTTCGCTGGCTACGTACTACCATAGTCTTTTATTAGAGTACTACCATAGTCTTTTATTGGAGTACTACCATAGTCTTTTATTGGAGTACTACCATAGTCTTTTATTGGAGTACTACCATAGTCGAATGCAACTCAAGAACGAAGCGGCAAGTGCCCCTCAAGGGAGACCCTCCAGCCAATGGCGCCGAACGATTTTTCATGACGCCGCGGTTAACCCCATGAAACCTTGATTGATCCGCTTTCAAAAATCAGCTGCGATTTCACGCCAGCAGGTCAAAGGGGAGTTAACCACGGCTTTACGAGGATCGGTCGATGCCACTGGCTGGAGGGCCTCAATTGAGGCGCATCTGCCTCTTTGATGTTGAGTTGCATATGACTATAGTAATATTCGTGTAACTAGTTACAATAACGTCCCGACATTGGTATTTCCTTTATAGCGAGTAAAATACGGGTACGGTCTCACGGCGATTTCTACCCATTGCTGCTGGTTGCTAGGAAGAGGCGTTTCGGCTTTGCGACTTCTAGGAAGACGTGACTTCCCTCAGTTCCCTACAGTCGAATAAAAATCAAGAACGAAGCGTCTTTTCTGCCGTCAAAGAATCCCCTACCAGCCAATAGCGTCAGCTCAGAGGAGTGATAGTCCCCTCCCTCTATGGTCAGGGATAGTCCTTTCCCTGCGCTGTTACACCGCTCCCTGCATTGTCACACTGGCAGGTTCATGAAAATCGGCCGACGCAATTGGCTAGAAGGGGGTCTTTTGACGGGGAAAAAGCCGCTTCATTCTTGCATCCGACTACAGTTGTCCCATCTGGCCAGAGATCAGGGCATAAAGGGGACGCAATCTACACTGATGTAACGCCGCCATTACCTCCTCTTATTTCCCTTATCCTGCCCGCTACTCCTGCAGTGCTTGGCTTCACTCGGACGCGGTGGATGAACAACGGGCCACAGCTTCACTCGTTCCTCTCTGTGTGCAGGGGTCCCCGAATTGCCGGCCCTGTACGTGGCCTTCGTGGTGCCGGGCTGCCGTTCTCGTTCTGCCGCCGTCGTCCCCTCCCGCGGCTTCGGCGGCACGCAGACTCAGCTGGGCGACGCCCTGGACAGCCTGCTCAAGCACGCCAGCCGGCCGCTGCACGTGGACGTGCTCGTGGCGAGACGCTCGAAGCGCGAGGCCATCGCCATGCTGCTGGAGAATCTCACTCCGCACATGCGCGCCGGTGCTGGCGCAGTGGTGAGCACAGCGTCGATGATGATCATGATGAAAACTTTATTTGGAACAAGGGACTGTTGGACACGTCGGTCCTTGGGCCCCCGCACGGCCCCACTGCACTCAAACGTTCATATCCCGGAGGCTCATGACGCTGGCAGCCCGACGACTGCAAACGCTGGTGGATCTGCTTTTTCGCGACAATTGATACGAAGTTCGAGTGTTATCTGATAAATGCAGGCGTCTTGAAAAGAAAATGAAATAGCAGATATGCAGACGAAACGCTGTGCACAGCTGCTGCAGATGTTGCATCGTTTGGGCCCTAGGTGCGCAGGGTTTAGCCCGCCATTCTAAACTAGCCGAATTAGCCCTAAGAAGACAGTGACGGCTGGTCGCTGTGATCTTGCACCGCTCCTTCAGAGGAGTTCGAGGTTTGGGCCATGTCCTAAAAAGCGGGGTCCCCCTCTTGCCTTCCGAGAGAGCGAGAGTAGAACCCGAGAAGGCGGTAGCCGGGGCCACGCCAGGAGAGTTAGTTGTTTGCCTGAGAACGAAATGCGACACTGTTAGTGCTGTCTGGAATGAACTGGTTGTTTGTCTTGTTGGCGAAAGAACGAGTGTTCTGTTAACGTAAAGATCGAAACAAGTTCGCAGCAGCAAAAATGCATTCCCACCGCTTACCCTTGTTGGCCCTGTGTCTTCTTTTTCGTCGTCTCTTTCTACACTTCCAAGTTCACCTGGATAACATGGATGACCTCTTCTACCTGCAGCTCGGGCTTCTACGGTCTCTTTTGTAATACAAGTGAACTTGGCCCTATACTGCCATCCAAGTTGCAACGCGGATGCAGAAGTGCATGAAAAATATGGTGTGAATTAAGGCCTTACAATACATTTCTGCACTGAAACAAATTTCCAAGAGTTGATGGGAACGACTGAACAGTACTAACAGATGGAACGAAAGAAATGAGCATAGACACGCACTGTTTTTGTTTCTTTTTTGGCCTCGCGAAGGCATGAGCCCTCCGAACAAACGGGGAACGACCGGCGGTAGATATGAGCCTCGTGAGAGAGAACGTGAGAAGACGTGCCAGGCACGTGGATATAGCCGGAAGGGTGACACAAATGACGGCAGATCGAAAGCAATAAGCGAAAAGGAAAGGGAACTATGTTGAAGAAAATTAATTCAAGAGAGGGCTTAGGCTGGTTGGTGCATGTGGATGGACACGACTGAACGACGCCAACGGACGGGACAGAAGACAAGAACACAGGGCATGTGTCCGCGTTCTTCTCTTCCGTTCCGTCCGTTGGCGCTGTTCAGTCGTTTCCATCAACATGCACCAACCAGCCCGATTAAAGCCATCTTCTTGAATTCCAAAGAATTTCAGTTCAAATACGCGGCGGGTCAACGTGCCAGTGCATTAAAATAAAATAGTTATTCTAGCCTAACCGCAGCCGGCTGGCACGCCGTATGAAGGATGCGAACGGCTCTCGTGTTGGCAGCGCTTGAAGTGAATGCACGGTGAGCTATACCCAGCTGGTTCATGCGCATCCCTGGGCCAGCCTTATGGATACCATGACAAGACGCGTACGACTTCAACTGCAAGCAACCACGGCTAGGCCTAAAATGCCGTCGTCTTGAAACCTTCGTCTCCGGACCGGCCGCAGGTGGACCTGCTTCGGATGGAGCCCCTGATCCGTCGCCTCGCTGCCTCCAATGTCAGCAGCAGCGGTGCCAGGAAGAGCCGCGTGTGGCCCAAGCGTCGCTGGTTGTTCTCCGTGTGCACTGAGCTGCACCGGCTGTTCCGCGTGGACCGCCTGCTGCTGCTGGCGCCCGACGTGCAGTTCCACGCCGACGTGGCGCTCCTGTGGCAGCAGTTTCAGCACTTTCCCGCCGGTGCCGTGTTCGGGCTCGCGAGGGAGCAGAGTTCCAAGTGAGCACCTCTCCTCCTCCTCCTCCTGTTTTCTTCTGCACATGTTTCCCTCTGAAGTGGAGAGTTAAGGCGGCCACCTGTCTGGTTGGGAAGAGGCAGGAAGATGAGAAGACAGAACCGCCGCTCATAAACGGAGTATGTGCAAACTTTAGGACATTTCAGATCGCCCACAAAAGAAGCTTGTTCACAGTGGTTTAAAAAAATTTCAGGGGACACTTAAGTTCCAGTATAAGGGTATATGACGCGATAGCGGAATGGGTTAATTCGCATATACGCCGAAAGTCATTCTCTACATTCACAGATCCCTGGCGGGAGTCCTCATACCCATCCAGGAGCAGTGGTGCAGCGGTAAAGCGATGCGCCACTGACCTGGGATGGCAAGTGTTCCCAGCTGTGGGCCATAATTGTACGGCCCAGGTTGCTCTTGCCGAGCGACTAATCATTAATTAAACTGCCACCTGCCACGGTGGGCAGGTTGCGATGACGTCACAAGGAGATGCGGGGTCACAAGGAGATGTGACGTCACAAGGAGATGCCGATATATTGGGCACACATTTTCTCCTGTCCTGGTGTTAGGCTTTTCTGGGCTGAAATGTTTGGGAAATGTCTATTTTCCGCAACTTGTGTAGACGAAAAATACATTGAACAAAGGGACCAAAAAAGTAGTGGCGGTGGTGTTTATATATGTACAGACTTACAGTGGCCTGTCGTCAGGTTCTCCGCCTGGGTCACTTTTTTGTACGAATACATGGTCTGTTCTGAAAGTAGTAGGACTGATTTTTTTAAACAAAATTTATTCAAGTGAATACTACAAACGATTACCATTTTTCAAGGTAGCACCCTTCCGCACCTACACGCTGCTGCCTATGAGTTTTACATTTTTTGTACGCCTCCAGGAACGCCTGGACCGGAATGCTGTTTAGCTGCCTCGTCACGGCCTGTTGAACCACCTCTACCGATCCGTGATGTTTCCCCTCGAGCGTCGATTTTATTCTTGGGAATAGAAAAAAGTCTGGCGGGGCCAAGTCGAGGCTGTAGGGGGGCTGAGGCAGCGTTGCCGCCTTGTGCTGGGCAAAAAATCGGGGTCCTCATTCACTTGATGAAGGAGATCCTACCGGTTGGCCTTTTCCTCCTCTGACAACACTCCCGGCACCAACTTCGCGCACGCTTTCCTCATGGATA
Organism: Amblyomma mixtum; assembly: GCF_055824585.1. NCBI lineage: Eukaryota > Metazoa > Arthropoda > Arachnida > Ixodida > Ixodidae > Amblyomma > Amblyomma mixtum. The sequence goes on from NC_143013.1 coordinate 231,871,204, forward strand.
AGTTTTCTGTCACGATCTCAAAAACTTGTGTTTGAGGAATGCTGAAGTCATCAGCAAATCTCTGATACTCATTTTACGATCACTGTTAAGTAAATGTTTCACTCGCTACACATTTTCGTTGGTCTTGCTGGTCGAAGGGCGTCTGGAGCGGTTGTCTTCCTCCACTCTTTCCTTACCTTCTCAGAAAAGCTTGTGCCACTCAAAAAAACACCTGATCTACCCATGGAAGCGTCACCGTAGGTCTCCTTAATCATGTTGTGATTCTCTTTGCCCGTTTTACTAAGATTTGCTCAAAATTTGATCGCGTATCCTTGATCGAGCAAACGCTCGACTATTCTGCGTGACGAGACGTTTCGACAGGGGTTCACAGTACAAGCGACCTCCTCTCTTCAGCGGCTTAGAGCCTACTGCCGATTTTCCCCAGCATTCCCAATATCCCCCTTCAACGATCCTGCACGCGCAGACCAGCTCTCTTCCGCCCGTTCGCCCAGGAAAAAACCAGTCCTACTACTTTCAGAACAGACCATGTATGTGTCTACAACTGTCCCATAACACTGCAGTGTTCTCTTGAAAACTTCCCAGAGTGTTTTTGTCACTATTCGCTGCTCAGTTCGCGAGCCCTCTGGGTACACGATGCGAGAGACGTCGTCCAACGGAACGCTCATGCCTCTCAGGTTGCACAGGAGTGCAACGTTTTCAGTGTGCCCATTTTTTTTGGTGTCGAGCCTGAGACACCCTTGTGCCATTAAAACTTGTCATCACAGTGGTTAAAAGCCATTCTAAACGTATGAGGTACAAGGAACAAAGATCCTTGTATGAAATCCGAAACGCAATTAAAATTGTAATTACCTAATTCATGCTCGGTATGTCTTCATTCTCTTTAAGCTACCACGCACGTTTACCGCTACCTCACGGCCGCGATATTAGTTTTTGTAAAATTTAGCGCAACAACAGACAAGCCCATGGAAAACGGCACTCACACAGGCGCTATAAAAATAAGCGAACTCCCCAAAAGAGAAGTTTTAATGATGTTAGTGATCCCGGATTTCTGAGCTCGTTTCACCTTTGTTGTATATCGCCTACATGCTGAGGCATCACCGACACGGGGCGACAGTGGCGACATGTTGTAAAGTAGCAGTTCACGAAGTTCACCGCAGCTTATTTTGGAATGTGCGAGGATGCGGGAGATAGAAAGCAGACAAAGGTGAGTGCGTGATGAATACCCGAGCAGCAGAACCTTCCCGTCAGCAGAGTTACGCAATAGCTTCGTATTCCGTACGCAATTCTCCAATCAGACAGATGTCAAAACGCTTGTTCTTCGGGCGGTTGCTAACAGGTTCAGAAAGCGCGTGCTGCCTCTTCCGCCATGCTTTCGCCCGAGGCACACAACGTTATAGCGAGCAAGATGGCGGCGCCCATGAAGTGCTTGTTGGAACTTGGAAGGGACTACACACCCTTCACACCCCGCGTATCGCTTCAATCTTCAGGTACGCGTGGGCCCTTTCACGCCGCGGCGTTGCCACGAAAGGGGGCCGCCACAGTTGCGGCAAGCCCCCGACTTCTGACGGCACCCCGGGCCTCAACGGAGCCGTGGCCCTTCTCGACCTGGACTCCATGCGACGGTCGGCTGTCTACCAGCGCCTCTCCACCCAGGACGGCGTCGATCGGCTGGCCCGCGAGTACGGCTGGCGGGGCGGGTCCCTGGCTGACGGGGACTTCTACACCATGGCCGTCTGCCGGGAACCGGGCCTGCTCCACATGCTGCCCTGTTCGTGGAACCGGCAGGCAAGGAAAGCGCGTCGATTGGTCGGGCACAATATAATGACGACTGTGGACGGGAAGATGTTAGAGCTAGGTGTCAAGGACAAAGACAAACGTGGATGAGAGGGTGGCTGCTATTTTTCACCATTCAAGCGCTGCATACCAGTGCCGTCAATTTCTGGCTAAACACATCTACGATGCGCTGGTGCAGTCAGTTCCCGACGCTATGACGACAGCGCTGTTACTGAAACTAAAATGTTTAACTAATTACACATGCAGCGCCGCGGTGGCTCAGTGGTTATGGCGCTCGGCTGCTGGCCCGAAAGACGCGGGTTCGATCCCGGCCGCGGCGGCTGAATTTCGATGGAGGCGAAATTCTAGAGGCCCGTGTGCTGTGCGATGTCAGTGCACGTTAAAGAGCCCCAGGTGGTCGAAATTTCCGGAGCCCTTCACTACGGCGTCCCTCATAGCCTGAGTCGCTTTGGGACGTTAAACTCTAATAAACCAAACCTAATTATACATGCACGCAGCACATAACAGGCTAGCGCCCGGCGATGGCGGTAAAGGGGTAGGTGTATATTACACCACCAAGGTCAAACATATCGTGACCATGCACAATTAGTAGAACGCTTCGGCTAACAGTAGCAAGTTACCGGCGACGTTATCGAGCCTGTACAGAACTTCACATGAGCAGCTGGCGGCCGACGGCAATGACACACGGTAGTGGCATGCTAAAATATTATGTAATCAAAAATGACACGCTTGGCCTGGGTCAGTTTGTTAACTCACGGCACGCCAATCATTTAAGCCGATATATTCAAGCTAGGATTAAATGCGAAAACATGTCTAGAGAATCCGCCAGACTAAAAAAACGCTTCGGAGGGCGCCCAAATGTAGTATACAACGTGCGCTTTTAATTTTTAAAGGATTTATTTATCACAACCCCCTATCCCGACCAAAAATTGTTTAAATAATACAGAGCTGATATTCCGGAGCAGTAATACGATACTAACGCCCTCCTCAGGACGTAACACTTCTGCAGCTCTGCCAAGCGCCTCTAACTGCTTGGTAAAAGCTACGTGAGAAAAAAAAAAGGACGTTCACGTAACACGACACAAGCTTCAGCATCAGCATGCGGTCCATTTTGTTGGTCGCATAAATTATTGAGGCGAAAGGCTATAATGGCTCATACTCGCGGTGTCCGTCCGTGAGCTGGAGCCTGGAATCGTGCCAACTGCCAACTGTGGCCTCTGCTCGGCGCAGCGACGCAACCTCCTCCCCTCCTTAGCAACCGGTGCGCCGGTGGGGGGCGCAGCTGTGCATAGCAGCCGTGACGTAACACAGTAGCGGTAGAACGAGCGCGCGCGCGTCAGCGGTGGCAGCTGCACCGTCGCTCCTTCGCCATACGTCTCGTTGCAGTCGAGTGAGTGATACGCATGGCTCCGAAGCGGCCCAGAGAGTCCCTTGTTTACTACAAGTACCTTTGGGGAATTCAAAGGGGATATCGGCGAGCACTGTGGCCATTCCACTGGGGAGCCATGTACTATCAGCGTCAAATGAAACGCGAACAAAACACCTGAAACGCGAGCACAAAAAATCAAGCATTAGAGGCTGGAGGTGAAATACAGGCGTGGCCTATTAACATCTCAGAAGAGCGGTCTTTTCGGCTTCGATGGGAAAATCAACTGCTCATGTGTTTTGCCTCCTTAGTATAATATCTGCGAGTTGTGCTGTTCGCGTTTCAAATGGCTTGTTCGCATTTCAATTGGCTTGTTCGCATTTCAATTGACGCTGATAGTACAACATGGTATATGCGGGTTGACCACAAGGCTTTCGCCAAGCACACTTTAGAATTTCCATAGTGTCTAAGGTAATTTTTTATTCAACGGGTGAAATGACCCCCGACAGGTTCCGCCGCAAATGCGCCGTGGTCTCGTTATGACAATATTTTACGCTCTCACGAGTAAATAAATTATGCGCCATACTCGACCACTGCAGCCACTGAAGCTCTATATGTGGATTTTGAATGGCGCAGGTTCCAGCCCGCAACAGGGCGCCCTTCCCGTTTGTAAAGGTGACCGCGCGGGCACCGGCGGATCACTTCGGTGAGGGCCTCTACGACTGGTGCGATGGAGGCACGTACGCGTGCTCCGCTTACTGCCCGGAGAACTAGGCCACGCCGACGTTCCAGCTTCAGTACCATCGGACCTCTGCTTCTTCAAGGCCCCGTGGTTTCCCTCGCGTTCCCAGTGAACTTCGCCTGCGACGACGCCGCTGCCATGGCTTTTTATTTTTCCCTTTTATAATAACCCGCGCCGTTTGTGAACTTTATTTGCAAATTCAAAACGCGCACTACGCGTCTGTATGCACTGAACACGAAAAGGGTTTAATGTTCTGGAATCAAAGTTTGGCCAGTTATTTTATATTTGTTGAGGTAAAAGATACGTTTAGTATAGCGTACTTACCGCGCCCCGCCACTGCGCATGCGCAGATAGCTCAGAGGGCGCCACGGTCCCGTCAACAGCGCGCCCGCCTGCCGCGACGAGACCAAACAGAGCGCGCGCAGTGGCGGGCACGGTACTTGGTAAGCGGTGGAAGTAGCGGTACGCGCTATGCTAAAAATATTTAGAATACGAGGCCCCAAGTTTTGGGGGCTCGGAAGTTGTTTGGGGCGTCGAAGTGCAGGTGAAATAGCAAAAAATTCAGGGGGCACTTTGACTGTCTAAAGTGCGTAGAGGCGAAAGCGTTTTCCGCACCACTTTCGCTGCTTCTGTGGCACTGGTGGCGTCACATGTAATTGAGTACTAATTACTAAGTGATGACAAATCACTAATTAATGGTTAATTAGTGATTAATGTGTGAATACTAATTAACTGCTAATTAAGCTTAAGCTTAAGCTTCGCCTTTAGGAGTGGAACGCGACAGCGTGTTGTAGCGCTGCCAGGGAGTCCACGGAACGCCACCACCCGTTCGGCGCGATGCCTTGCCGTTTCAACGCAACGGTTTTTGAGGAAAGGATATGGCGCAGTAAATCTCTGTCATCACGGTGGACACCTGAACCGCACCGTAGAGGAACAGAGGAAGTGGGAGTGAAAGAAGAAAGACGATGATGGCCCGTAATGAAGGAAATGAAAATTGTATTTGAGGAAAGAAAATTACGCAGTAACTGTCTCACATATCTCGGTGGACACCCGTCAAAATTCAGGGGGGGGGGGGGGGGGGTGCACTTTTTTGACCTAAAGTGTGGTCACTGATGTGTGGTTAAGATGTTAAGCTTCGCCTCTAAGAGTGGAACGCGAGAGCGTCTTGCAACGCTGCCAGGGAGTCTATAGAACGCCATCGCCCATTCGGTTCTACGCCTCGCTCGTCGGTAAATTGGTTTTTGAGGAAAGGAAATGTATTTCTCTCTCATATCTCGGTGGACACCTAAACCTCGCCGGAAGGGAAGGGAGGAGGATGGCAGTGAGCGAAGACACCGTATTCACTAGACGTGCCTTTGTTCATTCCAAACCATCGAGCTGGAATGGCGGAGTGGATAGCATGCTCGTCTCGCACTCCGAAGACCGGGGTTCGATTCCCGAGCTCGACCAATTTCTTACTAGGTTTTATTTATTTATATGGCCTGACTAGAGAAGTTAATTAGGCTAATTGTGTAATTAAGCAATTAACTAAGCTCAGTCCCACTTACTTGGAGCATCACTATATGGTCCCTTCAATTGGTTGCATGGTTACTAGCCAAAGTACAATTGGCCCCGTTTGAAATTGGCGCACTGTGACGTCACGACCGTTTTCGACCAACTGAAAAGCGTGACATTCTCTGTCGACAACTGCTGCTTACAACGATGAGACATTAAAGGCTTTCGCCTTAAAATAGGCAAACTAGCGGCGAGCGCTATTTTACGCCGCTCTGCTACAGCTTTGCGTTCAGGCAGCATGGCGGCGCCCGTCCAAGCGGGGCCTCTCGCTTCACCACCGATTATTCGTCGTCGCTATGCTGTGCCCTGTTATGCCGGGAAACCCGCCCGGATTCCAAATCTGCAGGCCGCAAACTTTCTCCTGCGAACGTCCCTTTGACAAGCCCTGGTGCTGCGCCGCAAGGCAACGCGCCCTAACGCTCCCTTGACAAGCCACGATGCTGCGCCGTAAGTCAGCAGGGTCTTAAGGAGAAGCATCGGCGAGCAGCGTGCCTGGACACGTCGCTGGGTGCCAGACTACGAGGCGCCCGTTTCCCTTTCCTCAGGGCGTCACCGCGCGCGGCAAAATTTGAAGCGGGTGGCCGGCGCGGTCGCTGGTTGGTCCTTTCGGACTGCCGTCGAGTGCTGCCTTTGGATTGGCCAGTTATGAGGGGCCACCGTTCCTGAGGCTATATAAGCCCCACAGCTGCAGCTTGGAGAGAGTGACCGAGTGACCGGCCCACCGTGAGTTGAGTGCTGCTCACGAGTGGAGTCGGGTGGTGTGACGTGCTGGTGTCTCGCTGATCGTCGCTGTGCGAGAACAGTCGCGTTGTGTAGCTCTCGGCCCCCGTGCCGATGTTGAACTATATTATGCCCTGTACATAATGTATAAACCATTTTCTTAGTCTTACCGACGCCTGACTCGGAGTCTTCGCTACCGCTAAGAGAGCTGGCAACGCTCAGTCACGAAACGGGTGGCGAGCGCAACGGGACCACCTCTATGCACAACATTGGTGGCAGCGGTGGGATGCCCAAAGTCACAACATTGGTGGCAGCGGTGGGATGCCCAAAGTCCCAACATTGGATGGCAGCTATGGGATCGAGCGGCATCAGCTACCTCGGCGCGGTGAGTGCCTGAAGTTTTCCTCAAACGCCAGACTTTCTCCGACACAGGTTATAGTAGCTCAGGGAAAGCTTTGGTGTAGCATTGTGTTAACCTTGTGTTTCAAGCCTAGGAAGAGTGTTTTGAAAACCAAGGGATGCTGAAGGGGAAAATAAGGCAGTGTGTGAAATGCTTGCGCGTGGCTAACTAGTAGTGATATAGTAGTGTGCGGCAAGTATTTTCTAAAAGGGCAAACAGCAAGCGCCATTGTGAACGATGGAGGGTTACAAGGTCAAAGAACCTCTCCAAATTTGTGAGGAGTTGGGCATTGATTTGGGCCCAGCAAAAAGAAAGAATGCGATCCTTGAGGTCATGAGAACCGAAAACTTGACGGCTGAGGAAGCCGAAGAGGCCTGGGCTGATGTCATTGAACGGCGTGAGCGGGAGGAAAAGAGGGAAAAGGAACGTCGCGAGGAGAAAAGGGAAGAGGAGAGGCGGGAGCGCCAGGCGCTCAGAGAGCACGAGGTAAGAATGATGGAGCTGGAGCTGCTCGAAACCTCGCCAACGCCTATTCTTGCTTCTACAACGGTTCCCTCTAAAGCCTGGCCCGCATGGAGCGTTTTTTACCCGCGAAATCGCGTCGCGCGCCCAACGCCCGCGCCGGCGTCGACGAATTCACTCCCGCATGGTCAGCAGCCGAGCGGCGCGCGCTACGGGCGACGTTGACAAGATGGCTGCGCCCTGCTCGCCCACTTCGGAATAAATACATGTCACCGCTGGATTCTTCGACGTGATAGCTCGCTCAGATGGTAGCGGTTCGCTTTTACTTCGCACAGCTCGCCCACGCGTAGAGGTATAAGCGATAACTAGCCTTTGTTTTTCAGATAATTTCGCGATTTTCAAGCTCTTAGGCCTAACTGTGTTTACCTCGCAAGAACGACACCTGGTGAAGCAGTTGTCTAGCTTTTATTCACTTGCTACATTTTCATCTATTAGCAGTTTTTCTACTTGGAACGAAAAAAGGCTCGCAATGCACCCATCGTAGTTATCAGCAATTACGGATAAAAAAATTCTTCAACACAGCGTTTATGTGCTTTGGCGTCTTGTCACTAGATGGCGCTACCGTTTACGCGTGCCCCTGATGGACGGCGCGGCCAGCTAAAAGCGACTCCTCCGAGAGACAACACGCTGCTCGGCCGTTTCGGCCGAGAAACCCGAAGCCCAAGCCTCGGTACTATAGTGAACTAGAACTCGGTACCCTCGGTGTGTCAAACGCCCGTGTTTCCGGATAATAACTATGCTTTCCGGGAAGCACGACGCAGTTTTGGTGGTCAAGCTACAGTGCCAGAGAGAGCTCGCAAGCGCGTCTCTCTCGACCGGCGTGGCTCCGCCCAGAGTCACGTGACGCCCGTTCCGGCTCTCATTGGCCCTCTGTCGCTGCCCTCTCCTGGCGTCGGCGCGGCGTCGACGTTTTTATCTGTTTCGACAGAACCCGACGATTTGGCAAAAACGTCCTCTCCGGCGGCAAAAAAACGCTCCGGTGCCGTCGACGCCGACGAATCGCCCGGAAAAACGCTCCATGCGGGCCACGCTTAACGGTCCAAGAATAAGCGACCAACTGCCGCTCATGGTCGTCGGCGAGGATAGGGATAGATACCTCGAGAAATTTGAGCACGTGTGCAAGGGTAATGACATTGAGGCTCTAATCTGCGGCCCAGAGCGTGGCTGTGAGTCACATGACGGTGACGCTGAAGCGCCAAGCCAGAGCGCAGCGTTAGCTGCAAAGTGCGATGCTACAGAGATTACCGCTGCGATCCTGAAAAATGAAGGCGTAGCGCCAAGATGTAGACAACAGGAGAGCGAGCAGCTGTTCTCTGCGGAAATTGAGACAGGTCGCTCTGAGTTCGCGACGGGCAGTGGCGCACCGATAGCGCCAACTGAGAGTTCGATCGTAGGCGAGGAATGTTGCTCAGCGCTGCATCGAGACAAAGATCAGCTTAGTGAAGGTCAAACTCCAGCGTTTTGTGATAGACTGCCGGAAAACGAGCTATTGTGCTCAAAGGAAATAGCACCGAACGGTTCGTCAGGTGAACCGTCGCCTGGCACTGCTAGAAAAGCGCAGGTTTTGTGGCTGCGCGAGCAAAGTCTTGCTCGGGACGAGAGCATGAATTCTTCAAGACCAGATTTTGCTGGTCAGACGAAGGCTGGTAGCTTGAAGGATGAGGGCACCGAAATAACCGGAGAATCGCACAACAGATCCGCTAGAGCAGTTCCCAAAAAGCGGCGGCGTAGAAGAAAAACCAATGTGAATGGTTGCGCTAAAAAGGAAAAAGTGCGGAAGAAGCTTGTACGATCGAGGGCCGGCAATGTGCGTAAGAGCCCGAAATTGTCACCTTGGAGCCCAAGAGTTCGCAGGCGTCGCGTAAAAGGAAAGCCGACTCACCAGGCGCAGCCTAGTCTAAAGCGTACTACGCCGCTGTGGAAGAACCGCAGAGGAATTCCTAGGATTCGGGACGGGCGTGATGGACTCCAGAGAAGGGTGCGCGGTCGCCACACAAAAGAGCGCCACAGTGCACGCGCTAGTCAGAAAGGGAAACGACATGACTGGGACCGAGAAAGGAGGAAGCGCCCCTCTCGCTTTCGGCCTTCCAAGCGCTGCCTAGGATTTGGACGCATGTCGCGGAGAGGCGTGACTAATCAGCCCCTCAGCTTCTGTGAAGCGTCGGCTGGTCGAGCGGCCGTCCGACCCCGACCGCGCAGGGCGCGGTTGAAGTTTGTGGATTCTAAGAATACATCTTTCATGTATTCAGTGTTTGTTTTTTGGTCATTCACTCAGATGTAAAAGGAAAGATGGAGGCAAACCAAAATTTGAGCTTCGGACTTAGAAACGAGCCGTATTGTTTCTCTAGCCTGATGGGCAGAGTGCTTCATGGTTTGGGCGAGTTTGCATTGCCATACCTCGACGATGTTGCCATCTTTTCGGACACTTGGGAAGAACATCTCGAGCACTTGCGAGTCGTATTGTGCAGGTTAAAAGAGGCAGGCCTTACTGTGAAACCAGCTAAATGTCACCTAGGTTACAGTGAAGTGACTTATTTGGGCCATGTAATGGGGCGCGGCCGGCGTAGACCTTCCGACATCAAGGTAGCCGTTATTGTAAACTATCCCCAGCCAACCAGTTTAGCTGGATATTACCAACACTATGTGAGAGACTACTCTGACCTTGCCAGCCCGCTGACAGACGCGCTTCGAAAATCGGAGCCCGTTAAGGTGACGTGGGACTCGAAGGAAGAGAATGCGTTCTAAATGATGAAACAAGCCTTAAACCATAAGCTGGTTCTAACGGCACCAGACTTTCCGAAAGGTTTCATCTTTGAATGTTACGCGAGCGATCGCGGAATGGGAGCGGTGCTATGCCAAGAAGATGCTAGTGGTCATGAACGACCAATTTTGTATTTGAGTTGCAAACTAAGTTGTAGGGAAGAGGCAGAGGAGAGAGAGTGCGCCTGCCTTGTGTGGGCAGTTCAGAAGCTGGCTTGTTGTGTCTCCGGTTCTGAGTTTGTTGTGGAAACGGACCATTTCCCTCTAGCCTGGTTAAGTAACATTTAGTCTAAAAGCGGTCGTTTGCTGAGGTGGAGCATGACCCTCCAGCAGCACAATCTCGTTGTCCGCTATAAGGGAAGGTTGAACGCCTTCTTTCAGTGACCTCGTTACTTACCTTCTCTCGCTTTGCGACAAACTATCATGTTCAAAGGAAGAAAGGGGCAAAAATGAATGACCTCATTTGCTTCCTCAGTAGTGTGTTTTCGGTCCAAATGATTTCAAGGGGACCAATATGATTGTCATTATTATTGCTGATTATTAAGTTCTCCTGCTATTTTGGTGTGTGGATACCTTGCAAAATGGTTGTTTGAACCTTGTGTACCAGATCGTACACATGCCTCTTGTTGCAGCGGGAGAAAAAGTGGGACATCAATTTAGTTAGGTTGATTTGGATTATGGCTTTGTCTGGTGTTTGACGGGAGACAGAGGGCACTTACTCGTTTAGGGTGTTGCCTTTTGCCGGTCGGTTTTGTAGTCTGCAGAACGACCAACCATGACCGGTGGCGAGAAGCAAGGGGATCGGAACGAGAGCAGCGAAGCTGGTCGAGGTGCCTTGGCGACAACGAGGTGAACAGAGCTCCTGGCCTGCGAGCATAGGTCGGCACACTCATTCATGAGTGCACTCATATCGCCTCACTCACACTCACGTCTGTGAGTGTGAGTGAGTGGACGTGAGTGTGAATGCGAGTGAGTGGATGTGAGTGAGGGTGGTCACGAGTGTGAGTGCGAGTGAGTGGCTGTGAGTTTGAGTACACGCGAGTTTTAGTGCGAGTGAGTGGATATGAGTGCCGGTTGTCATGAGTGTGAGTGCGAGTGAGTGGATGTCAGCATGGGTGGCCATAAGTGTGAGTGTGAGTGAGTGGATATGAGTGTAAGTGGAGATGAGTGTGAGTGCGAGTGAGTGGATGTAAGCGTGAGTAGAGGTGAGTAGTTAGTGGACATGTTTGATGAGTGGCTGTGGGTGGACATGAGTGGCAATGAGTGGTTGTGAGTGGTTGTGAGTGGCAATGAGTGGCTGTGAGTGGACATGAGTGGCAATCAGTGGTTGTGAGTGGCAATGAGCGGATGTGAGTGGTAGGTGGACGCGACAGCGAAGTCTGCCGCGTATGTTTCGCGACCATGATACCCGCTTAGCTATTTTCATGTTGTTGAGAGCTGAGGGAAACAAATATTGACTACTGAGGGCGCTCGAGGCAGCATAAGGCATCATGCTCGTGTCTTTGGGCAACCGAAGCAGAGGATTCCGCTGGCACAGGAACGGCAATATTTCGTTGCATTTGTAGTTCACCATTGGCACGAGCGCAGACCCTTCGCGGATGCAATGTGCCGCTACAAGTTTTGTGAGATCCTTTATCGAATTTCGCATTGCCAGTCCTGAAAATATAGACAGGTGTATCTTGCCACGCTCCCCGCACGGCTCGATCTCATATACACACAAGTTACGATGCTTACTGCTGAAACAACGACTGTCCGCTTCTTGGCAATAACTACCGTAAGATGGCATCTCGAGTGCTGCAAAGGACTCTTAGGTTTTTTTTTTGTGTGTGTGCCCAGGTGTGTGCATTGCAGAGCTTTGCTCTGGCCGTAATTTGTTGATTGGGCCGGACCCACGCGAAAACCTGACCTACTTGGCGCCGAAGCTTTGTCACTGGGGGAGTCAAATTGAAATGAGCTTGTGAAATGCGATTTTGTTCATTTTTCGTGTTTTCAGTGAAGTCAGTGGATTAGCTTCTCTTAGCACACATCGATTTCCACAATCCTACCAACACTGATATCTGGACAGCATGAGTTATCCTTTGAACTGGATACTACGATTTCCTCTGAGACCTTCTGGATAACGCTTTTTCCCACTAAGGTCTTTTAGTTTCAGAAGGGCGCGCGCAACAAAATGGCTCACAAGTTACCTGCCTACGCATTCTTCCGCGAACGACGTTAAAGAATAATCAGGTGAAATGTAAGCGCCCCCTATCACCACGCGGATGCGCAGGTGGTCTCCGCACGCACTAGCCTCAAAAACATTGTGCTGGTTTGTAAAACCTCCTTCAGACAGGGATTTTGTGCAATGCAGAAAACGTTCTGCACGGCAGAGATGTCCACAGATCGGTCACACATAGTAGCTTATGAGGTTTTGTAAATGTATTGCTAATGACAACTCCCCTTAGCATCGTTATTACGCGGGGAAATCCTCTACTTGCGGCCCATTCCAGCCATTTTGCTTTGCGTGAGGAAATCACTCGATCGTTTCAAAAACACGCTCCATTTTCCACGCCGCGAAAAGTATTCATAGTTGTCATTTGACTCCAATGTGCCCATGCAGAGTCACGGAACGTCGTCGTCAAGCAAGACCAAACATTGGTTATTAGACACCATCCAATACTATCGTTAAGACAAATTCATTATTTTTACTTAGACACCGTCATAGGCGCGCACAAGAAAGGGAGGTGCGCCCCCCCCCCCCCCCCCTCAGTCGTCTAATTCCCCTAATCGCCAAGTCTGCCTCATACAATTACTTGTCGGACCTGTTCCGGCACAATTTACAGTGCAGTGCTATGTCCAATCAGGTTTTTTAGTGGCCGAAGACCCATGATGTTGTGTTCAAGAACTGTTTACTGGCCGGGTCATTTTGAAGAAAGCTTTTCAGGTTCTTTTTTGCTGTGACAGCGAAAAAAAAAACATATCTGTCACAGTTGCTGGGGTTTAGAGAGAATGGAAATTCTCTGGAAGCGGGATGTTACATTGATACTTCAGCGACGCAGTGACATGCCTTCCTCTGCCGGTACTCACGTGGTGAACAAGGGAGCCGAAAGCCTCAGTGTGCTTGCGAACGTTTCAACAAGAGGGCTGTCTTAGTCAGGATGAAGACAAGACCTCTTGCGGAAACTCTGGCAAGCACCCTTAGCCTTTCGCCTCCCTTCGTTCACATTTTGAGCGTGACGGAACCAGCGGTTTATTCTCTCTATACCATGTATTCCTCTGCCGATGTTACAGATTAAAATAAAAACTACTGCTGAATAATATCTTGTATATTTTGAAATTACACCGCATGGAAACAAATGTTCTATAATCATTCCTCACCTGTGCGCTCCGTTCTGGCCGTAAGGGCCTAGGAGAGAAGGTTGGGGGTGGGGGTGGGGGCACTGCGCTGAAACATGGCTCATTTTCATGGAGAACCCTGCGCACGCGTATGGACACCGCTCAAAAACTTCTCTAAGCATCTTAGCTGACGCTGAACTGGCACTCATCCTCTCAGCAGCAAGCCCGGAAGCGCACGTGCGTACCATTCAGTGGATGGAATATGCGTGATCAGGGACCACTTTCATCGAGCAGTGAAGCTGTGAAGATTGGCCAAATAGCCCGACAAAGCCTGGGCCGCTCAGCACCCCATCTTTGAGACACAGGCTATGCTAGGGGAGCCATGAGGGCAGTCGGCTGCGCCAGTAAATCTCTCAACCCCTCTGTTGTTAGCAAACAAGGAAAGAGTGAGTGAACGTGAATGAGAGTGAGCGGACATGAGTGTGAGTGGTTGTGAGTGCGAGTGGTCATGAGTGCGAGTGGTCATGAGTGCGAGTGTGAGTGAGTGGTTGTGAGTGTGAGTGGACATGAGTGCAAGTGTGAGTGGTTGTGAGTGTGAGTGGACATGAGTGCGAGTGCGAGTGAGTGGCTGTGAGTGTAAGTGGACATGAGTGCAAGTGTGAGTGAGTGGTTGTGGGTGCGAGTAGTCATGAGTGTGAATGCGAGTGAGTGGTTGTGAGTGCGAGTAGTCATGAGTGTGAATGCGAGTGAGTGGTTGTGAGTGCGAGTGGTCATGAGTGGGAATGTGAGTGAGTGGTTGCGAGTGTGAGTGGACATGAGTGTGTGTGTGTGAGTGAGTGGTTGCGAGTGTGAGTGGACATGAGTGTGTGTGTGAATAAGTGGATGTGAACGCGAGTGGCCGTGAGTGTGAGTGTGATTGAGCCACCTCTATTGGTGCCGAGGTATGCCTGCGAGTGGGACCTGGTGCTCGTGAAGTTACCAGGACGTGAACTTGGAAGAGCCTGAGAAGAGGCGCGCCAGGCATCCGAGCCACGTGGAAGCAGCTCGTCTTCCCGGCGCCTTATCTGATGGCGGGGGTGCTGTTATGCCGGGAAACCCGCCCGGATTCCAAATCTGCAGGCCGCAAACTTTCTCCTGCGAACGTCCCTTTGACAAGCCCTGGTGCTGCGCCGCAAGGCAACGCGCCCTAACGCTCCCTTGACAAGCCACGATGCTGCGCCGTAAGTCAGCAGGGTCTTAGCCGAGCAGCGTGCCTGGACACGTCGCTGGGTGCCAGACTACGAGGCGCCCGTTTCCCTTTCCTCAGGGCGTCACCGCGCGCGGCAAAATTTGAAGCGGGTGGCCGGCGCGGTCGCTGGTTGGTCCTTTCGGACTGCCGTCGAGTGCTGCCTTTGGATTGGCCAGTTATGAGGGGCCACCGTTCCTGAGGCTATATAAGACAAGCGTTTGCGGGACGGCAGGCTGGAAACGCTGATTGGTCAAAAAAATATGACGTCATACGCGTGACGTCATAGGTCACGTGATATTTAATGACGTCATGTCCGGTTGGGGACAGGCATGTTTTCCCTAGATTTTCCCCCGCCACCGCTCGTCAGCGGACGGGGCTGCTCGCGAGGAGCCGAGAGGCGAGGAGGCAGCGTGCACTGCAGCGTTGCCTCCTCGGCGTGTCCCCGTCATGTCTTTCGACCCGCCGCGGTGGCTCAGTGGCTATGGCGCTCGGCCGCTGATCCGAAAGACGCGGGTTCGATCCCGGTCGGGGTGGTCGAATTTCGATGGAGGCTAAATTCTAGAGGCCCGTGTACTGTGCGATGTCAGTGCACGTTAAAGAACCCCAGGTGGTCGAAATTTCCGAACCCCTTTCACTACGGCGTCCCTCATAGCCTGACTCGTTTTGCGACGTTAAAACCCCAATAAACCATAAACCCATGTTCTTCAGTGCGCGCGCGAGATTAAAAAGCGCACCTGTCGCGCTCCGCTGTCACACTGCATGCCTGCTTCCGTGCATTTCTTGCGGACTCCTTTCAGTCATACTTAGCTATACTTTGACCAAAAGGCTTCTTAAACAGTTATTTCAAGTTTTATTGCTATGTATAAAGAATATGTTTGTAGCAGGTGCGTGAGCCCGAACAAAAGAAAACTGTTTTTATTCCCCTTCAGTATTCCTGCTTATCGAGACTTGAGTATTTATATGTTGCAGTACATCTTTTTTCAGGCATCACAACTGATGTTTCGATGTGTTTGGTAATTGACTTCATTGTAGCTTCATACTTGCACCATTTAAACTCTGCACATAGCTCTTTTTTCACAAAAGGAAATGTGATTAGGTTTCTGAATAGAGCTGTGCACGGGCCGCAATTTCGAACCCGCGCCCGGCCCGGGACTTAACCTACCGACAGGAAGCCCGGCCCGACACTGAAGGACCCTGAGCACGCTCGTGCTCGGCCCGACCTGCAAAGCGGCGACGACACAAAAAGAGAATTTCAGGAAAATGAGTTTATTTCAATGACATTCAAATTTTGACCTCGCATTCCAGATCACAGTTTGGGATTATACACAAGACACAACGCATAAAGGTATAGATTTATCACTCTAAATATGCAAGTTGTTCATTGATGATGGCTTGATCGAAACAAGAGCGGCGCTCTTTCATTACGAATCCTGCGGCGCTGAAATTTTTCTCGCTGCTTGAATTGGTGGCCGCAACGGCTAATACTTCCATAGCAAGAGAAACGCTTGAAGTATGAAGGGGAATGACAGACGTGGTGTCGTAAGCCATGGATGGCGTGCCACAACAGGAAGACTTTTTGACTTGTTAGAGGATAAGCGAGCAAATAAGCGACAGGGCGGCGCTATACTGCGAATGCCGATGTGGCCGCGACGTCCCTGCTTGTACTATTCACGGGAAGGGGTGCTGTGTTCACTTTGCTGACAAGCGATTACGGCGAAACGCAGCACTGCGCCAGAATAGTACAAGCTGAGCCGTAGTGGAGGCGCCAGTGACATTCTTCTAATGCTTTTCATGTGGTGCCCCCCCCCCCCCTCCTTCGCTCTCGCCCGCGACTATTGTCCGTCTCCCCGGCCGGAACCTGCCGGGTAGGCGGACAAGAGAGAAGGCTGCCGGCTCTGCGGTGCGCTGCGAGTGGCGAGTGGAAGAATTTAACCTTTTCCCGATGTGCTGCTGCAGCGCTACTCCGTGACCCCGCGACCTCGCGTGCGCCGTACGCAGCCCTGCCTCCGCTTCCCAGAACCATCCTTTCTTCTTACAAGGCGCCCAAAACTGGTTGCTTTGCCCCAACGTTGGTACTTGCTAGAACGAAAAATGCGTTTCTAGCCCCAGCTAGCTTTTTTTTTTTTTTTAGCGTTTGTACTATCTTCCCGTCCTTGTACATGCCCTCCTGGATGGTCTAGACACAAATCACTTCCTGCTGTGCATGCAAGACGCCCAGCGCACCACAGCCATATTCGCACTTCCACATATATGATACATATGCTTTGCCCAACTTAGAGCCTTGGGCGTTTGGTTGTGAGTAACACCGTATGGCGCGTAATGCATTCCCATCAGGCAGAATTAAAATATGAGAAAATTCATCGCAAGATATATTTCCTTGTATTCTCCAAGTAAATTACTTCTATACTAACTCCTCCCTTCTGAAGTGACCAAAAGATAAAACAACTCAGCGTGTAAAAAAGGTGAATGCAAAAATACACTACTTTTGTGCAAAATTCACAGGAAGTGCACTTAAATTGCCACAAGTGCATGGCCAATTAAGGAAAAAAAAAACAAGGGCAAAGGACGGAGACGCACAACAGGAACACAGGACGACGCTGTGTTCTGTGTTCCTGTATTCTGTGTTCCGAGTTCTGTGTCCCCGTCTTTTGCGCTGGTTTTCTTTCTACAATCGTGAACCAATTAACTCGCCCAGCTCTCCACTCTACTGGACCAATAAGGCATCAAGCTTCACAGTGCATTAGTGTTATATCTTACGCTACATATTTTCGAATTGTTTTTGCTCGGCATACACGTCTTTCATTTGCTTAGGAAGAAAGCAGCGCAGTCAAGAAAGTTACTCCCTCCTGCCAGCGAAAATTAAAAAAATGCGGTTTTTTCAGCGCCAGTATAAAATCTTTGCATGCTGACGGCATGTTGAAATTTTCGTTAATGCACCGTAATAATTATCTCATGAAGCCCCAGCTCTTGTGGCCCAGGACGAAGAGTACGATGATTTATGGCAATATTTGAGGTGCATTTATGAGCCAAGTTCTTAATGCTCTAACGTTCTCCTAAGCAAATAAAACTGAAAATTGTGACAATTTTGATAATGCTTTATGGAGCTAACACTACCAGGACGTGGTAAATAAACAAAAAATAAATTCTTTGATAAAGGCCTGTACGCTGCACTTGTGCTGCTCATTTCTTTCATGCTGTCCATTTTCTCAGTGCAGTGTCTTCTTTGATATGCATATTTCTGGCTCATTACATACTTTGCTTCGGTTCACAATTCTTCTTTTAGCTATATTTCATCCACTTTCCTGCCATAATCTCTATTCAAACGTAATTTGTGTAATTTTGCTTTGTCCGGGCTCCTGCAATGTTCTTTTTATTTTTATTTTATTTAGAACATACTGCAGGCCTACAGTAGGCCCAAGCAGGAGGGGCGAATACATAATATATGCAAAAAAGAACAGGTTTAGCAAAATTGAAAAATGTTAAATACAAGTTGTAACACAAAATACAGCAATAAATACAAGGCTCAGATGCAAAAGTATATATGAATGATGTGAAGACCTGTTTCAAGCTGTTGCACTATAATTCAGTCTAACCTCCTCGATCACGATCACCTAAGCCTTTCCTTATCTGTTGCCATACTTTTTTATGGAAACACTTAAAAACAAAGCACCATGATCTATTTCAGTATTGTTTTATTTGCCGATCTAATTTTTTCGAAGATAACATGGGATACCAACTCCCCTTTAATGTCCCCGTTCTCGTCTCGAAGTCGCGAATTTTTAGATGTGCGCTCAGTATTCTCGTTAGTGCATTTGTGCTCACAAGGGACTATAACAGCCAACGCGGCTAATACGCTAGATTTAATCCTGACAAATCGATCTGACATAGTCTCACCTATTACATACCTGCCAGGCATCAGCGACCACTTGCTAATGCACTATGACATTAATCTAGCCACTCCGAACACTAACAAAAAGAAAAAAAATAATAATACGAGACTACAATGGAGCAAATTTTCAGGCGATAAATAATGAACTATTTTTTTTTATCGATGCTTTCCCATAGCTTTGGTGTCCGCAGCATTCAAACCAACTGGAGCATGTTCACAGCTATAATCACCCAACTCACAGAACAATACACTCCTGAACGCACTGCTACCACCCACTCAATAGCTCCCTAATGTAATAATCACATTAAACGTTTATCTAACAAAAAGAAAGCCTCTACCGCATCGCAAAGTTCTCGCCAACTAGTGAGCGATCGGACTTCGTATTCAGCGGCTTCCAACATGTATGTTCAGGCGCTCAAAAGCGCTAAAAGCACTTCCACTCACATGTAACCACCAATGTCAAAAATTCTGGCGGGTCATTAATCCTTCCACCGACGATAGTTTTGCGTTATCTGACCCGTTAGGCGACCTCATCCCTTCCGACGTTCGCGTCACGATTATTAACCGCGTAATCACTGACAACTTTACACCCATATCTGATGTATACATATGCCTACAACTCACCACTTCAACTATGTTTTCATGCCACCTATAACTGTTGCTCCTACTGGTGTGAATAAGCTTATTGATGGACTCAGTGTTCATTCCGCTCCGGGTTATGACTGCGTTACTTAAAAAGCACTGCAGCTTATTCGCCCATTATACTAACCAAACTTTTCCAGCATTGACCAGTCAACGCTGCTACTGAGTGGAAGATCGGAAAGGTGGTTACAGTCTACAAATCCGGCAGCAAAGCATCCCCTATTAATTATCGTCCCATATCCCTTACAAAATACTTGACCCAAAATGTTCAAACATACAATATTCACCAACCTTGTTAACTTCCTTTCATTGAACAACTTTTTATGTCAGCGCAACATTGTTTTCGAAAACTTTACTCTTGCGAAACACAGTTAATATAGTTTACACATGCATTGCACTGTATTCTAGACCTATCATCACTAACTGGCTGTATATTTCTGAATTTTTCAAAGGCTTTCGACGATGTATGTCACAACCTTTTGGCTCACAAACTAAAACATCTTAATATTGACTGTAACTTATTGAAATGGATTGAATGTCTACTTAATCGCTCACAATTAGTTATTGCTTACGGTTATAACACCTGTTTTACAGAGGTGTCTTCCGGAGTTCCACAAGGTTCAGTTCTTGGACCCTAGCTACTGTTCCTGATCTAACATTAATGATCCCCGCTCTCTTATGGATTCTCATATTCACCTATTCGCTGATGTTTGCGTCATTTTTAGAGAAATAACCAACACTAACAACCTTACATTACTTCAGTCAGTGGCGGTCACAGAGAGTGGTTTTAGGGGGAGCGGACAGACTGCTGTATATAAAAAAAGAAAAAATAGAAACAACGATTTTTCATTTTATTTGCACAAAAATTTTTTTGCGCTTTGTTATTGAAAAATAAATGGCGAAAGGTATAGACGTTATACCATTACTCAATCTTTGAATGTTAACGCTTACGCGAGCAATATTCATTTCGATACCAGGCGAAACGAGTCGACGTCTGAGATAATTGCCACGACATGTCCACTAAGGTCAAAGCACCTGCCCGGACATTTCACCAGTGGGGTTAGCGGCCTTCATTTATCAGTTCTGGGAAGTGGCTTAATTTGTTCTGCCCTCAGTCCCCAAGGCGGCTGGTCGGCGCTCCTTGTCAAGCCAGAAAGGGATGGTCCCCTCGCTTGCGTCGCTGTGTCCCTGGTGGGATAAAGACATGAATGGGTGGCTCCCCCCCCCCTCCCGCCGACGAGGTTGTTGGCCACCGCAACCGCAGGTAAATGGCACCGCCGTCGCCGCCGCGCCGGCGGCATGGCAAGACAACGGTGGCGGGAACTTGATTACTTTTGTATTTTGTAAATAGTGTACAAAGCTCTCCCCTGTCCTTTCTTGCTGTCGCTCCCCTCTATACTTCTCCTTACTATCCTCTCCCTTTCCCTGTCGTTTCCGCCGGCTGCAGCTCGGGTGCTTAAGATATTAGATAGCAATTGCCGCAGCCGGCAACACTCTTTTGCTTCCTTTTTTTTTAAAAAATAAACCACTACCGCCAAGGCAGGAACACGATACCTATCAACGTGTAGAACGTGGAATTGTGTGAAATAAGACAGCCGCTAACAAGGTGAACGTACAAAGCAGGGGACTACTTGACGAGACCGCCACTGACTTCAGTGCGAAGAATGGTGAATGCAGCTATATATGAACAAATGCAAAGTCATGCGTGTATCTAGAAAAACTTCCGTCCCACCTCACTACTACATCGATAACATTTCGTTGGAATCAGCCTCATCATATAAGTGCATCGGCGTCCACATTACTTATTATCTTAACTGGTCTCTTCATACCGAGAACATAATTGAAAATGCTAATCGCATGCTTTGCTACTTACGTCGCAACTTCTTTAACGTTCCTTCCAATTTGAAACTACTGCTTTATCAAACACTAATACGATAAAAACTCGAGCATGCAACACGTGTATGGCACCCTGCTCATGACTTCATTAATGATCTTGAGCTGGTGCAAAATAACTCTGTGCGTTTAATCCTTGTTAACTACAACCGCACAGCTATGAAGTCTAATATCTGCCTCCCATAACTGACATCGCGTAGAAAAGTGTTTCGTATCACCCTGTTCCACAAGCTGTACCATCATCCCGCTCTTCGTGATCACCTCATCCCCCGTACAATTTCTGTATCCCGCCGCATTGATCATGATCACAAAGTTGGAAGTATGTCATGCAACAGAAAATGCTGCTCGCAGTCATTCCTGCCGCGAACCTCATGCGACTGGAACCACCTTACCGCAGAAGTTGCCGGCACTGAAAATTACGAGCAGTTCCGCGTAGCACTAGCTAACATTGTATATTCAGGCGCTGTTTAATGTTCATGTAATCAACTGTATTTTTCTCTCAGTTTTAGTATATTTACCATTCCCCCTGTGTAATGCCACTAGCCCGTTGTGCTCTAAGCGGTGCGGGCCGGGCTCTATTATTTTACTTTCCTTTTAGACAAGCCCACCCTAACATCTGTGTAATGCCACTGGCCTTGAGGGGTAAATAAATAAATAAACAAACAGAGTAATATGCAAGCCTCTCACACAACATTCACTAATATTTCTTTCTTTCTGTAATAACAATTTGTAGACAGCCTAAAGGCTCATATTTCACTGACGTGAAGGTTCATTTTTCAGTCACAGTTCCATACTGTAGAGCGCAGGATAGCGCTTGTGCTGCATAGTTATTCTTCTGTGTGTGTCATTGTAGGCGCTATTGTTTGTTTTCTCAAGTACTATGCACCGTGTATCCCAAACTGAAGTTCTTCTATATCTTCTTTGATATTAGCAGTTGCAAATTCAAGCCTTCTGCAGGATTTGAAGGAGGCCCAAGGAGACGAGGACTAATTTTATGCATATGCAAATGTAAACAGCTAATCTATCTGTACTATTGTAACTTGCATTCTTTTTTGCTTTATGTGCTGTTCTTATATTTCGTGCCATAATGCTGAATGTCGTGATTTTTGTATGTATTATAGTGTAAATTGAACTGTATGTCTGCTGTCAAAGTGTTTTCTTTTTCTTTACTGTAATGCGCGATTGTAATGTTTATCTCTTATATTGTTTGGTGTACTTTCCATGTTCTTTTAAAGTACCAACTTGTTTTTCCTACGTTCAAAACTGTCATCTAATGGTCCCCTGGGCCTTGTCAAGCTGTGTGCACAGCTTTTAGCCCAGGGTGACCAGCGAGATTTTTCTGGTAAATAAAGTGCATTGACTGATTTATTAATTCATTGATATGCAACTTACAAATGATTGGAAATGAGGGGAACATGTGCACAGGGCGGAAAGCGCGTGGTCTGCCAGGAAACACTGAGGTGGCCCCGAGAAGGGCCTTTAGTAAGGACGACATCCGTTTTGTGCCTCTTCACTAAGCAGCGACGACACGGCGTGCGCAGTCCTCGTTTTGCACGAGCTGTCGAAGCAATCCTTGGTAAAAAAACACGAGGGAACAAAGTCGTGCTGTGTATGCAGATGCGATCGCCTCGTGGTTCCATTCACGGCGAACAACCATCCGGCAAGCCTGGCTCTTTCGACGGATTCAGGAAACGACTGAAAAGAACAAAAGTAAGGAGCGAAGAAAGGTGCACTGCTTACAGGTTAGAACACAAAAACAAAGCTAGGCGCTGCACTCGGTTAACCCATTCAACGAGGCGTGGCGTGAGCTTTAAATCCGATTTCGACAAGGCGTGAGAAGTCGCTAAAGAAGCAAAGGCACACTGCACTGAATGAATGATATAGATAGACTAAGCGCAAGTCATAACTTCTCTAAAGCCACACTGCACTCGTTTAACCCTGCAACGAGGCCTAGCGCGGGTTCTGATGTCTGGCGCCGATTTCGACAAAGAGAGGGAACACGGCCGCGAGATTGATGCCCGCAATCTTCCAGGAAGCAATGAAGCGGCCCTGAAAAGGGCCGTTTGGAGCAGCTCTTCAACGTCAACCTACAGCGGCGTGGCGGCGAGCAGTAGGCCCAGCGTCCGCGGCGAACAATGACATCGGCTTCCGAGAAGCATATCCAGGGAACGACGCTGCAAAAAAAAAAAAAAAAGTTTCGTTACAAGCACCGCAATTTGGTGAGTCCTCAATGCACGAGAAAACTTGCGACAATGTAGTTCAGTCCTTACCTCAGGGTTGAGAATGCGCACCCCCGACAAGCGCGTCAGCGTAGCTGTCAAACGGCGGTCCTCAAAGCGCGCCTGATGCGGATCCTTGTAGTGCCGCGGCAAAAACTTTAAATACGAGCACGACACTAGCCACGTGCTCCTGGGGAAACGGCGAAAGCCGCAAGCAAAAACTGCACAGAAATTTCAGCTGGCTGTCGCCGCCGAGCGCACCACGCACGAACGCCATAGCTGCACACGCCTCGAAACGAGCGCGCCGAGGATCACGAAACGAATGCGGCATGCCCGCTCACCACGCACGCGCGGCGCGGCGGGTGCACCTAGCGATTCCCCAGGCGCTCTAGGGAGAGGTCGAGAAAGGCGCGCTGACGCCACGTCCGGTTGAGAACGAGGGCGAAGTCAAAAAACGTCACGGAGAAGCGCATCCCATCGACCAATCAGCGTTTCCAGCCTGCCGTCCCGCAAACGCTTCTTATATAAGCCCCACAGCTGCAGCTTGGAGAGAGTGACCGAGTGACCGGCCCACCGTGAGTCGAGTGCTGCTCACGAGTGGAGTCGGGTGGTGTGACGTGCTGGTGTCTCGCTGATTGTCGCTGTGCGAGAACAGTCGCGTTGTGTAGCTCTCGGCCCCCGTGCCGATGTTGAACTATATTATGCCCTGTACATAATGTATAAACCATTTTCTTAGTCTTACCGACGCCTGACTCGGAGTCTTCGCTACCGCTAAAAGAGCTGGCAACGCTCAGTCACGAAACGGGTGGCGAGCGCAACGGGACCACCTCTATGGCACAACATTGGTGGCAGCGGTGGGATGCCCAAAGTCACAACAGCCCCAAGTTCACGGCAAACTAAAGGCGCACGAAGCTTTCGCTTTGTCTGAGCTTGCCTGAACCACAAAATTTTAGCGACAAAACGCCCCAGATTTTCAGATTGCTTCCGTGTTTACAGAGGTGTTAGGCTCAAGGGCGTCCGCAGAATTTTTTGCAGGGGGGGGCCCCATTGGTTTTTGGCGCCGGAGGGGGGGGGGGTATGTTCGTAGCAAAAAGGCACTATTTGCGGACTATATTTATTTATTTATATATAAATAAAAAATAAGTTAAATACACACATGAAAGAAAAATTACAAACAGCAAATTAAAGCGTGGCTAGGAGAGATACATTGGAGTTTATCAACGAAGAAACAATCAAAATTAATAAAAATGCAAAAAGATACTGCCACTTCGTGGAGAAGAGTGCTCAGTCTTGCTGCATACGGGTTCAAGACTCACCCGGATTGATGACCAGCACACAGCACAGTATGGTCACAAACACGCAACTACAGTCACTCAGTCAGTCTTCCTTGAACAGCAACTCTAGGCGCCTCGGATTTTTCTGGGCGAATTGCGTGATTACGCGGGTGATAAATTCATTTCTGTGCTTCATTACACGCTCTCGGTGCGCACTCATCATACACATTGATTGGAAAAACGGTTGAACGCGTACGTTGAAAACAAAAGATGACTATATATACAACGAAAACTTATTTACAAGATAAATGCACGCTCACAGCTTCATACACCTCGCTCCATCTTGCTCGCGCATCCGCACAGTCGAGCAACCGCACACACACTGCTCGCCGCTCGTCGTTTTCTCGTCCGCTGTCTTGGTTGTTTTCAGCTTCGTTGACAACCGGCCACTAAAAACACCGAAGCACAAACACAGCGGCGCGCACACGTGCAAGGGCTTACTTCCGCGCGACTTCCGAGGGGAAGGGATACTCGCCACTCCGGTCGGAAAATTTGTTTTGTGTGTTCTTATGGTGTTCAGAGCCCCAAAACGACTCAGGCTATGAGGGACGGAGTTGTACAGAGTTTCGTATAATGTCGACCATCTGGGTCTCTTTCCCATGCACTGACATCGCACAGTACATGAGCGCTGTTGTGATTTGAGACCCAGCCAGAGGTGACAGGCGAGCCAGGCAGGCGCCATCGGGCTGCGTTGACCAAAGGCGCTGGTTTTCGGAGAAGACGCAAGGAACGCTGGTGTGGGGGCGCCTCTAGAGACTGCGTCGCCGTGAACAAAAGCAGCTAATCCCCTTTGCCGAAGATTCTGAAAGCGGCGCTTCTACCGAACTGCGCTCTCCCGTGGATCGGAGGAGACAGCGAGCGGCGGCGCCCACTCATCGCCCGCTTGCCCCTGAGCAGCCCGACAAAGCGGGGTGGACACGGCTGATTTGTCCTTCCCTCCTGAAGAATTCATCGGTGGCCGGCGTAACGAAGGCGAAAACAAGATGCCCTGTGCACTGTCTGCCTCCGTGTCGCTATCTGTCTAGAGATCAAAGAAACAGACACCCATCTCAAGGCGGCTCGAAACACATGCTCGTCGGTGCCGCTGTATGTCTGCAACAGGTCGCCCTTCAACAGAGCTAACGATGGTGTGGTTTGAAAACGGCGTAAAGACGCGTGCCCGGATGCGGCATTTCGCAGATGTGACCCAAAGCGTGGAAGCGGGGCTGCTTTTACCCTTTGGCTGAGCGCACCACCGCCCCTGGCGTGCGGCCATCACTCACGGTTCGAGTGAGTGATTTTCCAGGGGGGTGCAGCCCTTGCCCCCCCCTCCGGACGCCCATGGTTAGGCTTAGCTATTACACGTCGTTTGACGTCAGAAAGCGCGCGAGGTCCAAACAGGCGTGCGCACCAACGCGGTTCTAGGTTGAGGCAACAAGTCAGCTGCCGTCGAAGCGGGGTCTCTCGCTTCACCGCCGATTCGTTGTCGCCGCTAATCTGTGTATTAAGTTCACGGCAAACGAAAGGCCTGATGCTTGGGCGAGTTGGTATGCCATGTTCACGAAGAACAGCGCGAAAAGACAGGGACTAAAGGATACTCATAGACAAGGACTGTCTGTGTGTATCTTCCTTCAGTCCTTGTATTTTCGCGCTGTTCTTAAACGAAAGGCGCAAGAAGCTTTCGCCCTGTCTGAAGATGCCCGCACCCCATAATTTAGGGATGAAATGCGCCAAATTTTCAAGTTGCTTAGAGCTGCTAGGCTTAACGAGTACGCATTGCTTGGTCGCCATAGGCCTCTTGCGCTGGAGTTTGAGGTAACGTGGCGGCGCCTGGTGGCAGCAAGGAAAAGCTGGCTGGGTAGTACCAGGTTGGATAGTAGTCAGCCCTGGCTGTGGCGGCGCACCATTATAGCCTGCGTTTTGCGTCGATTCGCACGTTTTTCTGCACTGTTTTCAGTGCGACAAGGCTCGTTACTTGTGACCAACCACGCCGCGGCCTGGCCGTGGCTTAGTTTTTCGAAAACCGACGCTCCGTGTGCCTTAGGACGAAATGCAGGCAGCAGAAGGAATCTGCGACGCCGATCCGCCCGAGAGACCTCGCTCAGTCTCGAAAAAGCATCACCGTCGTTACTGCTGCGTCGTGGGCTGCCACAAGCAAGAAGGTCTGAATCCCAATATCAAATTCCACCGTTTTTCTTCAAGGTCTCACGAAGCGGAGCGCCGGGCGCGCTGGATAGCTGCAGTTCGACGCACTGAGTAAGCGAACCTTCGCGTTGTGCTGGCTGCTTCGCCTGCCTTGACGTTTGTTTGGTTATCCGCGTTGCTGAAATTCGTTCTTTTTGCACATGCAGTCCGGACGGCAAACCGTGGGATGCAGTGCCGAACACCAGGATATGCCGTCGCCACTGTGTGGGTAACGAGCAAAACAATGCTAGTCATCCCTCATATGTACCTACAATCTTCCCCGCGGTCTACAGCCGGCCTCATCCTCCTTGTGTTCGTCTTCTTCTGGCGCTTACCTCTCTCAAAAAATGTATATTTAGCGAGCAGCCGCAAATGCAGGCGTAGAATGAGAATTTATGCATTCTACAACACAGCTTGTCTAGTACATCCCTACATAGGCAGTTGGACCAAGCAAGCAGCAAAGCAGCAAAAAGTGTACCATGACAATCACCAAACAGTAGGGAATGCGCAACAGAGCAAGCAGCAAAAGGTGAGAAACGAACAGCATAATTAAGAGATCATATCAAGGGAATGCACAACACATCAAAGAGCACGAAAAAAAATGCATGGTATTATTCATATGTCATGTCAACATCTCGCTACAGATAATCACTATTAAGGCAAATCGGCATATCAGCAGGCAGGGCTGGTGGTTCACGACAAGAGACCCGGCCACTGAGACAATTGACAATTCGACCGGTGCAACGTGGTGAGGTGGCCAGGTGCGTGCAAATGACCACAAATGGGCGGGTTGATTAGGTGCGAATTCGCTGCGCACTACGAGCAGCCCAGCGTCGAGAGTGAAATGTGCACATTGTCGACATCAAACCAGCACGTACGCGCCAGCGCGGCATCACTGATAACAGCGAACGTGTTCGAGCGATGTCGTTTTGAGGATGAAAAGCTACATCAAGAAAACGACATCAAGCGCGCAGCGCACGAGCTCGCGCTGCAGCGTTATTCGGCTGCGAGCTCATATATGCATTGCATCATGTTAGCATTTGCTGAAGGAACAGATGGCGGCTACTACAAAGCAGGCATGACTACTTGTTTAGCGAGATGCAGTCAACAAAGACTGCAGGAGGCCCACCGTTTCGTGGCATGCTGAAAGACCGCTGCTGGCGCGGCGTGTACCGTCGTGCGCTCGAGCAGTCCCGTATACATGTCTGTTTAGCGCTGCTGCGAATTCATATATTGCAAGTATTTCATCGCGTTGGTGCGCTTAAATCTCGAAGCGTGCAGACCTTATCTGAAGTTCAACGTCGTACGCGACTCTCTTCACTTGCGAATGACACCGCGCTGAAACTTCGCCGCTTATTTCTTCAACAGAGCACACGTACTTGGCGTTGCATAATTTCTTCCCTTTACACAGCGTGCCAGCCCTGAAAAAGTCTTCGGCGCCCGATATTCGCTGTAGGCCATGGCATAGCACAAGCGAAAGTCGCGGGTCCATACTGCCAACGTGCTTTCCGAAGCAGACGCCAGAGCCCGGTACTACCCAGCCGAGGGCAGAGGGCGCTCTTTAGCACCATTTTCGCAGCGCCCCCTGGGCAATGCAAGAGGTGAATAGAGATGACTTGGTATGTTCGAATTAGGTTTCCTGCCTCAGTAAAAACATACACTCGTTACAAATTTTACTGTTACATCGTGTGTCTGCAGTACTAGCAGTTACTGGTAAAGAAATAAACGCATATTTTAAAATCTTTTTCAGAGTATTTTTCTTGTTTGTCGTAGTGGCGCTGCAATCGATAAATTCAAGACTGGCCCCACTGCCTAGAGGAGATCCCTGTTCTAAAGCTCACCGGCGCACACTACGTAGCGCTGGGGCCCGCTATTTCCTTGGAGCCCTCAAGCCTTGGTGCCCCATATTCCGAAACTCTCTACTAACTGGGTGTAACGGTGCAACGCGGCTGCGCGCCAGATATCTGGCCGCAACACATGGCGCCTGTTCCGCGCTCTCATCAATCCAACACAAACACGCACGGAAACCCAGCGCCACTTACATAGGACCTTGCACAACTTTGCAGGAACGACAACACAGCTAGCGCAAACGCTCAGGGAGAGATACCTGTGCACCACTAAGGACCCCCGGCCGGTGGCGTACTCCTATGCAGGCGAAGAGAACACGGAGCTGGACACCCGTTCCAGCTCCACGATGAAGCGGGGCACTGCACCCGGGCGCGACAAGGTTACGGTCAAGCTCTTGGCCAACCTTGCCGACGCAGCCTACGCCACGCCACGCTCGTGAAATGCATCGATAGCATTTGGGACGGAGAGACTCTCTCCCCCTAGACTGGAAGTAGGCTCTCGTGACCTTCATTCCGAAGGCCGGCAAACCTATTGATGTGGAGAACCTTCGCCCCATCTCCCTCACGTCTTGTGTCGGCAAGCTGATGGAGACGATGGTGCGCGACAGGCTTCCAGATTTTCACGAAACACAGCACATTTTCGTGGACACCATTTTCGGTTTCCGCCCTCACAAGCTAGCACAGGATATACTTCTGCAGCTCCACCGCGGCATCTTAGATCCTGTCGAATATCCCCACAACGACAAGGTGATCCTGCAGCCTTGGATCTTAAAGGCGCATTCGACGACGTCAAACACGAAGTAATCCTGGACCACCGCAGTCGCACAAACTGTGGCCACAATGCATTCCATTACTTAAGACAATTTCTTACAGACCGCCAAGCCTATATACGCATACAAGATGCGGAACACGGGCCATACACCATCGGCTCGAGGGGAACACCTCAAGGCGCAGTCCTGTCTCCTCTTCTTCAATTTGGCTGTGTTTCATCGTCCCTCCAAATTGTCTTCTCTGTCAGGGATACGTCACGCTCTTTACGCGCATGATATTACAATCTGGGCCACGCAAGGTAACCTGGGCCATATGGAATCCTGCCTGCAAGCAGCGGCGATCCTAGTCGACGACGATGCGACCTACTGCGGACTCCAGTGCGCCCCAGCTAAATCTGAATTTGTGCACGTACGTCCCTCCCCTAGGGACACAACTCCGCTTCGCATCAGTCTCCCCTCGGAACCGATCCGGGAGGCCAAGGAGATCCGCGTCCTTGGCATCTTCATACACCACCAACGCAGAGTCGACACCACCCTAGCCAAACTTCGCACGGTGGGAGACCAAGTGGGCCGAATGGTCCGCCGGGTCTCCAACAAGCGGGGCGGATTACGAAGCAAGGATCACTGCGGCTTGACCATGCTTTCACAACGAGTTGAAGCCTCTACTCGACCCCCTACTTGCACCTGCGCAAACAAACACAATGATTACCAACCGGGGCCATCCATTGGAAAGTAATCAAGCAGGCTCTCGATCTCCCGGTCGCCATGTCCAGCCAGACTTCTGGCCTTCGGCGTGGTGAACACCTTCCGGCAGCTTCGAGAAGCCCGCTTTGTCTACCAATAAGCGTCTTGCAAAGACCACGTCCGGTCGCCGCCTCTAAGACCGGCTACACATCAAACATGACTACCACATTGAGGAAAGGGAGAGTGTGCCAGAACCCTTGAGACGCGCCCTCCGTGTCCGACCCCTTCCCCGCAACATGTCCAGGCGCGCGCGGAAGCGTTGGCGCGATACTATAGTCACCAACAACACGTGTAATACGTGAACGTTGCCGGCCCACATCACGCAGGGTAGTACACGTCCGCAGTCGTACACAACACAAATACAGTTAACGGGCTCGCTTTCAAAGCCTACAGCGCAACACATGCGGAGGAGAATTGCCATTGCTCTGGCTCTCACTAATCCCAAGTCGAAACACATCATCACCGACTCGCGAGGGGCCTGTCGGAACTGAGAGCTGGGATGGGCTCTTCCGCTTGCCTGGCGCTACTGCAATACAGCTGCCGATGCGAAGATCCAAATCCACGTAACCTGATTTGGGCCCCCGGTAACCAGGGACTCCAGGGAAGCGAACAGACCGATCAGGCCACCTGTGCACTCTCTCCCCGGGCTATCTCCCTGTCCTTGGAAGCCTACTTCCAATCAGAGAATCTGGCCCTTACATTCAAACACATCACCGATTACTACAAAGGGGAGCGCCGGCGGAACACGGACAAATATTTCTTGCGCAAAGTTGAAATGACTTGTAACTAAGGTTGGAGTTCTTGGTTACAGTGCTGTTTTGCCCCGAAGAAACCGCCTAAGAGCTATCGCAGGCCTCCAGGTCTCCTTGCGCCCCTAAACACAATGCTGAGTCTTGAAGATCACCCTGCAACCATCACAGACACACACAACAGTCGAGATACTTTGATGGAAACTTTATTGGATTTACAATCGCCATCGTCATGAATGAAAAGAGCAAATGAGAGCATGGAACAAAAATTACAAGGGGAGCAGGGACGACTACAAAGGCAAGACAGGAAATAGAAAAAGGGCAAAAAACGCGACATAAGAAAACCTCTCAGCGATGCTAGTCTCTGGAAAGCACAAGACCACCGCACTGATGGCAAGGTTCGAGGGCATGTCCAAAAATAGCAGTACTCTTCTCTGCACACACGTCAGCTCAACACACTGTCCCCTTCCCACCACTACGCAGAAAAATTCACTGCAATTCGACAAGCTATGCGCTTCGCTCCAGCAGTAAAAAAACAGAACAATGTTGCGAAATCAGCTGCAAACTAACCATTACCAAAAACTGTGGTGGGTGCCGGGACCACTTTCTTGGCCAGATAACATTTTTACAGGGTCCCACCAACTAACAAAATGTACGAACGTCTGAATTTCCTCGGGTTTGCACTTCCCGCTTTGACAATGAAGTGAAAGCACTTACAGCCAATGGGAGAAAGCATTAACTGAAGACTTTCACTGAACCCCACGTATATGACACTAGCTGGGAGAACCACTGGACAGAGACCCCAAAACTAGAGAACTTTCATTTCAAAATGCTCACGGGCAACTCTGCCACAGCTACAATGCACTTGTAGCAAAACGCACATGCAACACTTGCAAGAAGTTCAAACCAGTCCCACCACAACCCACAGCATTCACAGTGACAGTTGGCACACATGAGCTTGCAATGGTGTCAGTGCGCAGCACAAGGTTGCAACACCACCGTGGGCCAAGAGATGAAATTCTGGCAGCCCCCGACCAGCGAAGTTACTCTCAAGAACAGCGGTGAGGGCCGATCCAACTGAGGCTCATTAAGCCACGCCTCTGCATCTAGGATCAGATGGGACGTGACACCGCATAAAACAGACCACACAACCACAAGGCTGCTGTGTATACCACAGCCAGCCTGCCACATCATATTGAGCTTTCTATGACTTTACTTCAGTGCAAAAACCCACCCAAAAAGCCTTCCGGTCAGACACGCGAACCTTGCACCGCCCAGTTCAAGCGAACCCACCTTATCAAGTCAACAAGCAAAAAAAATGCAATGGGCATGTACGAAAGGGATCAACAGAGACGCCCTTCTTTGGAAAGTAATGAGGCACACAGCAAACCAAAACCTTAATTTGTTTGAAATGTGCGCACAACGGGAGGTGAGTGGGGAAGCAAATGCACGTATGTACAGTGCGTTGCTGCTGCTGCTGCTGCCCCATGAAAACACTTCCTCTCGAGGTGTATCGCAGCCAGAGGGTACGGGCTTTTTAGGGCTGAACTGAAAAAACTTGGAAAGGCCTGTCCAACACAAACCCACAATGTTCGCAGAAAAACTGCACCAAACGGATCTTGAGTGAGGATGGCAAGTTCGAAACCTAAACATTGCTATACAAAATCGTTCCAGAACTCTGTTCCGACTTCAGGTGCCGAGAGTCTTCCTAGCAGCGCTGCTGAAATCAAACGAGTGGCAGAGTCCCGACGCTACATGCCAACGGAGCACAGACTTCAACTGCAGGGGAGGAACAGAATGGGTGATTATGACGCACTCCTCTCCGAATGGTTCGGGGTGGCAGACATGCTTTGCTCCTTTCTCAAAGTCCAGGAGAAGCAGCTCGTTACTGTGCTGCAAAACCAATCGGGACCCAGTGCTCTGTCCTGGCAAATTTACAGAATAAGTCGCACCGTACGAACAGCGACCACTGATGCCAACAGGTTCGCGACACCATTCTGCGATGCAATGAAGTCTTTTTGAAAGAAGGATTAAAAAAAAGAGCGCAGGAGGAATTTCGCACACTCCACATCACACCTCCCCATTCCTAAGCTCGCTCCTCTTGTATGACCAGACTCAAAGGAAGAGATGACCATGACTTGTTGTTGATGAAAAGGCAATTAACACACAACTGAACAAATACAGAGCAGCACTGACCTGTGCCAAACATCAGGCCCTCGCGCACTGGCACCTCAGTACGAGAACCAAGGATGGTACTAGCATAAAAAAAGAGAGAAAGAAAGCGCAAATAGATATGGAGCCTGGAAGTTTGTCAAGGGCGAACAAAGCTGCTGACTGACAAAGAGAGAGCCTACGCAACACGACTTCCTGCACGATAAGAGTGGTGGCTATCCAGCAGCCAATGTCAGACTCTGAGAGCTCCCCAAAGAAAAGAAGAGAAAGACCAAGAAAGTGCCAAGCTTCCTTGCCTTTTGTTCAATGTCATCCCAAAGTGGATCCTGCGTGTTGCCCAGGGCTGCAAGCTTTGCAAGCTGGCTGGAAAAAAAAAAAAGGCAACCGCACCGGCAGCCTCGGAGAAAGGACCACAGTCCCATCATCTGTGCTAAAGCCGCCACGGAATGACGGCAATGGCATTTACAGACTGCACTTTCAGGCTCAACAGTGTTCCGTGAAACTTAACATTGCAAATGATGCCGGCAAGGTCTCTTACATTTGTTACAAGCAGCCCCCACAAGGCCTGAATCATACTCTAACCGAGATCTCGCCACAATGTCGAAGGCTGCATGTAGAACAAGAATCCGAATGCACAAAATGAAAATGCAACCCAGCAAATAAATATGGACACTGCTCCTAGGCCTTTCCAGAGGACTGCCGACTAAGCACAGCGTGCAAGTGAGTGTTGCAACCTTTCAAACCCTTCCCCACAATCCTATGTTGAGGCAAACCTCAGCCAAACATGATGTGCAGCAAAAAGGGGGAAAAAAAACGAAAGAACTGCCATGCTGCTGCCACACAAGACGCCTGCCAAAGCTCGCAGAGCCCACAACAGACAGGCCACGCTGGGACAACGCAAAAGAGGTGTGATGTCGAGAGGGTGCAGCAGCACCGGGCTGACGCCGGTGCACACTAGGCGGCCACTTCCTCGGGTGGCTTGGAGCCGGCCGGTGGCACCGCCGGTGCAGGTGCACTGTCCCCTACGGAGGTGGTGTTCTCCTTGGCAACCGGTGCTGCTGCTTCCGCCTCCTCTTTCGCGTCGGTCATCTCCACGTCGGCCTTGCTTTCCGCTTTGTCCTCCTTGTTGTTGACCTCTGGCTCTTCCTTCTTTTCGGATGCGTCGGCCTCGGAGTCCGCTTGCCGGGCCTTGCTTGCGCTCTCCTCGTTGTTCACCTCTTCCTTCTTGTGCTCCTTGCTCTCCTTGGCAGCGTCCTTGCTGCTGGCGGACTCCTCCTCGGTGGTGGCTGCCGTGGAGGCCTCCTCAGCTGACACCTCTTCTTCTTCTTCGTCCTCTTCTTCCTCCTCCTTCTTGGATCGCTTGGAGGCCGGGCCTTTCTTGGCACTGCCACGTGCCTGCTTGGCGGGGGTCCGCCGCGCAGTCTCCTGCATCGCACAAAAAAGGGCACATGAGCGACGATGCTGCTTGTGTTTGCGGATATTTCGCTGCCTCCAACAGCTTCTGCAGCACTCAGCCACAGCTCTGCACAGGTGGGAAAACTGGTGCAAGGGCAGGCAGTACAGTAAAATCTCACTGATTCAGCCCTCATTGATTTCTATGCTTCTCAACTCACATCGGTTAACTCAAACTGCCAAACGGCAACTGTCTCAAGGTATGGTTAGCGTGGCAAGCCATACCTTTGCTTTGCCTTATATATTCTGTACTATTTGAATTACCTGACGCCAATCGCACATCAAACTTGTTATTCTTGTTATTTTTTATGCTTTTCTATGTTTACATGCCTTTGTATGACCATTTCACACCACTGTCTCCCCCCCCCCCCCCCCCCCTTATGTAATGTCCCAGACGGGATCTTTAAGGGTTCAATAAATGATGATGATGATGACGAAGCGATCCTCCAAACCATTTCTCAAGCCTGAATCACAGTGGATTGTTGCTGCTCGCACAGAGCTGATGAGCTCACAACAGCACTTCTTGATTCGGTCTAGGTCTATGGGGTTTAACGTCCCAAAGCGACTAAGGCTATGAGAGACGCCGTAGTGGAGGGCTCCGGAAATTTCGACCACCTGGGGTTCTTTAACGTGCACTGACATCGCACAGCACACGGGCCTCTAGAATTTCTCCTCCAAAGAAATTCTAGCCGCCGCGGCCGGGATCGAACCCGCGTCTTTTGGGTCAGCAGCCAAGCACCATAGCCGCTGAGCCACTGCGGCGGCACACTTCTTGATTCATACCGGCGGCGAAGAAGCACAAACACACAGGGAAGGAACACGCAAAAACACGGACGAACGCTGCACTCGCAACTCGTCTGTGTTTTTGCGTGCTTCTTCTCTGTGTGTTTGTGCTTCTTCACTGCCGGTATGAATCAAAAATGTTGCCAACTTGCCCAAAAAAGTGTTTTACTCACAACAGCACACATGATGGTGATCAGTGGGCCCCTGTCACTAGGCCTAGAGATAGCCTGGCTGCATAGTTTTGCTTTCTGAGCTTTGCCACCAGCCCACAATTGAGACAGATGGCGGCCGCGTGCATTGTCCAGCTAGTCAACAAGCGCTGCACACAGTTCTCGGCCTGGATTTGTGCATCATTTGTATTTTATTTTTATTTTCCAAACACCTTGCACTGTTCCGGCATCGACGAGAAAAGTTATTCCTTTCAGTGCGCTCAATATGCATGTTTATTACGAGCTGTTTGTGGTGTGCAAGATGAAGCCTCCTTACTGCGGCCACTAATGCTTGTGAGAAGGCTCAAGCATTACAGTGCCACATTGTGAAAGAGGCTCCGAAGGCATGTATCACTATGAAGCAGTTCTGGTCCAACAACATTCCCAACAGTTTGCACACAGCAGAGCAATTGACGAAACTGCAAGAAACTGGCACTGCCACACAGTTTTCGTATAAAAACATAACCCCATTTCCTAGTCTTTAACCAAATAAATTTATATGAAGCAAGTGAGTTTTCACAACATTTTATGGCCATTCAATAACCAAACCTTACGAAATTCCCCAATTCAATAATTCAATTGTTGGAAGCAATGATGGTATCATCAGCCCCAAAATAAAGCAGATGAAAGGAGATGAGGAGTGTTGAGGCATGCCTGTATTTAGGTGCAATCCAACTGTTCGGTATGCAAAGTATTCATTCATGCCGGTTTCGGCTTTGTGTGCCATATACTGCCACGTATTACGCCAACTCGAAGCCTCCTCAGGCAAGAAAAGAAAAGTGCTGACTCTAAATATAAGCAAATTCCCCCACCTCCCTACAGCCGTAACTAGTCAAAAAAAAGAGTCTATGCCAACAGTGGGCTCTTTGATAGGTACTGGTTCTTCACAAGAATGGGGTGGAGCGCATATGGCAGGTTCTCGCAGATCATGAATGGCAGTTGTAAGGGATCGGTAGTGTACGCGAGGTCATCGGAACGCGGCTGGGGGCGCTCAAAGCGCAGCGTCTCCTTTCTCGGAATGCGGCCGCTCGCGAATGCGCCGCGAAATACGGGTGTCCCCCCCGCCCCGCGGTACTGATTCGCGCACGTGCTGGCATGAATGTGTATTTGTGTTTTTATTTTGTAGTGGAGAGGGTGATTTACCCTACAGTATGATTGGCCATGCTCTCGATTAGCCAATCATATGAAGAGTGTAGAATGATTGGGTGCTACCAAACGTGGGCCAGGCCTTGAGGTCTTTAAAACCAGGCTCCGGAGCCGGAATATGGGTTCTGCGCTAAGGTGAGATTGCTATGCATCTTCGGCTATGCCGAGTAGGGGCCTCCCCTAGTGTTAGCCAGTTCCGCCTTTTTGTTGTTTGTCCTTTGCTGTTTAATTTGTCTCTCAGTGCCTGAACTTGTATGCAATGTAAATATCTGTACATAAACTTCAAGTACTCGCCTTACCCCTGCATCTCAACTCATCGTGAGACCGTCTCTGACGGGGCACCCCTGGTGCGAAGGAACGCTTCAGTCTTCAAGTGAACAAACCGTCTCTGGCGGGGCACCTTTAGTGCAAGGAAAGAGAACCTGAAATTTACTGCAGTCTACCAACATCCCTGCTTAAGAGAAAAGTATATGCCAGCTGTATCTTACCGGTACTCACCTATGGGGCAGAAACGTGAAGGCTAATGAAAAGGGTTAAGTTTAAGTTAAGAACAATGCAGCAAGCTATGGAAAGAAAAATGATGGGTGTAACGTTAAGGGATCGGAAGCGGGCGGAGTGGGTGAGGGAATAAGCACGAGTTAATGGCATCTTAGTTGAAATCAAGAGGAAGAAACGGGCTTGGGCAGGGAATGTAATGTTAAGGTAAGATTACCGCTGGTTCTTTAGGGTAAAACAGTGGATTCCAAGAGAAGGCAAGCATAGCAGGGGGCAGCAGAAAGTTGAGGTGGGCGGTTGAAATTAAGAAGTTTGCGGAAATATGGAGGCCACAGCTGGCAAAGGACTGATTATATTGGGACTAAAAGAAGAGAGAAATCTGTCCCAGTCAACACAGGTTTAATTGGAGAGACATGGGAGCGGCCTTTGCCCTGCAGTGAGCGCAGTCAGGCTGATGATGATGATGAAAGTAAACTTTGCCTCCGGACACTGAAAACTGCCAGAGGAAGCCAGCTTTCTTCATTGCCTTTAGGGCAAAGCGACAAGCATACAAGTGCAAAGGAAAAGATGCCTATAGATAAGGAAAGAAGTCAGTGTGGGTTGTTGAGAAGGAGGAGGCACTGAAAGAGTTGAGCGGAGTACGGAGAGCTATAAAGAGCAAACGAACGCACTCAAAACACCAAGTAGCAGGGACATGGCGGGGATGATGGCTGCTGCTGCTGTGTGGGAGGCTACATGCATTAAAACACTGGAGACTTTGGTTTTGCTCTATTGTCGCACGAGCATCTGAAGCGTTGCCTTGTGTGCCGACATGTCTGCTGTTTCTGTATCTTAGCGGGCTGTCTGCATTTCTTTGGAGGACCCTGGGCCTATGGTTGGAGTTAATAGTTCGAGAATGCATTCCAACTGTAATAACATTTATTTTAAAGCTGTCCTGAGATCTCAAACTTCCACCTGATGTTGTATTCACACAAATACGACAAAACAGTCACGTTTCCGTTATACTGCTGTTGCTACTGATGTCCACAACAGCAAGAGCATAAAAAATTTGAATGTGAATGCTAACACACAATTCCATGGAGGATGCTTAAATCTGCGATTTTTCGTGGAATCCATCCCCCATGCAGTTAGGCATATGTTTTGTGAACATCCAGAACTACATTTGAAGCAGCCGTAACTGAAGAAAATTTGCTAGGCTGAGTGAAAGAACTGTTTTTATGGGAAAAACTTTTTGAGAGTTCCAGTTAAGGCCCAACAACGAAGCAGTATATCAACAGAGGCGAAATTCCAGCGCTTGGTGCGAGACATTGGAAGACGTAGATATCTGGTGACTCCAGATCTCAGCGTCGGTGACACAAATGCGTCGCAGGTGGAGATTGGTGAAGCCAATAAATGACAAGCTGCGCAGTGACCTCCGGATTAATCTACGCTCCTATACTAACTGTGCTTGCAGCAGGCATGGCCCGTTTCTGCAAAGGCAGAAGCACCGTGCTTCTATCCCCGCGCCATTTCCCCACTTGGCCCGGCAACAGGCTGTCGTCGCCGCTGAATACAGCAATTTACAGTATTTACACGCGTAATTTACGCACACTTTTTCTATAAATTAAAGGTGCACTGAAGAGGATTCTGAACATGTCTTTTTGCCGCGGGAACTCGATCCACACGTTCCTAGCATTCTTAGAAACAGTGACTTATTGCCCTGTGTGGCCGATTTCCCCAATTAAAACAAATTAACGTCTGGCTCCCGCCTTTTTTTTTTAATTCTGCCTCGTACGGTCGGCGGAGTCGACCAACGCGTGGAGCGCCTTTCACCCAGTCCCGTGGAGGCTTTGCTTTCGCTTTATTTTGTTTTTTAGGTTTCCATGAATAAATAGTTTCATTCGCAGATAGTATAGCCGCAAAATAAGCCCGAAGAAATAAAAATACGCGCGGACTATTTGCTACTACGGACTACTACGTATTACTCCGCTGATGGCAGAGCGGCAAGCCGCCACGGGACTGGGTGAAAGGCGCTCCCACACGTCGGTCCACTCCGCCCACCGTACGAGGCAGAATTAAAAAAAAAAAGGCAGGAGCCGGAAGTTAATTCGATTTAATTGGGGAAATCGGCCACACAGGGCAGTAAATCGCAGTTTCTAAGAAAGCTCGGAACGTGTAGATGGAGTTCCCGCGGCAAAAAGACAAGTTCAGATTCCTCTTCAGTGCACCTTTAAGGCTTCAAACAGGGGGTGCACAAACTACACGAAAAGTTTTGAATACATTCTAAACTGACACTGGAAAGGTGATAGCGCGCAATCTGTACTGTATATTGCCGCTTGTGTATTTCGCACCCCTGGCTATCCAAAGAAAGAGTTGACTCCAAATATAAGACCAATACCCCCTCTTGCACCACCCCATGTTATATAATTCCCCGTGAGACGGCATGACAGCCTAAGCGCAGCTCAAGGCAATAAATGCACAGCTTAGATCGGAAAATGGCATCAAAGAACAGGAAAGTTTTGCCTTTTGCCGATCAGTGCTCAGCAAGTGACATTAAACAATGTCATCATCATGTTCCTGCCTGCGAACACAACAAGCCACCTACAGCCACTGGACACTGGAATTATATAGAACGTAAAAGACCATTTTCAGGGATTTTAAGTGAGGCGACTTCTCTCGGAGATTGATCTCAAAGATGAGAATATGCAGTTTAGTCTGCTAGACACACTTTGCTTTCTGTCCATGTCCTGGGACACTGTGAACAAGAACACCATCGCAAAGATCTACGATGCAGATCTACAATGACACCAGTCACAATGCCAACTGGCGAAGAGTACAGTAGGGATTTGGAAACCGAAGGCTGGGAGATGCAAGACATTCAAGCTTCTTCCTATGACTTCGCCACCACAAGCAACAACGCTGCGACTTGAGGGTTGTGGACCACTGAAGATCTGATTGATGGAACAAATGAAGCATCGTGGTCCAACAGCAATGAAAAAGAGGGTGACCCACTGCCATCACTGGCACAAACTCTTAAGACCCTTGAGTTTACGGGTTGACCTTCGGCAAATCCGGCGTGCCTGAAACAGTTCGCAATTACTGAGCAACCAAGTATGCTTCACGTACATGTCCACCTTCATGTCTCGGCCAGTTTCACTGTCGAAGAGCGGCCGCTGATATAACCTCCCACAGTAAGCACGCATAAGGCTCAGAATCACACCCTGATCAAGAGGCTGTAGGACAGATTTGCGATTCGGAGGGAAGAACCTCAGCTCCGAGTAAGTGACCTTGACTTTGTTGGAGTGATCAGCTGAACAACAGTCCAGAAGCAAGCAAACTTTATGGCCCTGCCGCTTCATATCGTGGTCGAATGCCATCATCCACTCAATGGAAATAGTGCAGGTCATCCACGACTTGTTGTTCGCCTTGTACTGCACAGGTAGGCTACGTGTGCCCTTGAAACCGCACAACTTGGCACTTTTTTCTACGATTAATGGCAGACGCTTGTCCGAACCATCCATGTTTATGCATAGCAGCACCGTGACACGTTTTTTTCATGTGTCTGCCACCATGACAGCTCTGTCCCTCGAAGTCTAGCGCCCTGGCCGGCAACATCTCATAGAATAGCCTGGTCTCATCAGCATTGCAGAGGCCTGCCGGCATGAAGTTGCTTAAAATGCCGGCCACGTAGCTCGCTTTCTAAGCACTTGCTCTGTCAACGTCTGCGGACATCGATTCACCACACAACACTTTCTGGCAATGTTATGGCAGGCCTTGAAACAGCTGAGCCAGCCAGTGCTGGCTTTAATATCGTCACTGCCGAGTAGGCACGCATAGTTCAAGGCTTTTAGCTGGATGATGCTTCCAGTGAGTGGAACATTCCTGGCTCATACTTCAACAAACTACGAATGCACTGCTTTCTCCAACTCTTCATGGAGGGGCTGCGTCACCTTTTTGTGCTTGGAGGATGTGCCTGAAGCAAGTGCCTCTTTTGCGCTGTTCTTATTTCGTAGAATCATAGACAGCGAACTAGACAGAATTCCGAAGCGACTGCCGCTTTGTTCCTTCCACTTTCCGCTTCGGCGATGATTTGAGCTTTCTATTCAAGGGAAAGGGTTTTGCGCTGTTTCACTTGCACTGACATTGTGTCCCATGCACGGATGAAAGCTCATTGTCGTCAAAGAGACATGCTGCCATTGACTACTAAACGAAGCCAAAATGGCACAACTGCAATCACGAGATTTCATACCCATTATGGCTTTGCATTTGACTTGGGACTTTTTTTCGTCTATAACACTTGTTTTGGTTGCGATTTTGACCGCGAAAATTTCGTTGAAACAGAAACGCTCCACAAAAATGGTTCACTGTGCAGAGAAATTTAGGGCATTACTCTAAAACCCCGCACATAATAACAGGTTTTTTTTTTTCCAAATTTTAGCATGTCAAATTTCCACCTGGTACTATATGCGAATCCAAACAATTTTTGGTCAAAATCTGAGGAGATCAGCAAGTTTTGTAAGGCCCGCTCATCACGTTGCTCCACACTCCGCTTGGCCAACCAGGGAGCGGCACCGAGAGGCCATTCCACTCGCGCACTCCCATCTGAGCGTTTCGGACATGCACAGAAGCGCTCCAGCTTGCTCGCTGAGTGGAGTGGGTGCACAAACCAGCTCTGCGAGCGCCATCGCTGTCATGTTTTCAGCGAGAGAAAGCGCTATCTAGCGGTGGCGTAGGTCGGTAGTTTCGATTTCGATGTCACTTTACTACACTGACCTGACATTGCGATGCCCAGGACGATCGCACCTCGCATGATATCCAGACCACAAAAGCAGGAGTCGGCTGCTTTTAAAATGAAAGTACCGTAAAAACCCGCGTATAATACGAGGTTTTTTTCCCATAATTAGCGTCCTAAATTTCCGCCTCGTACTATTTGCGGATCCGAACAAAAATTTTCGAAGTTGCTCGATGTTTTGGTTTCGTTTTTGCGGCGTGGCTATAGCTTCGCTTCGCTATTGGCGCGTGGCTACGGCTTGGCGTCGTTACTCTCGACAAACGACGTCACGACGTCGTTTCTTTGTTGATCCGTTGGGTGCGCCGGGGGGTCGCGGTGTGCCGTGTGCCTGTTGACAACGCACGTGCTAGCATGTAAGGCACGCTTCGTGAAGTGGATATTGTTTTAGAGAGCACCCGATGTCACGGTCTCGAAAACAGTACTCGGCTACTTTCAAGCGATTTTGGCTGCGGAGAACATCGGCAACGGTGCGGCCGGGAGGCAGTTTGGTGTCGTCGAAGGAAGCATTCGTGGATGGCCACAACAGAAAGAAGCCCTTTTCGCGTGCAGCGGAATGCGACAAAGCTTTCGCGGCCGTTTGATGGTTGTGTAAACAAACCGTTCAAGGACGCAGTCAGGCGGTGCTACGCAGAGTGGATGCGCTCAGGTGAGCCTGCAGTGACGCCAACCGGGCGGCTGAAGCGGGCTTAAGAAGTGCGGCATCTCGAACGCCCTCGATGGCACGGAAGATGAGTACATTTGGGATGATTTGTCGGACAAAGAAATGTTCGAAGAAAGCGCTACTGAAGAACAAAGTAATTGAAGTGAAGTGCGGGATGCGATTTGAATAAATGTCTTCTATGAGCTTGTGTTACTCGTATTATACGCGGGTGAAACTTTTTTTCCCATTTCGCGTCTCTAAATCTTAGCCCCGTATTATATTCGGGTTCGTATTATACGCGGGTTTTTACGGTAATTGTAGCTGCCGACGGCATCGGCACCACTTCACACGCTACTACACTGTCTGTATAAGGTCGAGAGAGCCTGCAGTTCCTGCCGCCGGACACGAGCCCCTCCAACCACGCTGTGCATTCGGATCGCAGACGCTTCGGCCAGAATTTCCGAGGAGCTAAACGGTTGTTATTTCAGGAAATGCAGGATATACCGTATTTACTCGCATAATAGGCGCACCCCTAGTTTGGGCGCGAAAAATCAGATTTTTTTTATTTCCGCGCATAAAAGGCGCACCCCGAACTTGGCACTGTGATCAATACTGTATCTACATGATTGCAAGCCGACACCTCGCCACCCCCCGCTCCCCAATCTTTATTTTAACAAAGTTTTTGCTGAACTGACTACTAGTCCTCACTAGTGCTGCTGCGGACCCACAGCACGTACAACGACATCGCGTAGAACAGCCGCACACAGTTTTCGGGGATGCTCACTTTAAACGTCTGTTTGGAAAGCTTCATCTCCAGCCGGAAACGTTCCCGACTTAGACCCACGAAAACCTCAGCGCTTGGAGTCGCGTACGAAAATTTAGGGACGCCGCAGTCGCAACTGCCGCACTTCTCGGCCACGTCGTTTTTTGCGACCTGCCGCACGCTAGCCGTGTTCGAGAGCAAACTCCCAGCCATGTAGCCGTCGAGCTAAAACAGCAATGCTCCGCGGCAAAGCCATAAACCACGATGAACTATCGCGCTACCGCAGTTCCCGGCACTTGACAGCAACAACAAAAAAAAAAAAACGAGCTGGAGATGCTGATGGCGATATGGATAGCGAAAGCTCGCGGCAGAGGAAAACGTTGATGATGATGAGCTTGACCTCGGGCGCCCTCCGTGGGCGGTGTCTGGAAGTTCCTGTGCGCGTGTGTGGCCTCCGCGATCAAGCGCCCGTTGCGCGCAGCCGGAGCCGATCGCAGAGGCCTCAGCGCATGCATTCTGAAGGCTATTCAAACGAGTGTCCTGGAAAGTTTTGGTGTGGCCCTTACACGGATCTTTTTTTTATATTTTCTTTCCGAAAACGGGGTGCGGCCCCATTTTCATTTACGCGGTGTGTTCAATTATGTGAGTCGAAAAATTTCCGGAAATTTTACCGCGCGTGATAGGCGCACCCCGAACTTTGAGCCGGATTTTCTGGAAAAAAAAGTGCGCCTATTATGCGAGTAAATACGGTATAACGTGTTTGATGGTACCGGCACACCACTGATGACGATCACCAAAGCTCCGATGCATACTTCCGAAGTGTTTGCGTCAGCACGCATGCCGGCACTGGTCTGTGCATACTCGCGAAGTCTCTGTACCCCCCCTTTGCACTACATGCGTTGTATCCGGCGCGCCGGCATACCCAAATAATCGGAGGGCATTCGGCTTCCGAGACTTCCAGTACGCCTTCGAGCCGCCTGTCCTTCCTAACTCGCATTTTACGCGGATGAAAACTTTTCTTTTTTTTGTTCTTGCTATCCCCAAATTACACCTTGTATTATATGCGGGCTTTTACGGCAGTTCCTTCGGGATATTGATGGGGAATAAAAAAATTATTTGTTGTGAAAATTTCACTGCGGCGGGATTCAACTGCACGTTCATGATCCTAGGAGGTACATGATGGTTCCTCCATAAAGTCTGAAAAATCATTCGGCTACCGAATTGACACAAGCCTTACAAGCTATGCCCCAATGGCTTCTAATGCCCCCCTTCCTCTATTTTCTCAAACCTGATGACACGCAAGGCAGAAAAGGTAGCAAGCAGTCTAAGGTACCGTATTTTCTGGTGTATAAGACGCGGTTTTTTTTCAAAAATCTGGCTGGTGCGTCCTATACAAGGGTGCGTCTTATATGCGAATATTCCTTTTTTTTTGCGAGTTCAGAAATTACCGTAAAAACCCGCGTATAATACGAACCCGAATATAATACGGGGCTAAGATTTAGAGACGCAAAATGGGAAAAAAAGTTTCACCCGCGTATAATACGAGTAACACAAGCTCATAGAAGACATTTATTCAAATCGCATCCCGCACTTCACTTCAATTACTTTGTTCTTCAGTAGCGCTTTCTTCGAACATTTCTTTGTCCGACAAATCATCCCAAATGTACTCATCTTCCGTGCCATCGAGGGCGTTCGAGATGCTGCACTTCTTAAGCCCGCTTCAGCCGCCCGGTTGGCGTCACTGCAGGCTCACCTGAGTGCATCCACTCTGCGTAGCACCGCCTGACTGCGTCCTTGAACGGTTTGTTTACACAACCATCAAACGGCCGCGAAAGCTTTGTCGCATTCCGCTGCACAC
Source organism: Amblyomma mixtum (assembly GCF_055824585.1). Lineage (NCBI taxonomy): Eukaryota > Metazoa > Arthropoda > Arachnida > Ixodida > Ixodidae > Amblyomma > Amblyomma mixtum. The sequence goes on from NC_143013.1 coordinate 231,916,144, forward strand.
GAAAAGGGCTTCTTTCTGTTGTGGCCATCCACGAATGCTTCCTTCGACGACACCAAACTGCCTCCCGGCCGCACCGTTGCCGATGTTCTCCGCAGCCAAAATCGCTTGAAAGTAGCCGAGTACTGTTTTCGAGACCGTGACATCGTGCTCTCTAAAACAATATCCACTTCACGAAGCGTGCCTTACATGCTAGCACGTGTGTTGTCAACAGGCGCACGGCACACCGCGACCCCCCGGCGCACCCAACGGATCAACAAAGAAATGACGTCGTGACGTCATTTGTCGAGAGTAACGAAGCCAAGCCGTAGCCACGCGCCAATAGCGAAGCGAAGCCATAGCCACGCCGCAAAAACGAAACCAAAACATCGAGCAACTTCGAAAATTTTTGTTCGGATCCGCAAATAGTATGAGGTGGAAATTTAGGACGCTAATTATGGGAAAAAAACCTCATATTATACGCGGGTTTTTACGGTACTCAGGTTCATGTTCAAGCTTTTTTCACCGAAAAAATATTACTACCAATAACGCGGTTGTAACATGGTTAATACTTCAATACGGGGACCGCCGTGCGCAACTTTTTTAGGTGAACTTTATCATGAAACGGCGGGGTTGACCACTTCCAGGATCTTAAACACGCGGCCGTTTCGGAGGCCCCAAGCAAAGATAGTGTGAAATGACAAAAGATGGCGACAGTCGCGCTTCTCGCCATTGTCAAGACAAGCCAAGAGAAGCCGATGTTTTTTTTTAGTCACCCTTTGCAAGTACGTAGTGCGAAGAGAATGCTTCAGACGCGTTGCCTTTTCGATAGCGCATCCGAAGATGAAGACTTTGAAGGTCTTATGTAAAAATAAATTGTTACGGACATAGAGTTCTTTCGCTTTTTTTTCTTTTGTGCTAAAACGTGGGCTGGTATGGCGTGAGTGTTGCCTTTTTCGATCACTTAGCGTTGCTTAAGAACTTCTCACACGTACGGTGAATTTTGTGATGGTCGCATAAGCATGTTTAAGCCTCACTAGCCTAACTGGGTAAATGGGGGTGCGTCTTATATACCATTTTTTTCAATGACACCCTGCATATATGGCGGGTGCGTCTTATACACCGGAAAATACGGTACCTTGTTTGCAAGATTCACTGCTCACCATGGCAACTCATAGCAAACAGTTTCTGAACAATGCAAGCAATAAGACATGCCGCATGCGAGCGCTACAGTCCTCGCTCTGTGTTCTAACCTGCATAGCAGACCAATGCATCTCGTCATTCCCTAAATGAACTTGGCTCAAAATAGACGCCTGGCTTGCAGAGCGCGCACATGTAATCTCACCAGTTTCAACGATGCTCATCTTCAGTAGCACACATGCTATCACAGGCCACACACAGCAGTATTCCTTGTATCTAATGTGTATCCTGCGTGCACAGCGTGGCCCGTTTCGGGCGGCCATCATCTCTACGCCGGCGGACCATGATATCACAGAAGCTGCCTGAAGCATTCGAAGAGCTGCTTGTGAGTTTTCAGCACCATATTATTTCTTTGCGCAAGTCAAAGAACTTTCTGTTGGACCAAATTCGCAATGCCGATCAGATGCCGGTTTACCAGGACATGCCATCGCCCCTCACCGTGCACGACAAGGGGTCTAAACAAGTTAGCGCCCGGTCCACTGGCAACGAGAAGACGCGAGTTAGTCATGTTATCGTGCATGGCAGATGGCCTCAAGCTTCCCCCTTACATGACTTTCAAGAGGAAAACAATGCCAAAAGGTAAGAAGCTGCTGAAAAATGTCATCGTGAGATGTCATGAAAAAGGGTGGATGAATGAGGATCTAGTCTTGGACTGGGTAAAGTCCGTGTCGTGTAGGCAACCTGATGCACTGTTGTCTCTGTTGTCCATCCTTGTGCTGGATGTGTTTCGTTGCCTGCTACGCGACTGCGGCACTGAACTCGTTGCGATTCCAGGCGGGATGACATCACAACTATAGCCCCTAGATGTTTGTGTAACCAAACCCTTTAAGGACGCAGTCAAGCGGGACTAAGCAGAGTGGATGCGCTTAGGTGAGCCTGCAGTGACGCCAACCAGGTGGCTTCGCCAGCCATGTTGTGCAAATGGATCGTGGATGCGTGGGTGGCCATCCCGCAAGATCTTATGCAAAAGTGCGGCATCTCGAACGCCCTCGATGGTACAGAAGCTGAGCATATTTGGGACAATTTGTCGGACAAAGGAATGTCCGAAGAAAGCGCTGCTGAAGAAGAAAGTGACTGAAGTGAAGTGCAAGACGCGATTTGAATAAATGTCTTCTCTGAGCTTTTGTCACTCGTATTATACGCGGGTAAAACTTTTCTTTTTTCCATTTCGCATCTCTAAAACTTCGTACCTTGTATTACACACGGGTTTTCAAGGCACTCCCAAGGTGTAAAGCGCCACTCACTGCCTTGGCCTGGCGCTGCTGCCGTGCGGGGGGTGCTGCGGGGGTGCCCCGTGTCTGGGAGCGGGTGCGTCGGCGGCCGCTGTCTGGGTCGCTGCTGTCCTTGTGGCCCAGCTCCTTGAGCAGGGCCTCACCCTCCTTGGCGGCCGCCTCCAGGCTGCTCACACGCTTGCCCGCCGCCGACTTGCTCTCCCGCTGGGACCTCGGCTGAGAGAAAGCACCCAGTTTGACCCCAGTACATCGAAACCCATTGGGAGACGCACAACAGTGAGTTGAATTTTTCAGCTTGCACACACATGCAGTATAGGTGTCGCTGCCACCCTTACACTTTTCCTTACCTGGGGACCAGGTCACTGTGGCAGTGGCCATCCTAACAGCAGCAACGCCACGTTTAGAAACATGGAAATCACGAGCTACGTGTAATGACGGGTGCAAAAGATGCACTTTTTTCAGGAGGCAGCTTAGAGCCAGCCGCATGTGGGCAGCGTTTGCCGGCCTCAAATTCAATCATACACTGCGCTTATTACCTCTTTACACTGAGAGTTCTCGGACAGATGTTTTTGCATGTTGCCTCCAACGAAATAACTGCACCGGTTGGGATCGAGCCCACAACCTTGGCATTGAGAACAACTCCAAAAAAAAAAAAAAATTCAATGCCTCTTTCTGGGCACATTCACATTTGTCTGACAACAAGACATTGCATTCAAGTCTTCCCACCACTCAATTCAAACTCATGCCATCGACACCAAAAAGGACTTCCGGGACCATTGTTTTTTGAAGCGAATGGCAGTGTAGCAGTGCCAAATGTGCCCAAAAAATCCTCAACGAACAACAGTTTATACAGTCGCAAAATGGGCCGATGGTTGTGGTGATTCTGCATTTTATTATTTCTACAGGCTTTTATAGCCTTTTCTGGGTTAGCAAGCTCGGTGTTCAGTGAAAAAAAGGTCTTCGTAATTATAACGCGGTGATCTATCGGATAATACAGGCCAGCTTAAACTTGTTCTCGATGTCCCTTTAAAGATGCTTATTACAGCAGCTCTGGGAGAGAAGCCAAAAAGCAATCATGGCAAGTACTTTACTGCGCCACAACTTTTTCTAGCAGTTGTGCGGAAGCTACAAAGCCAGAACACGCTCTGTCTTCTTAAAGGGGCAGTGAGGAGAGCTCTATTAATACTTTTTTTGTAGCAAAATCTGATAGTTCGGCATTTCATGGCTTTGTTGCCACTTGGCCGGCAGCAAAAGATGCATTTATTTCTAAGAAATTTGGATTCGAAGTCGAAAGTTTTTCCCGCCGCTGATTCAAACTTGGGACTCTCTCATTTCGACACAGGACTAAGTGGCATGAAACACGACATGCACATTACGTAACACAGGCTCCGTGATTTCTGGCGGCTAGCGGTGCGGCCTAGCAGCAGCCGAAAAGAAAGCTACCGCCAGCCGCACGTTGAAGGCATCTATCGGCCATTGCAGCCGTCGCTACCGTCACTTCGTTTACGCACCGGCGTTTTGCCAGCATTACGATGGATCCCAATCTCGAAGTCAACGAAGTTCTCGCAAATAGACACCTTTAGCATACCGTGTACCTTGTTACCGTTAGCGAACTACCGGGAGCCTGCCTACCGCCGGTGAGCAGGCGCTGATTGGTCCCGATGCTGCAGGCGCGCGCGTAGCTGCCGGGTATGTGGCGCCATCTGGTGACGTCAAGGATATTTGCGCATGCTCATTGGCTGCACGCGGGCTCCCGCAACTCAGGTACCCACAACGGGAACACGGTACACAGTATGCTAAAAGTGTCTAATAACTTCGGCCTGCACTTCAGCGACCTCAGCCCCACAGAGCGTCAAGTAGTTGGAAGTTGACTGGCGCAACCGGGAACGTTTCGCCGAGCGAGCGTACGAAGACTCAAGGTGCTCTTCACACTGCAAACTGCCTAGTACGATAACCGAAAATCGTGCCATCATAGTTTTTCATCGACCGTGGCAATCATCTGACCAACCTTAACATGCTCCTTCAAAAGTTAACTAGCATTTGGAGCGGCACTTGAAGTTCCTCTGCTGTTCCGCGCTTGTAAATCGAGGCGCATCAAAAACGAAACCACGCGGGCATGCAGAGCGCATAGACGCGAAGCGCCATGATATACCGAAACTCATCTGGCCGCCTGTGGCGTCGTTAAGTATTAATTTTATTCTCTTACAACATTCAGGTTGTCTCTTTTGTCGGTCTTCCTCGTGTAATAAAAGCACACTATTGGTTTCAAAAGAAAACTTACTTCAGTATTCAACCGCAAAACCTTCGTTTGTAAGCCTCAGTAATTCGCGGCTTCTCGTGTCCCAGTGTTCTCCTATGACATCATCACGCTTGCACTTGCGAGTTTGGCCTGTGGCGGCGATACCTGTATTTTGGTTGTTGCTCTTTTTTACGTTACAAGAGCCTTGTTGTCAGTATCAGTGGCGCTTTTGTAATGAGGAGCGGGTAATTTATCGATACAAGCCAACTTCAATTTCTCCTCAGTGTCCCTTTAAGCAGTAGAATGTAGTTCCCGCTTGCAGCTATTCTTTTTTTCTTGGAACACGGCATATTGTTAATAGTCATTATATTAAGGCATATTGCTAACACAACTGACAGCTTTCAATGTCAGAAAGTAAAAGAAAAAAAATTAGGAGGACGCTTAAGTTTCGTCTTAAGACTAGAGCTTAGTGCCTTTTCTTTTTCCTATCTTTTCATTCCTTTTATTTTTCATTTCTCATTGATAACCAATCCACAATGACATTATCAATCACAATCATCAATTACAGCTGCCATTACCAATGACAATAGCGATTACCAGTCACTATCGAGGTTACATTGCACAACATGCACCCATACATACACATACACACCATTTGTTTCAGTCCAATGAATCACCATAACGCCGCTTTTTCATTCCGTGCAATTTCTGATGCCTAATTAGCATATTTACATTTGGTTGTACTTTTTCTAAATTACTGCAACATCAGTACACATCTCAAACACATGTTACTAAGGCATGCACACCACAACGCATTCGTTCACTAGGTGCCCCTCTAATACGCTTCAACCAACGACCCTTTGTGGTCTATGCACTGCGTGCCCGTCTTGCACGCAGAGGGCCTGGGTTCAAATCCCAATGCCGGCTAACTTCTTTCCTCATTTGAAACTTATATGAATTTTTCTGACTACCGCAGGACGACGGCCGACGCCAAAGTTTCAGCAGAATGAGCTCCTTCCGCTATCACGTAATAGCTTTTTCGATTACAACCAATTTGCTAGGCACGTCTGGTTACAAGAAGTCTCCATAGATGGTCTCCATAGATGGCGCCAGCCATGACGACAATGGAATCAAGGTGCCGCAAACAGAGCCACACACCAGGTGGCCAGGCACACCATCGTGCAGATAAACTACAGGGTCTGTTCTGAAAGTAGTAGGACTCAATTTTTTTTTTAATTTATTCATGCGAATAGTACAAATGATTAGAATCCGCATCTACACACTGCTGCCAACGAGTTTTCCAGCTTTCGTACACCTCCAGGAACGCCTGGACCGGAATGATGTTTAGCTCCCTCGTCACGGCCTGTTGAACCGGCTCTACCGATCCGTGATGCTTCCCCTTGAGCGTCGATTTTATTCTTGGGAATAGAAAAAAGCCTGACAGGGCCAAGTCGGGGCTGTAGGGGGGCTGAGGCAGCGTTGCCACCTTGTGCTGGGCAAGATACTGAACAACGCGGAACGCTGTGTGGCTCGGCGCGTTGTCATGGTGCAGCCGCCAATTGTTTGCGATGGCAGGGCGGACACGAACAATGCGATTTCGCAGTCTTTCGAGGACTTCCACGTAAAAAACTGCATTAACTGCTTGTCCGGCTAGTACGAACTCTTTGTGGATGACTCCATGTCGATCAAAAAAGCAAATGAGCATGGACTTTTGCTTGGATTTGCTCATTCGCGCTTCCTTGGGGTGTGGGGAAGAAGCGGTATGCCATTCTGAGCTCTGCCACTTGCTCTCAGGGTCGTATTCAAACACCCACGTCTCGTCACAGGTCACTACTTTGTTCAAAAAATTGGGGTCCTCATTCACATGATGAAGAAGATCCTGGCAGATCGCTTTCCAGTTGGCCTTTTGCTCCTCTGACAACACTCACAGCACCAACTTCGCGCACACTTTCCTCATGGCTAAGTTTTCTGTCACAATCTCAAAAACTTGGGTTTGAGGAATGCTCAAGTCATCCGCAATCATTCTGATACTCATCCTATGATCACTGTTCCGTAAATTTTTCACTCGCGACACATTTTCGTTGGTCTTGCTGGTCGAAGGGCGTCCGGAGCGGTCGTCATCTTCCACTCTTTCCCTACCTTCTCAAAACAGCTTGTGCCACTCAAGAACACCTGATCTACCCATGGCAGCATCACCGTAGGCCTGCTTAATCATGCCGTGAGTCTCTTTGCCCGTTTCACCAAGCTTTACACAAAATTTTATCGCGTACCGCTGATCCAATAAACGCTCCATGATTCTGCATGACAAGGCGCTTCGATAGGGGTTCACAGTACAAGCAAACTGCTCTCTACAATGGCCGAGAGCCGACAGCCGATTTTTCCCAGCGTTCCCCATATCCCCCTTCACCGATCCTGCGCGCGCAGACCACCTCTCGTTCGCCCAGGAAAAAACCAGTCCTACTACTTTCAGAACAGACCCTGTATTAGGTGGAATGACACGGTTAAGGACACTACGCCCTTGCAGCCTTCCCTCTATTGCAAAGAAAAAAATGGCGCCGAGCATATGAGTACCACTTATATGCTCCATTTCAACATGCAAGCCCCCTTTTTGCTATCATTCCCTGGGAAATTTGTCCTCTCGAGAAGAAAGAAAAAAAGAAACCAAACAGATGGCAAGAGGAAATCCATTCTGTGATTCTACAGTGGGATGACCCAACCAAATAAAAACGAAATGAGGCAGCTGTTGAAAGAAAACCCGACCCCCCCAACTGCTTTTGAATTCACGCAAGAGAGGTGAGCTAGGTGAATGCGCTCTGCGGCGTGGAATAAGCACCACGAAATCACTGCTCCGTGTGGTGTCAACCGGCCGGAGCAGAGCCCAGTCCGGACACTCACCCTGGCCGGTTCGCCCTTGGCCTTCTTGGCAGGCGTGGCAGCATCCCCATTGGTCTCGTCCTCCTCCTTGGCATCCGCAGCAGGGGCCTCCACATCCGGCTGCTTCTGCACGGGCGGAGAAGAAAAAAAGAACACCACCTCTCAGGAAGGGGACAAAACGAAAGTCTCAACATCAAGATATCCCCCTGCCGTAGCAGATTGTTGCAGCCAATTCCTGACAGTTCAAACTCACAGGGGGCCGGAAATTTCTTCAAAGTTAGGGGAGCCTCTTTGAAGCATTTGAAGGTTTCCGACGGAACCAAAGTGTCAGCTCATATTAAGCGAGTCCAAATTAATGACATTCACCTGCGGCAAAATAATTTGCCCAAAATGTGGACTTGTATTTCGCCAAAAAGAAGTTTTTAACATGTTGTTCTTACTTCCAATATATATGCAATAGATATAAATCCTGCCAGGTGAAATTCACACTTACTAATCATTTCACAATGCCGCGCACAAGCTATCCGTTCTGCTCAGCATCTTTCTAATTCACTATACACTTCAGTAAGTCACGCTTTTATGGGCTTCATTACATTTGATCTTAAAGGTGCACTGAAGAGGAATCTGAACTTGTCTTTTTGCCACGGGAACTCAATCTACACGTTCCAAGCATTCTTAGAAGCTACAATTTATTGCCCTGTGTGGACGATTTCCGTAATTAAATCGAATTAACGTCCGGCTCCCACCTTTTTTTTTAATTCTCCCGCGTACGGTGGGCGGAGTTGACCAACGCGTGGAGCGCCTTTCACCCAGTCCCGTGGCGGCTTGCCGCTCTGCCATCGGCGGAGTAATACGTAGTATTCCGTAGTAGCAAATAGACCGCACATATTTTTATTTCTGCGGGCTTATTTTGCGGCTATATTATCTGCGAATGAAACTATGTATTCATGGAAACCTAAAAAACAAAATAAAGCGAAAGCAAAGCCTCCACGGAGTTGGCTGAAAGGCACTTCACGCATTGGTCTACTCCGCCCACCGTACGCGGAGAATTCAAAAATCAAGGCGGGAGCCGGACGTTAATTCGATTTAATTAGGGAAATTAGCCACAGAGGGCAATAAGTCGCAGTTTCTAAGAATGCTAGGAACGGGTAGATCGAGTTCCCGCGGCAAAAAGACAAGTTCAGAATCCTCTTCAGTGCGCCTTTAAGTCCGTCAAATTGACTGCAGTTCATCCCTGTTGTATAACTGCTGTAATGACTGTTGTATAAGTGAAGCACATCAGTGCTAAGTGTTCCCAGTGCGATACACAACTATTTTCAATGTCGCAATTATACTTTCTTATGACTGATTCCTGTCCTTTGAAGTCATTACGTAAAGATAGAGATCAGCAGATTTTAGGCGTTATTTATCACTAATGCTCAAAAACAACCACATAAGAAACCTCCACTCACAGCAGCTGTATTAGAGCTAATGTAAAACATGAAAATGTCCTATGCATGACATTAAGGGACTACATTATGCCTTGCATACAAGGACTCTGATAGCATTCAGGCTGTGTCCACATGTGTAACTGTATCACCTGAAGGGGATATTCAGCCACCTAATAGACCATGCAGTCTTCCCCCCCACCCACCCCTTAAACAGACACTAGTGAACATGTCCCCCCCCCCCCAATCTGTGGTACACACAAACTGGCAGAGTTCATTCGCACTGACCCAACAGATGACAGAAATTATAAGGACAACAAGGTGTCCTTTGGACCAGCCTTTCTACAGGAGCCCTGAAATGCTTCTCACAGAAGTGGAAGCAGGACTTAGCCAATTATGAGAGCCTATGCAATCTTTTTTTCTTCTTTTGTTTTATGAAATATCTAGAAATGTGCCCTTTTTTTCCTTTAGTACAGGCAAATCAGCCACTGTTGACATTTGAAGTAAAACTTAAGTCGTCCTAATGCAGAAAAGATAGAATCTTAAGATCCTGAAAAGAATGCAGGGACGGCCAAACAAGGGCCTTTCAGGTTATTGCAACAGCCTGACGGAGTTCAGGAGAAAGCTGCAGTCCACTACTGATGGCAAGTAGAAAATGCCAGTGTATTCTCAGACATGCAGCAAGCTTTGTTTAAGCAAACCATATGATCAAAATGGTATCCTAACCAACCACTAAAATAAAGTTTTTCTCTTTTTCATCTTACACAGGCGTCCTTCCGAATTAACTGATTTTTCAGAGGGACAGCTCATGGAGTGCCTATGACAGTAATCAAAGACACCAGTCTTCCTCCCAAGATCCTGCTGATAAGTCAATGGGGCAAACTGGAATCAATGATCGCGCACCTTCACACTGTGTGTAACAAAAAAAAAAAGAAAAACCTGCCATAAAAGCATTGAAAAGCGGCCGAGTCACATTAACCGCCATTTCTCTGCCGCCAGTGTACGGCTCTATCGGTAAAAATCGGGCACATTAGCCATAAAACTGCGCGCACCATGCGACTGATCTGTAAACAGCGATGTCATAAACTTCTTGCCTCCCAACTTGTACACGCTCACAAAGGAGGATTACAATGCAAAACGATGCTCCTTCCTCCCGATCCCACTTTTGTTCGTTTTTTCAGCCATCGGCGCACTGTTTCCTTTCCGGCGTTTCGAATGTCTTTCACTCCCGACGGTCGTCCTACGTTGCACACGCGTTCCTCATCCGCTATTGTGCACCGTCCAGGTTGCATTTGCCACGTGCAACTTGCAGCCTCTGGTTAGCTTCCCTTTTTTTTTCATTGAGATCGCGCGGACTAACGCATATTAGCGCGACACGGCGGGATAAACGTTCCAAAACACCGATACTGCAGCCTCGCACCCAGCAAGGATCGAGGCGCCAAGCCGTAACTGATGCGAATGGCTGAGGCTTGCCGAAATCGCGCTTAAACGGCGACGCCAAAGAAAACGGCGTGAAAAGAGAGCTCCCGCGCCTTCATTTCTTCGCGCGGTGAAGCCGCAGCAAGGAAAAATGGTGAGCGATTAAAATCCGCGTCTTGTTCGGTGCCCGCGCGCGACGCATAGCGAAGCCTACGCATCGAAACATTCCGGTTCATCCCGAATGACAAAATACTACTTACCGATGGCTTCCGCACTCTCATGGTGCTCTCTGTACTTAATTACAGCAGTAAAAGTGCGCACAATGAGGTTATTTCGTCGATCGCCGGTACACTGACCGCCGGGATCGGTACCTGCAGCAATGGCACCTAGCTTACGACTGGCAGCCGATGAAAAGACAAGACTGGACGAGACATCAGCGCCTCAAGAAGCGTAGCCATGACAACGAGAAGCGTCTCGTATCGGACACGGAAGATGGCGCTAGGTTCGCATCAAACTCCCGCTCTCCACGAATCGCCCGCCATTATGGACGTTGTCCGAACGACGGATTCAATTCCAAGCATTTAGCCGGCCACACCGCGCGGAGAGCCGCTCTAGGGCACAGAGTAAACGCGAGAAGCCAGTCTCGAGGGTCCGATCCTCGCAAGGCGGACGTGAGATTTGACACGTGCCGTCCCCGGCGTGACCACGACGTCGGGGTGTGCGAGAAACGGTCGCCTGTTGTTGGCACGCAGAGCGGCGGCGGCCCCCGTCGCAACGTCGGATGGCGTCGATTCCGAGCCGGCACGGATCGCCGGCGTTGCTCACCTTGGTCTCTTGTGTGGCGCGATCGTCGATCGCGCTGTCCGGGTTGTTTTCCGACATGTTTTTCACGAACGTGTGCCGCTACCTACAACGGCGCTCCGGCTTGCCCCACCAACACACTAGCCACTCACGGCGAGTTTGAAGGACAGCGTGGGTCACGTGATGCGACAGGCCGCGCCACCAGTGGTGCACAAGCGAACCACGTGCTGCTGGCGCGCCTTTCGAAACCTCCACGCGCCTGCCGGGGAGCGTATTTGCCCATCCTAGTCGATACAACCATAGCCTCGCTCCAGGGTGGAGTGCGCTTATCACGACACATTCGTTTTGAGCTTTTTATCGCAAGCGCACGATTTATTATAATAAAATAAGCAAAAAACACATTTATTAATTGCGTGTGTTAACTAAAAGGCAAAGTCTTAAAATAAATGGCCACGTTTCCCATGACGACGCTCGCGCTTATGAACGCTAGAAAATGAAAATGGCGGCGTCCAGAGAGTGCCGTCTTGGCGGCTGCGATAAAGTGAGCTTTAGCTGCCACGCATCCTGTTTACGCCCTCTTCAGTTGTGCTAGTTACCCGCGTGCTACTGACTACAAGCACGAAAAGGTGAGCACTTGCAAGAATGACAGTACGAGAATTCGACTGTCTCGCTCGCGAGCCTGACGTTGCCGCAAGACTGCCTGCATAACAGCCAGCGTACTGCTGTGCTAGTTTTTGATGCATGGAAGGCATGTAATGTCTGCATTTTTGCTAATCCAGTGCGCGTATGTATGTTCGACAGTCCGTGTACTTTTCGCCTTGGTATCAATAAAGAGCGAGCATGTATTCTGTGTGCTGCTGTCGTTTCGAGAAGTGGCCTCGGGCTAACGAATGATAGGTAGTACCTTTTCAAGGACTGAGCCCCTTAATTCATCTGGATCGCCGTTTACTTTGTCTAGTAATCACCCCTCTCCTAAAGTATGACGTTTACAACACAGAGTTAATATACTGACGCTTACAAGAATGACAGTACGAAAGTTTGTCTTATTGCGCCAAGGAAACTCCCGGTTTCGGGCCTGACGTTGACACATCCTGCATAACAGCAAGGACACTACTGTGCTCGGTTTTAATGCATAGAAAGCATTTAACGCTTTCATTTCGCTTGCGCAGTGCGCGTAATGTTAGTTAGTTGGGCGGACGGACTGTTCACCTGGAAAGAGCACAGAATATTACTGACGCGCACACCGGCCGAACGCCGTTCGACCACTGTGGCGAGTGTGAAGTCGCTGCCTACATGGTTATTGATATGATAAGGGTGGGGCTGGATGAGAAAAGGAAAGGCGTACTAAACAAAAAGCTAGCCCCTAAGAGAGCCAATAAAAGTGTTTACTGACAGTGTTTGGCGTGTTTGCATGTTGTGCGTGGCAACACAGCACAACACACTGGACTGTACTGCTTGTATATCCACCATCAGGGCGTCAAGTCCTTCAAGGCAGCGCAATGCTCCCAGCTTTTCCCCTAATGTAATTCATACAATGTACTTACGTGTTCTTTACACTCTTCCATTAATATTTTCGACCAAGTATAATACACATACCAGGGGTTCTGTGCGGAACTGCCCAATATGGTGCTTGCTACATGTGTCACTCTGTTAGTCGACAGAGTCATGTTTCCAACAAGTAGTATCCACACCATCTGTGAATATGACATTCGAAGTTGCGATGCCTTACCGCTGTACCTGCTAGGACACCTCTGCAGCTCAAGGACCATTTGCTTGTTAGATAGCCGTTGGGACAATTGTTGTCAATGCCAGTTCATTAAGCTGGCTGAAAAGTGCTGTCAGAGCTCCCACATCACTGAATAGCCTTTTGTGATAGTGAGTGACTTCCTATCATTTCAGCTTCCAAGAACTCTATGCAAGCAGAGTGAAAAATTCAGTGGGCACATCACTGCAGACTGAAAAAAAAACAAAAATTATCACTGCAGCATTGTGCTATTTTAGATTACCTTTTGTAGGTTTATTGCTAGTGGAGGTACAACCATATCTACATGCAGAATTACTAAGGATGTAGAAATATTTAGTATGATCTAAAAGATACATTAGAATATGAAGCAATAAAGTACCACAAAACAAACACATCTATGTGAAAGTCTACCGACAAACTAGGCAACAGTGCAAGAAAAGAATATTGCAAAAGATGGGCACAGTGCCAGCAAACATTTAGGTTCCTCAGCATTTGGTTGGGACCTAAGGTGCAACTTCATTATGATGGACTAGGAGTTTATTCTCCAGGTACATGTCCACATCACGGCTCAATACGCTCAAAGACTGCATCCTGGATAATTTCACACTGGTGCAAATTGCACAACCAATGGCTATGGCCTACAGCAATTTGACAAGATGCAAGCATTATATTGTGCTGCACGACTGCTGCAGCCGAGCAGCATACAATTACCCCCTAGTAATGGGTACTTACTCTTGCCGCAGCTGGTCTCATCTGCCTTCAGCGCACTGCCTAATTTGTGGGAAGGTGCAGATTTTTCATAATGCAGCTTAACTGTCAGCATGGCGACAACATGGCTATGTTCACTGCCACACCTGCAGCAGCACGGCTAATGCTGTCTGCTTTTCCCAGATCCTATGTAACCACAACTCAATAACGCTGCATAAAGAGATGAATCGTCCTCCTTCATGTCATGCGCTGAAGTGTCTATCTATGGTGTCTTGAGCACTTCAAGTGCCACTACAGAACTAGCAAGAAGGATCTAGTCCATGTTCAATTGTTGCCACTGCTGCTGCCTGTGAAGTTACGATTTTTGCAAAGCCATGGCAAAAGCCTGCATTTCAGAATGTTTGATTGTATATTCACTGTTTAGATGTATCGTTCTTGGCAAAAGTAACGAAGCAATGAGTTTTATTTCTGAGCCTATAGCGGAGCACTTATGGCACCCCCTAAGCTAATCCTCAACAAAGTAAGCAGAACCCCTTTGTTCAGCTCACCTTTCGAGCCTATTTCATCTTCAGCAGTGCCGCAAGGGCTCCATTATATGGCTGAGAAGCAAACCCTTCTGTCTAATTTTCACAGAGGCGGTGGTACACCTGTAGAGGAACTAGTGTTTAATAGCCTTGAAAGGGAACAGTAGTTTACGATAGGCAGCGAGGTGTTGGAAGCATAGGTCAGCAGACTCACATTCAGATCATGATCCGAGTCATCAGTCTGGGCTCAGGATCAGATCATGTTCCTATTTTTTTTTTTCCCTCCTCGTTTGCTAATTTATGTTTACTTGCTGCCACAGCCAAGGATGCTTGAAGGTGAGGAGGCTTGGTGACATCTGATGGCTACCGAAGAAGAGGATTTCACGGAAGCGAGGCAGACAGCGTTTTGTCCCTTCCCCTTCACTAGTTTACGCGGCTGCAGGTGTGGTGATGAACCACGCGAGGATGTGTCGGAAGCTTCCATCAAGTTCCACGCTGTCGCTGCATGGGAGTCTCTTGTCATGCGTCTTGGTCGGCTCAGGGGCATGCCACTTGTGATGAGTGAGACCAGGTTTGTCTTGAGTCGAAATCAGTGAATGAGCCCAAATGAGTCATGAGTCAATATGAGTGAGTTCAGATGAGTCATGGGACGAAATAAGGGTGTGATTTTGGATGAGTTGCGAGTCTAAACTGAGCACAAATATAGCGAGAGTCAGTGAGTCATGAGTTGCAATGAGTGGCTGTTCAGGTGAGTCAGAAGTTGAGGTGTAAATGAGTTTGAGTTCATGAGTTAGAGAGAGCCCAGGCCTATGCTTGTGTGAATCAGAGTAAGCCCATAGGTTGACCAAACTCTTGTGAGTGAGCCTGAGTGAGCAGTTGTGATTTTGCCGAGGTATGGTTGGAAGTGGCAAGGAAATACATCCACTTGGGGCAGGTAGTGACTGCATATCCAGATCATGAGAGTGAAATAACTACGAGAACAAGAATGATGTCATGTACATTTGGCAGGTACTCTCAAAATCATGAATGACAATTTACGAATATCCCTCGAGAGAAACATATATAACAGCCGCATCTGGAGGATAACAAAAAAAGGTCCAACTTAAATTGACAACAATGCAGTGAGCTGTGGAAAGGAAAATGATAGTTGTAATGTTAAGAGACGGGAAGAGAGCAAAGTGATCAGGAAACAAAGCAAGTTCATGACATCCTAGTCAAAACCAAGAAAAACAAATGGATGTGGGCCGGGCATATAATGTGAAGGAACGATAATCAGTGGACATTAAGAGTAACAGGCTGGATTCCAAGAGAAGCTAAATGTAACAGGAAGTGGCAGAAAGGTAGGTGGGTAGATGAGATTAGGAAGTTTGTCTGGATGGGATGGCTGCAGCTAGCATAGAACAGAACTGGGATATTTGGAGAGGTATAAGAAAGGCCTTTGTCCTGCAATGGGCATAGTCAAGCTGATGACGACGCTGACAACATATCTCCACACAGTACTCATTAATGTTGCATTTCACTTACCTTTCGCCGTAGCACAGATGCAGTTTGAAGGTGCTCTCACTGCGCAGTTCCCAAAAGGTATCTTTTGTGACAACTCTCCAGCAGCAAGAGCAATGCACATACAAAGGACTGCTTTGAGTCAGCAGCGGCTCTTTTCAAATTCAACTTTTATTAGAGAATTTTTTTCTCTATGCATTTCACACAAACTTCTGCATTGTCAGTCAGGCGAACAACTGTAACAGTATAGCATAAAGGCACATGGAAAGTTCAGGTTGACAAAAAGAGGTGCCTGCATTCAGTTAGGCAGCAAGGTCAGTGAATGTTCCTAAATGTAAACCTGCCACTAGCACAACACCATGGGAGGCAGCATAAGAAACCCCTGTGCAACTGACAGTTTCTTCAGCATGGTCAGCAATGTCACCAAAAATCAGCAAGAGATTACACAATGGAATTGCAGGGGGCTCTCTATAAAGTTGGGGAAATTAAACCAAAGTTATTATAAGGCCAGCTGCATTCCCGATGCAAGAACAGAATCGACTCGTACTATCGCGGGATATATTCGGTACCAGTGCCCTTCCATTCATGATAAACAAGCAAAAGCAGAGACAGAAGAAATACCAGTAAAAGCTGCTGTATACACTAAGGCCAACATTCCCCGAACACTGCTTGACTTGAACAAGTGGTGCAATAGTCAGCAAGAAGTAGTTGCGGTACTCATGCGGCCAAGCAAATCATCACTGATATTAAAGCCCCTTCAAACTCGACCCACAAACACTGTGACCAGTCTTGGATGGGTCAAAGGCATTGGTCATTCATGTCCTGGAGCACCAATACTACCAGGTGGAGACATTAACACTCTGTACACTGCTTGGGGATATAATTATGACTCAAAAAGAGATGATGAAATTTACACTGTCCTCACAAAGCTGTAGTTTACAATGCAGAATCACCCCACAAACACATGCACCAGATCTGATGTGGTGGAAGGGTCACGGTACAGTGCAGTTGGAGGCAGAATTGGATGCATGGGGTAGTGACACCACTCATGCTAGAATAGGTTCTAATTTGGCACAAATGAGGACGATTTGAAGGAAAGTTTCTGTAGCGCATTGGGATGGTGTACGGCAAGATATTCGAACCCACACCATATACTCTTGCGGCCACCTTACGAACGGTTCTCAAGAAACACACCCTTCATAATGACAGTGAACGGAGATCAGACAACTCATGATTTTCACTTTCTACAACTTTGGACACGTCGAAAACAGGCAGAGATACACACTGGTCGGCATCCTGAGGGCATGCAAAGAAAGACAGCCATCAACCAAGTGTTGGATCAGGCAATGGCATAGTGAAACGCAACTGGCTTATAAGAGGTGCAGCAATGGTTTCTATCGTCTGGGACAGGAACGACCAACAGGACTTTCAAAGGCATGGAAAGGGGGCAGAAAATCAAAGAGATCATGCTGCTGTGAGAGTACTTGGCTCACCCTGCAGCTCACGCCAGAGGAGTTAACAGCTCATGCAGCAGTCCTTTTCTTTCCTAAGCTTGCACAGTCTCCAGAACTACCCCCGACAAAGGACACGGTTGACAAGGTAGGGATAACATCAACATTTACGAAACCAGAGTTATTGGCTGCTACAGAAGGAGCAAGTGGGAGAACTACAGCAGGACATGTCTATTTTCCTTAATAAGTCCTTAAGAACTTAGGAGGAGACACTACTGATGGCCTTCTGGGTGTAATAAATGAGGTCAAAGAGACTAGACTGGAAACAATCAGCCGTGGTCCCAATACCAAAAGCTGCAAAATATCCCACAAGCACATAATAATTATGGCCTATCTTGCTGACACAATATGTAAAATCCGTTTAAAGATGAATGCCATGTGCCTATCATGGTGGTTCCTATTAAGCCTAGGCATGGAAATTGGGTTGGCTATACTGGTTGAAGAGGTCACACTTGCATCACCCTACAGCCAACTTGTACGCTCTGTGGCAGCTACAAAAGTGGTGAAAGCATATGACAACGTGTCACATGCTAAGATTTTGGAGACCATGAAAGATGTGGGTCTTCTCCTATCTTACAGGTCACCAAAGTAGTACATAACCTGCTTAAGGACAGGACATTCTCTATCAGGCTCAATGGAGAACAAATCGGTAATATACCTCAAATAGAGCTCAAAAAGCTTTACTAAATACTAAAACTTTCTCGATTAAATTTGCACCCCCATATTTTGAAGTGGATCGAAGAATTTTTGACTAATCGTTCGCAGTTTGTCTCCGTTAACAATAAGAACTCTAACTCACTCCCAGTAACGTCGGGCGTCCCACAGGGATCTGTGCTTGGCCCACTACTGTTTCTTATATACATTAATGATCTGCCTTCAAATGTAACATCTAACATATGCATGTTCGCTGACGACTGTGTACTTTATCGTGCTATTCTTACCACCGCTGACCAATCTTCTCTTCAAAATGGTCTTAATGCCGTTCAGGAGTGGTGTAATAAATGGCTAATGGAACTTAACCCACGTAAGTGTAATCTTTTGTCCATTAGCCGTCGCCGTAATCCTTTAACCTTCTCTTACGTAATATCTGAAGTTCCCGTACAACTAGTTCAATCATACAAGTATCTAGGCATAACTATCTCTAGCGATCTTTCTTGGAGCCTGCATGTTACTAATATAATATTGTCAGCAAACAAGACATTAGGTTTCCTAAAGCGCCATCTTCATCATGCTCCCCATCATGTCAAGTTATTAGCTTACAAGTCATTAGTCAGGTCCAAACT